>NC_135537.1:39433159-39747534 GCF_045843805.1 Urocitellus parryii
AATATGTCAACATAAAATAAGCTTTGAGACAGCTTGAAAAATGTAAGATTCATAATGGACTCCACTAAAAATATGGTTTGTTAAAAAAACAAACCCTGCTCGATCTTCCTCACTTGGAAAAACAATCAGATGGAACTTGAGCTATCACTATCCTTTAATAGATTCCTACACCATGAGAAGTCAAGCATTTCTCAATTAAAGCAGGCATATTTGCGATGTTCCTTTCAACCACTTGCCTGATGACCTCTCTGACTTCTTCAAGTTCTACTTGACATTCTTCAAGGATCTTACAGAGGCTGCCTATTCCATGAAGGCTTCCAGATGACTCCCCACATAACCATCTATTTATCCAATTTAACTCTCAGTTGTGTATTGGCGTGAATTACCCTCTGATTGACTCAGTGTTTCCTCTGCATCTTCCCAATAGACAAGGTCTTTGGGGGTAGGAATGAAGTCTTTTATTTAATGTTGTAGCACAACAATGGTTTGTTTGGTTATTTATTTTGCTACACTGGAGATATCACCCAGGACTTCTTCTATGCTAAGCAACAGTTCTACCACTGAGCTCTATCACCGACCCAAAAGTTTATCTCTTTATTTAAGCAAATGCAGGGGCAGGTTGGGAGATATTAAAGAGCTCTTCTGAAAAATTTCCCCTATTTTTAAACTTTAATCTTTATTGTTTCTTCAAGACCTTCTCCACAGGGACCTTTAAGGTCCATGCAGCACAGGAGAGGGTATGGAGGTACTGCTATCTCTTCAATGCCTTTGTGTAGAGGTGACATACATTGCTTCTCATTTCAATTGCAAGGTGGCTGAAAAGTAGAGGTCACATTGTCTCAGGAAGGAGAAATATGGGTGATCCTGAGTGGTGTCTACTAGTGGCTAAACCAACTCCAGTTAGTCCCATTTACTCTAGTATCACCCATTTCAATCCATTCTCCATACCTAAAAAAAAAGAAGCAAATCAGAACATCACACTTTTGGACTCATCTGTTACCTGTGGGATAAAGTCTCAACTCTTTTAAAATTTGTAGAAGCCCTCTAGAATCTGCCCTCTGCCTTCCAGCCTCTTGGTTTTTCCCTCAGTTGCCCCTAAAGGCTTTGCCTTTGCAATCCTGGATGCCTTTGCATTTGTGATTCCTTGATTATGAGATGTTCTTCCTTGTTGCTCATCTGGAAAATTCCTGCTTAACCTTCCTTATCAAAGTCCCTTCCTCTTGGATGGTCTGGTGCTAAGGTTGTGGATTCAATCCTTGTGTGGACCAAGTTTCTTTGAGGGGTGTTGCTCAGTAGTAGAACCCTTACTTCACATGTTTGAGGCCCTGAGTTCAAAGCCCAGCACCATGGAAAGAAGTCCCTTCCTCTTTAAAGGACTTCCCCTGGCAAAACTAGGGCCTCTTCCTTTAAGCTCCTGTGGAACCCTCTATCGTGGCCCTCCTCGAAGAGCCATCCTTGTTCATAAGTCACTCTGTCCATTAAACCTAACCCTTGTTTAGGGAAGATGCCATATTGAATGGGCACTCAATAAATATTGATTGTTTAACTACATTTTAGTTGAATGTATATGTGATAATGAAAAATGTACAAATGAGATTGAAAAATTCAGAAGATGAATTTTTTCAGGAAACTGGGGAGTTAGCATTTTTGTTTCACAGCAGGCAGTAATGGGGTTAATGTTGCCTCTAGCTATTGGAAACAGGTTCAAGGGTAGGTGGAAATACAGTTTATATGTTGCTCTATTTTCACTTCATTCATTTCCCATGGTATTTCTTTTTTTTTTTTTTTGTAAACTTCATTGATTTTCATTGCTCATTGGATTGTGTTCTCCTGTACTTCTGAAGACTATTTTGCTTCCATTGTTTTTCTGTTATGGTTGTCTTATTCTAATTATTTGGTGTTCTTGCACATTAATTAGGGTATTGTCAGCCTTCATTCTATTCTTGACCCTCAAGGCAGAATAGAATCACAAAGTGTGTTTGGGTGAGGGTATCTTTCTGAAATGTGATATCATTGTGCCCCCAACTTTTCATCTCTATGGAATAAACAAAATCACTTGATATTAGCAGGTGTTCTTTTCTCCATAGCAAAACTATGAACTTATGAATGCAATTAAAAGTAAATGAGCTGCACTACATTTGTTCTCTCTGCTTTAAGTAACAATACGCCAGGTTCCCTTTTTGGGCCCATCCCTCTTCTGCTGTCATGTGATTCTAGTAAGGGTCTACTTTCCAGTCCAGGACTGCACATGAGATCCAGACTGGCCAGATGTCCTCAGTCTCTATAATTGGCTCAAGGTAATCATTTGGCCATCTAGAAGGGAAGATGCCACATTTCCTATCTCTGAATATTCAGGGTCTTTTACTGCATCTAGCACTGAATGGGAACTCAGTATATATTTGTTGGGTAAGTACATTTTGGTTGGTACAATTTCCTTCGGTACAGGCACAAAAACAGATTGTGAGTCAGTTTCATCAGAGTGAACTACAACCCTTCAGTGTAAATGCTTTCTTCTGCTGGGGCTGTAGAGAGGTATATCTCTTCCTTCAGAGTTTTTAGCCCTGGGAGAGCATGCCTGAGAATAGACACATTCAGAGCAACCATGTCCTGATGGCATGTGTGTGTCACCTGGCTCATCTAGAACCAGACTAACACTGAAAATTTTTAGTTATAAAAGAAAATCAGTTCCTACTCCATCTTTTTTATTGCTGTTTTTCTTGTTTCATGTGTAAGTTTGGAAAGTTTTAAATTATTAGATACTGAAAAGTCAGAGCGAGCATAACACACCAAATATTCACTCATTTATTCATTCACTCAACAAATATTTATGGATGGGAAGATGCATAAAGCATAGTAAGATGACTGGGATATAGTGAGTGTGTAAACAGAAATATATTTATACAAAACAGGTAATAGTGAATTGTAGTTTTATTCAATCTGTAATTGTTTGAATCTTTAAAAGGTCTTTCATGTATTGTAGTTTAACCCAGAAGGTCTCTCATCTGTGGACACAATGTGGGTCACAAAGCTTAGATTGATTATCTAGGTATGCAGGGAGATATTGTGTTAGCAGTGGTTTTAAATGTTTGCACATCAGTTTGACTCTCGAGGTCTTGGTTTTTAATAGATCCTATCATATGAAAGTTTCACATTATCATTTGGAAGAGATTCAGATATTTTGAGATGAAATGATATCCAAAGATATTCTCTGTTTCTGGGAATTTGGGTTTCTATCCTGTGTTCATTTGCAAGATACATGCATGAAACCCTTTTTGGGGAAGCCTGCCATATTGCACAAAAATGGCTCACAACCACTAATTTTTTAAAAAAATTCAAAGTGACAGGCAGGAAGGTCTACTCACATGACCAACATTCAAAGCCCAAGAGGGATGTGAGTTCATCTGTGGTTGCTAGAGCTGTGGAACTGATCTGCTTTCAGTGGAACTGATGTGATAGTGCTGTGGGACCGATCTGCCCAGTGTGCTCTCAGCTGGCTGCACAGAACCATAAATTCCTCCTGGGTGCCTGTTCCTTAAACTAATTGCCAGTATTTGATTCCAAATTCCTCCTGAAAGTTTTACTGGTGCTTTCCCTTGCATTCTAAGGCCTCTTTCTGCTTATGTTTTGTCACCTGGTTTTGCATTTTTGTTATCAAGGCTGATACTTCAATAAGGAAAGAAACAGGATATAGCACCATGTAGAAGATGAATAAAAAGGAACACATCTTAGCATGGGTTTGCTTGGATATTTTAAAGCAAATTCTATAACATTTGATCAAAATATTGTTTTTTAAAATTTAACCATGGTTATCATCACACCTACAATAACTAAGAATGTTCCTTAAATATGTGATGTACAGCCTCTTTTAAAATTTCCCTATTTGCCTCCAAAATGCCTTTTTACAGGTGGCTTATTCAAATATGGGTCCAAAGAAATCTATATATTGAATTTAATTGTTATAGGCATCCTCCTACATTCCCTCCTCTTCCCAATATGCTGTTTATTTGTTGAAGGAACTGGGCCGTTTGTTCTACAGTGTCTTACATTCTGCATCTGGCTGATTGTTTTCTCTGGATGTCCTTTAACTTGTTATTTTATTCCTTTTATTTTTTTACAAATTGGTGATTAGGCTAGGGTTAATTACATTCATGTTTCTTTTATTTAGGCAAGAATATTGGAAAAGTGATATACTTTTTATTCTTTTACAATAGGCTGAATGTAATATGTACTTTCTTTTAATTTTGTGGTGCTAAGATTGAGCAATGATTATGAATGCTCTCTGGTTCGTTTGTTCATTATAAAATCTACCTTACCCATTTAGTTAATTGTTTTAATATCTATTGACAACTGTTGGCTGAATTCACTTACTTATTAAGAGGAGCAAAATGCTGCTTTATTACTTCTGCATGGTTAACTGAAAATTTTCCATATAATAGGACATTTCTTCTGTCATTGATGGTGTAACTGTGTACTAAACGAAGGGAAATAGCCAACATTTTAAGGCTTGATTGACCCTATACCTGAGGATTCAAAGCATCATCATAGCCTTCTCTTAGAATAGGGGCACACTAGTTAAAGTGTGAGCTCAATAATTAGTGGAGTCTAGCCCAGATCTGGCTCACATTGGGTTGACTGGAACCATGAACACACTTGGGCATACATAGATGTTGGCACAACCTGTACATTCAGTCCTTGGCTTTTGTAGTGGAGAAAACCAAGTGGAAACCTTTGAAATTGCCCTCATGCTCTGACCAAGATAGTAAATCTAAAACAATATTGAGTACCAGTGGAGTGAGATGATCATCACATCTACCATGTGATGATAGGTGTGATGATAATGGGTGGTGGTTCCTATTATATCTACATTTAATTTTCAGTCTGATCATTACAAAAGCCAGATGATCATGGAAGGTGACAGTAGATCACCACAAACTGAGCCAAGTAGTAGCCCTTATTGAGGCTGTTTTCAAGATGTGGTATCTTTACTAAAGCAGATTGACATGGCTTCAGGTGCATGATATGTAGCCACTGCTCTAGGAGAAATGTTGTCCTTTCCCCCCATCCCTGTCAGAAAGGAGGGTCAGAAACAGTGGAAGTCACTTGGAGAAGACAATAGAGGGTAAGTAGTCTTGCCCCATGCCTATGTTAACTCAGATTCCCTGAAAAAATATAGTTCAAGGACAGCTGGGCTCTCTGGACATTCAGAACATAACACCAACCTGCTCCATCGATGACAACATTCTAACAGACCAAATGGCTAAGAAGTGACAATCATATCAGAAGCATATTTTAGTCAGTTTTGTTGCTGCTGACAAGAACAATTAGAGGAGGACAAGTTTATTTTGGGGGTGTTGCTTGTGGATTTGAGGTCTCAGTCTACAGATGGCTGCCTCCATTCCTCAGGGCCTGAGATGAGGCGAAACATTGTAGTAGAAGAGTGTGTCAGAGGAAAGCAGCTGGGAACATGGCTCCAGGAAGCAGAGAAAGAGCTCACTGTGACAGTATCACTGTGACAAGTTCAACCTAAAAGGCATGCCTCCAATGACCCACCTCCTCCAGCCACACCCTACCTACTTTCAGTGACCACTCTGTTAATCCCTATCATGGGATTAATTCACTGATTGGGCTAAAGCTCTCATAATCAATCATATCTAAACTTCTTGCATTATCTTACACATGCACTTTTTGGGGACACCTAATACTGAAACCATAACAGAGCAAGAGGTAAACCCTTGGAGACTCAGGAGTCTGCCCTCTCAGTGAAATTTTGGGGGGTCCAGTGGTCTAGATCATGTTGAGAGACCTTCTCGAAAATGAAGGACAATCTTCTGCATTTAGCTCCTGCTGGAAGAATATCTCACTCCTGGGTAGTCTGCTTCCAAGGTACTCCAAGATATGAAGGACATTGCAGAATAAGGCTGAAAGAATTTAGCAATTGATAATAGCTACCACTTGCACTAATACAGAGTAAAAATGATGCTGAGGTTTCAGGTCTGAGAGACTGAGATGAAGATGATGCTAGAAACTAAATTTTACATGAGAGTTAAGGAGTTAAGTTGTGTACAATTTCAGTTTGGCTGCATGTGGACCATACAGACATAATTTGAGGTGCATGTGGATGATCTTGCATTCAGTTAGACATGTAGGGCTAGAGTTTATAAGAGATGTCAGGGATATGACATGATTCCACTGGTCATTTGTTCAATTATTATAGGAGATCAATGTCATTCTTAGAGCTAGAGTTAAATCTTAACTCTGTAGCACAATTAATAAATGCCTTTTTAAAATGCCAAACAATACTTGTAGATTACTTGACATGATGTCATCAACATAGACATAATATTTGATGCCATAACTTTCATACATTCCGTAATTCCCTCAATCACTCATTTTCTTGAATGAATCTTTCTTGATAAGATTTTTCAGGAAGGGAAAGAGAACAGGTGGTTTCCATCTTAGATGCATATTAGAACTACCTGGGGACTTTTAAAACATCGAGTGGCTACTTTCCATCAAGGACATACTGAATCAGAAACTTCAAGAACAGGGCTTGGGCACATATATTTTTGCAAAGGTCTATATGTAATTCTAACATTCAACAAGGGTTGAAAACTATCAGTGGAGCCAATCCCTAAAAAACAAATGCCAAATGTCTTCTTTGATATAAGGAGAGCAACTAAGAACAGAGCAGGGAGGAAGAGTATGAGAAAAAGATTAACATTAAACAGGGACAAGAGGTGGGAGGGAAAGGGAGAGAGAAGGGAAATTGCATGGAAATGGAAGGAGACCCTCATTGTTATACAAAATTACATATAAGAAGATGTGAGGGGAAAGGGAAAAAAACAAGGGAGAGAAATGAATTACAGTAGATGGGGTAGAGAGAGAAGATGGGATGGGAGGGGAGGGGGGATAGTAGAGGACAGGAAAGGCAGCAGAATACAACATACACTAGTATGGCAGTATGTAAAAAAGTGGATGTGTAACTGATGTGATTCTGCAATCTGTATAAGGGGTAAAAATGGGAGTTCATAACCCACTTGAATCAAATGTATGAAATATGATATGTCAAGAGTTTTGTAATGTTTTGAACAACCAATAATTTAAAAAAAAAAGAAAAGAAAACTATCAGTGGAGATAAAAACATGTTTTTGGTGAATAGCTCATTTAAGAGGGGAGAGTTAGAGAAAGACAGTAGAAGGGGAGCAACAAAATAGAAGGTGAGTCAAAGAGGATGATATCATGGAAGCTAGGGAAAGATAATCTTTATAATTTTTTTGTGTGTATGTGGTGTAGGTGGCTGGGGGTTATGATGAATTTTATAACTAATGTTTAAAGGGAGGGGTGTGGAGGAGCACTGGTCTGGTTTCTATGGGGGGAGATGAAGATAGAGGAGATGTCAATGAGGCTCTGTGGAAAGAAGGTTCCAGAGTAGGTGTCTCATTCATCCAAAGGCTCTTGAATCATGTTAAATTGTGATTTGGGGGCTTAAGACATGGAGTCAGACTGGAAAGGTGTGATCAGTTGGTGGATCATTGTCTGGAAAAGAGGCCTATTCTCCCTACACCTAAACCCAGAAGCAAAACCCTAGGCTGGCACCAGAGAGCATTTGGCATCCCCTGATATTCCTGAACACAGCCATGCCCTGGGAGTTCCCTGTGCTTCCACATGGACAAAATAGCAAGCTTGGGGGTGGCGGGGAGTATGACAGGATCAGCACCTGTGCGGGACCACCAATTATATAGCTTCTTCTGTGGGGTTCTCCCTTGTCATAAGCCTCTCGCCTCAGTTTTAGCCTTACTCAAATGCAGAAACAAAAGAAAGAAAAGCATTTTGTACTCTTCAGTCAGAAAATAAAGCACAGATACCCAGCAGGATGACAATAGTTTAATGCCTCACCTCTTCTCCAAGAGGGAGAGTCTTCTTCCAGACTTTAACCCTGTGCATTCTGGAGGGTGTGTTGATAGGAAGACAGTATTTATGGACCAGGACTTTCTAAGTCAGTCAGGTCATACAATGAAAGGGCTTGAACATTTGATGATGATTTCCTTCAATGTATATTTCTGATTAGTTTTCTCTTAAGGAAATCGCTTCCATGGAGAGATCAAAACTAGGTCATTACCTTTTCATTGCCAATTTCTTAATCACAAAAATTTTCAGAAAACTTGGAAGAATCGCATAATGATCAACCATATTAGTATTACCTAGACTCGATAATTGTTAACATGTGGTCAATCTTCACTTTATCAATCCATCGATCATTCTTCTTCTGAATCATTTGGAAGTAAGTTGCGGATATCATAATATCTCACTCTGAAAAAAACTTTGTAATTCATCTTCCCAAAATAAGGACAATCACCTACATAACACAATACCACTATTATTCCTAAGACTATTAATATTAATTTCCTATTTCATCCAATATTGAATTCATATTAAAGCCCCCCACTGTCCCTAAAATATTTATTTAGCTGGACTTGAAAAATAGGATCCAATTAGAGTCTAGGCATTAATTTCAGTTGTTGTGTCTCTTCATTTTCAAACCCCATGATACAGGTCACTAGCTTTATGAGGCAAGGACCATACCTTAACTCTTTTTATTCCCAGTCTTGTACCTGACCAATAACAGGTGGAGTGATAGATTCCTGCTTTTGTAGCTGACATTGAGTAGACTCCTCTCCTTGAATCTGGACGGTCCTCCAATCTGCTTTGATCAATGGAGAGTGATTGACATTCAGGAATTCGTGAGACCTGAAATTTCCCAGGTTTACTCTTTTGGGGAGTCCAGACCCATGAAAGAAGTCTAACAACCTGTTCTGTTGTGGCTAGCTGAAGGAGAAATGAGGTTTCAGCTGAATTCCCAGGTGATGAAAAGTGCCAAGTGAATGAAGCCTTCTTGGAAATGGACCTTTCAGCCCAGTTGAGTTGCTCCAGCTGAGGCTGTGTGCAGCAGAGAAGAGCTGTCCCCACTGAAACCTGCTCAAATGGAAGAAATACAGGTGAGTAAATGTCACTAAGTTTGGGGGTGATTGGTGCTTAAAACGAAAAAAGGGTACTCAACAGCTATTTGTTGAACTAGATTGGATTAAAGTCTAAACAGAGGAGGTGGCTGGGAATGAGCCAGTGGTAGAGCACATCCTAGCATGCAGGAGGCCCCATGTTTGATCCTCAGCATCTCCCCACCACAAAAAGGAAAAAAAAAATTAAAAGGCTGAACAGAGATAATATGAGAAAAGTGTTTCAAGAGACAGAAAAAACAAGCTGGGCATGGTGGCATATGCCTGTAATCCCTGTAGCTCTGGAGGCTGAGGTAGGAGGATCATGAGTTCAAAGCCAGCCTCAGCAACTTAGTTAGGTCCTAAGCAACTTAGCAAGACCCTGTCTCAAAATAAAAAAATTAAAATAAAAATGACTGGGATGTAGCTCAGTGGTTGAGCACTCCTGGGTTCAATCCTCAGTATCCCCCACCCCCCAAAAAAAAGAAAAGATATAGAAAAACTAGAAACAAATTTTCCAACCCAATCCACAGGTAATTTATAGTCTCCTAGATCACAGTGAATCTAAATTGGTCTGAATCCTAAAATCAGTGGCTGTCTTCTTCCTTGCTTCCTGTGGTGACCCAGGCATAGAGGGAGACTTTTGTTCCTCACTTCTTACAGCTGTCTCCCTACATGCTGTGCCCTTGTCCATCCTGAATTTCCCAGGCACCTGAAGGTGCTATTTCTCTTCTGCATGAAATGACTGCCACCTGAGTCTTCTCTACTTCTGTATGCATGTCAAATGCCATCTCCCTTCTGAAGCCAGTCTTCATGCTACACCAGGGTTAACCTGGTCTTTCTCAACCTTCTGCAGCAACTTGTCTATCCCTCTCATTATTTTTGTCACATTATGTCTTGAACTAGGGTGATTTTTATTCATGTGTCTCTTTCCTAGTAGCTCATACAGCCTCAGAAAGCAGGCACCTCCCTACTATTCTGTTCCTCTCATCATATTGCTTACAATATATGACATGGGGCAGGTCCCAAAATTTGGAGGGAGCATGGCATAATAACTAAGAATGGGTTCTGAAGTCAGATTGCTGGTTTGGAGTCTTCATTCTGTCATCTATCAGTGATATGGAACAAGTTACCCAACCTCTCTGTTTCTTCGTTTCATCATCTATAAAATGGTTGTAAGAGTATTTACCTCATAAGGATGCCCTTGAGATTAAAGAGACAAAATGCTTGGATTCATGCTTGTCACATTACTAAGAATTGCATTAAACAAGGATGCTCTTTGAGTTTGTTGAGCATCTCTTTTCCATCCCGTAGTGTCCCTCCTCTTCTTATCCACCCACCCCATAATTTTTACAGCAATTAGCATTGCATTGGATTTAGAGGGAGTAACAAAAAAGGGTCAACCCTCGGGGCAGATATTATCATGTGAACAATTTATACACAAACTTCTGGAAGAAGTCAAATCTTAAATGCCCAGAGTTTTCTTTAGCAATTTCTCAAAATGCATAGACTTTAGATTGAAGAGATATTTGTGGGTGGGTGGGAAAGAGAAGAAGGATGGGATTAAGAATGAATAAAGTCCTAGGCTTTGACCTCCAATGACTGATAACTTATTTTTTTAGGCAAGAAAAGGAAGCTGGTTCCTTTGTGCCCACATGGAAAAAAGTCCTTGGTGGGTTGGATTCAGCTGGGCCCCACCCTCATGCCAGATGCAGTTGTTTATTTCCAGCGTCTTTTAAGGAACCACATTAGAGGGGATACACCCTGTGGGCCCCCTTGGAAGATCCTGTAAAAACGAAGGCACTCCCTTGTAAGTAAAATATCCCTGAATGCAACAATATTTGGATAATTATAGTCTCCCAGAAGCATAATCCTTAAATGGCTGAGATAATTATAGCATCCTAGGTCTGTGGCACTTCTCTTTTAAGAGCCTAATCCCATGGGCAGAGGGAAGTGGGGACCCCAGGATGCTTCTCCCGTGGAGTCCCCCTAGCCCACACCCTGTGATGGGCTATTCTCCTAGAAAGCAAACCCATTGGCTCTTGAGAACAGTTTTTTTCTATTTATGCTGCATGCCCAGGGTATAACAGAGTCCAGCACAAAGCAATGTGCAGGAATTATTCTGACAAATAGAAGACAACCTTGTGTGTAAGCAAAGAGGTGAAATGATCCTTTGGAACCACATCTCTGCTGGTTATTAGAACCCTGATGGTGCATCCCTGCACAGGCTTGGGCAAGAGGTGATGGAGTCAAAGTTCCTGGTTATTGGTGTAACTTGTGTGCTTATCTTTTAATGTAGTCTGGGGTGCTAGTTGGGTAGGGTGTGGTATTTTAATCATGGCTATGTTTGATCTCTCACAGGGGAGATGAATTTGAAGAAAGATAAACACTGCCTTGGCCCATGGGCTGGGCCTCTTATGCTGGCCAAGGGGCTTCTTCTAAATTTGTGAACTTCCAAGACAGAGTTGAGAGAACAGGCATCCTGTGGGTAGCCCATTCCCTTTACTGGCAAACAAGCCAAAATGAGCCTTCAACTGTTGGGTGGTCAAAGGTGTCCTGCCTGTCCCTGAGTGACAGTTTCTCTGTTCAAGAAGGAGATAGTATTCCTTTATTCCTGGATACCTATTCCTGTCTTGCTTATGTTCCATGAATTTTCTCTTGATTGGAAGTGGATCTCAGAGTGATTTAAAGTCATTGAGAATTCTGTGTATTTTTTCTTGGTAATTAGACCATGGTCCCCTCCACCCCAAGGATAGGCACTGTGGTTGAGACAGAGGAGAACACAGAGGAGAATATACCCCTGAGCCTGATACACGCTGTCTCCAGGGATTACCCCATGGGTTATGGGAACATGCTGCGTTTTCCTTTTACAACCTGCCACTGTTTGGTTCCCACAATTAGAAGAGGTTGTTATGACTCACTTTGCTTATAGAGCCCTTTTCTTTTGAGACTTGGCAAGGATACTTTCTCCAGTTCAACTGGCTTCTATAGGCCCTGGGATGATTTTTATAGATAAGAATAATAAAAAAATGCTTTAATGACCTCTATTTCCTAAGCTGGTAAAGGAGGGGGTTGCACAAATTTATCTCTAGAATTGAGTTTTACAGTTTTTCTATTTTCTTTTTTGCAATATCTTTTGCAACATTCATTCATTCATTTGCTCTCTGCTATTTGTTTCATTCTACCTTAAAGATGTGTACTGGCTAGTACAAAAACGTTAAAAAAATCGAGATATATATTTTGTCTGAGGATACTCAATAAACAGCACCCTGTCTATTAAAGCACAGCCACAAAACTGGATTATATTATCAGGAGCCAGCTGTTTTATAGCCACCATAGATTTAGCATTCATTTTCTTATGCCATCCATATTTTCTCCTGTGACATCCTTTGACAGCTGTTATGCTAAGGTGATTCAGAAAAGTGTGTCACTGGGTTTGCCTTTTCTGATTCATTTTATTTCTAACTATTTTATTTATTTTAATTAATTAATATTTACTAGAGCTTTATGGAGAAATGGAGAACATTATGTCAAATGAAATAAGCCAACTCAGAAACTCAAAGGTCAAATATTTTCTCCCATATGTGAGGCACGTAGTAGGTATCAAACTGGGCAAATTTCCTGGGACTCCTGTGTTGTCAGGTTGTCTTATAGGATCTCTTTGTGGATGGTACAGAGGTGGAAACTGCAGCAATAAAAAGCAAGACTAAGAAGAATCGGTACAAGACCCAAACACTGTCCTCAGGCAAGATTTTCAACAGCAGCAAATGCAGAAAACTAGGCATGAACATATTTTACAAAAAAAACTTGCTGTCCTATGACCAAATAGTTTAGCTTTTCCTTAGATTCCATGAAAGTCTGAAGAAGTTAGAAAATATGAAGAACACATCCCTAAGAGTTATCTCTATCATTGTGGAAAAATGTTTTAACCTGAAAGTTAACTTTTAGAAGATGAGGTCTTCTTCCTTTGATACACAGAGTGCTTGCCAACACCTACTGCATGTTGCTTTAAAACTTCAAGAAAAAGTCAAAGATCCCTGATACAGGATGTGAAGTTCACCAAATCTGTGTTCTGTCTGTATCTCAGTCTCAGTACCTACCCTCTTCTTCTTTCCCTTTCTGTTCCAGTTTTATTAAACTCTATTGGGTTTCCTACATGCATAAAGTTCTACTTACTTTGCTCTTCCAGGAATTTCTTTCCCTCCTCCCAACCTCTAAGTAATTCCTATGCAAATTTGAAGACTCAACTCAGAAGTTACTGCCCCCCCAACCTCCCCTGAATTTTCTTTTTCTACCATCTGTGCTCTTCCCTTGTGTTATCATTTTATTTCTTTTAATATATAATTTTCTCTCTCTCTCTTTTTTTTTTTTTTTTTTTTTTTTTTTGGTGTCACTGGGATGGAACCCAGGACTTTGCACATGCTAGGCAAGTGCTCCACCACTGAGCTACATCCCAGTCCTAAGGATCTGTTTCTGTGCTTGAACTCCTACTTGGCCTTGAGTACCCTGAGATGATGGTGCTCCATCTCTGTATCCTCAGAGCCTTATGAAATGCCCAGCAGAGTACTTACTAAGTAGTCAACACTTATTTGTGGACTGAATTAATGAAAGCTATTTAATTTTTTTCTGAACTTCAATTTCCTCATCTGCAAAATGGGACTTGCAGGTTTTCTGTGGGGATTAAGGGAATAAGGTCTTCTTCATTTGATCCACGGAGTCACTAGACCATGGTCTGGTTTCCCTGCCAGTAAAAGGAGCTTGATGAAAAATTGCTCTTGTTCTTACAAATGGAAGTACAGTGGCCATGTGGCACAGGAGGCTGTGTTGTGTTTGTGGCTGGGAATTATAGAAGAGTGAAACAAGGGCTTTCTGTTCCAAGCCACTAACAGACTCTCAAACCAGGTCTGTGGAGTGACCCAGCTACTCACACAGTAAGTGACTCAAATTGACAGGGGCTATGGGTGTTCTTGGAGCATAGATCCTTGAGGAAACCAGCTCTGTTCATTTGACAGACACATCAGGTGACCCATGGAAACCATGCAACATGATAGAATTAGGTTGAGTGTATTTACTTTCCACCTCCTACAGCAATTGATCCTCATCAGGTGCATCATCTTGGCTGATGCTGCCTCAAATACTCAGACTGGTTGAGGCTTCATTTGCAAACGGCAATTACTCTTTGCATTCAAAAAGTTAAACTTCAATTAGTCTATAGTTAACAAGACTGTAATGTGCTCTTAAAGACTGAACACGGTAAAGCGCAGCTGTGTTCCTACTTCCCCACCTTTCAAAATGAGACACAAGGGAATTGTTGGAAGTGACTTCTAATTTAGAGAATATGTCTGTTTGCATATGTCTGAATACGTCAATTATATGCATTGAATATGCACAGTTTTCATATATCAACTGTATACTTCAATGCAGCTGTTAAAAAAAAAAAGACAATACCTGTAAGGGCTTTGCATAATACTGAGTATGGGGTAAGTGCTTCACATACCTTAGTTATTCTTAACAATCTTTTGACAGTGGAAGTAAATATTTAGGACCATTACATCTAAATGTCAAAAACTAAATTGCATTAAGCGTTATTTGTTTATAAAAACACGATAATGGATTTTTTGAAAGACTATCAATAATAATGCTTCATACAAATAAATCAAAATATTTCAGTTTATATTAATTATGTGATGGAACAAGAGAGCATATAAAAAAGAAAAATTGTATAGTAACATGTTTCTGTAGAAGATCAGACATGTATTAAGCATTAAGTGGGGGAGAACATTCAGACAAACTTACATAAGTTGTTCTGATCATTAAAAAACCCCAATACTGCCTGTTTCCGTTGTTGAACCATGTTCAGAAGAGATGTAGAGGGTTTGTCACACTGAGAACTTGCTTCTAGTTCAAGCAAGCATTAACTTCCTGTTAACTTTCTCTGTATTCATCCCATTAATTAAATTTTCTACTAGTAAAGAGAAATGTTTTAAAAATCATGCTTGTAGTCTGTATTAGTCGCTAGGTACAAAAAACTTAAAATGACACACATTTATTTTATCATAATTATGGAGATGATAAGTCTGAATGGTCTCACTGGGCTAAACTCAAAGTTTTGGCGGGACTGTGTCCCTCCTGTATTCTCCAGGACAAGAGGTCCTTGCCTTTTCCAGCTTCTGGAGGCTGCTATCCTTCCACAATATGTGTCTCCATCTTCTATCAGCAAAGCTAGGAACCTCAGGCTGTGTCCTCCTGTGGCATCTCTTTGGCTTTTGATCTTCTCCCCTCTTTTACTTCTAAGGATTTTTGTGATTAGCTGGGCCCACTTAGATAATTCAGTATAATCTCCTGTCTGGTCAGCTGACTGATGGACTTAACTCTCTTTTATAAAATACCTTAACATAGCCACTGGCTCTGAGGATTAGTATGTGGACAGCACTGCAGGGAGGTGGACGGGGAGTACATTGTTGACCATGTACTCCTAGAAGGCTTGTGGCAGAGGGGCTAGCAAAGCTGGCTAATGAAGATATTACCTCTTCCCTTCTTCTGAGAGTATTTTGCTTGCTTGGTATGAGAAAGACATTTAATATTTTACATAAATTTTTGGAACATCCATGATGTAGAGGAGTGTGGTGAAAGAGTGGAAGTCATTCATTAACACATATAAGAAGCCTCTGTGTGTGTAAGAGCCTGAGCCCACCTGTGTGCACCTAAGAAGCCATTAAGAGATTAAGTTCATTTTTTGGACTCTACAACCTTGCCAATTGCTTACCCTCTCTAGGGCCATTTCTGAATGTCAATGTGCTGTTGCCACACATGAAAAGAAGTGAAATTTATTTATTTATTTATTTATTTAATTGTTGGTTGTTCAAAACATTACATAGTTCTTGATATATCATATTTCACACTTGGATTCAAGTGGGTTATGAACTCCCATTTTTACCCCGTATACAGCTTGCAGAATCACATCAGTTACACTTCCATTGATATACATATTGACATACTCATGTCTGTTGTATTCTGCTGCCTTTCCTATCCTCTACTATCCCCCCTCCCCTCCCCTCCCCTCCCCTCTTCTCTCTCTACCCCCTCTACTGTAATTCATTCCTCCCCCTTGTATTATTTTTCCCTTTCCCCTCACTTCCTCTTGTATGTAATTTTGTATAACCCTGAGGGTCTCCTTCCATTTCCATGCAATTTCCCTTCTCTCTCCCTTTCCCTCCCACCTCTCATCCTTGTTTAATGTTGGTCTTCTTCTCGTGCTCTTCTTCCCTAGTCTGTTCTTAGTTACTCTCCTTATATCAAAGAAGACATTTAGCATTTGTTTTTTAGGGCTTGGCTAGCTTCACTTAGTATAATCTGCTCTAATGCCATCCATTTCCCTCCAAATTCTATGATTTTGTCATTTTTTAATGCAGAGTAATACTCCATTGTGTATAAATGCCACATTTTTTTTTATCCATTCGTCTATTGAAGGGCATCTAGGTTGCTTCCACAGTCTTGCTATTGTGAATTGTGCTGCTATGAACATCGATGTAGCAGTGTCCCTGTAGCATGCTCTTTTTAGGTCTTTAGGGAATAGACCGAGAAGGGGAATAGCAGGGTCAAATGGTGGTTCCATTCCCAAAGAAGTGAAATTTAATATGAATGGTATCTCTGGAGATGTAGAATTCAAGAGTTTGCACAATTCCCTATGACTGAAACATAACCCAGAAAATGGCCAAAGCAGGTCCATTTTTAAAAAAGTAAATGAATATTCATAACCACAGATCTGTTTCTCCATGATATTGATGATTTCGTTCTGCATCAGATAACCGCCCAGCTCTCAGGTTGAAGTACCTCATGGTGACAAAAGTGTGTTTATAGTACTTCAATATCCCAAGAAAGTGTAGTGCTTCAATATCCCAAGAAAGAGTTCTCAGGTCCAATCTGATTGGTCCAGCACCTGTCACATAAGTCACATGCTCATTCCCAACCAATAGCAATGGCCAGGGAAGTAAAATACACAGATTGCTTTACATCAACCAATGTGGAAGTTGAGGAATCAGCTTCTAGTTGAAAATTTGAGCAGGGTGAGAGACAATACAAATGAATATCGTAGAGGGATGAGTGGGTGCCATGTCCTTAAAGAACACACATACTCACTGGAGCAAGGAGGGAAGTTATTATTTTAAAGAATGTATGGTTTTTGGAGGCTGGTTGAATTAGATCTATTCAAGCTCTTCAACCACATCTCCAAAACATAGAAAGCACCACAGATTTTCATAATGCCGGAATAATTATGAAATAGATAATCATAACCTTCATGAAATTGTGTCATCTAAATAAAAGTTATTATTATATCCTTTTATTGAAGGATTATATAAAGAAATTTGGCTTCCCAACAATACCTTATGGTTTTATAAAGAGATTGAGACCTTTTGCATCAAGTTCCAAGAGAAGATTAGTGGTTAATGGTTGAATTATAAAATACTCACCAACCCAGGGCTGTTGTATAATGTGTATAGATCTCTAAAAACATTAATTGTACAGTCTTCTACCCAGCTCCACCTCAGCCCTTCCCTTCCATTAAAAAAAAAAAATAAAGCTACCAGTTTATAAACAACTTTCATACCAAAGGCTTGACCCTAGGTGATAAGTGATGAGAGAGGTGTACTAATGGACATTTTAAGTGTTCAACATAGGGAGACTCGCCTTGCCTCGAACTGGTTTAAGGTTATCAGTGTAATCTTTTAAAAATTACTTTCCAAACAAACTTAACAACTGAGATGATTGGTATAAGGAAAGGAAAGTTAAAGCCCAAAATATTTCAAATGTAGCTTTAAAAAGGATGATGGCACATACATCACTGATTGATTTCTGAGCTCTGGACATCTTCCTCTTTTCTTTGTAGAGCAGAATAGTTTTCATCTGCTCTTGCGCCTTTGACCTCCTACTACACATTATGATTAAAAAACATTGTGACTGCTGCCAATGTTAATTCAGAATTGTTTCTGCACATGACCTTGTATTAGACAGGATGGTAAACAAGATCAACAGTTTCTCCTGTGAAGCAGCTTTTATATTAAGTCAGAGTCTTAACCTGTCTTCCGGTTTAGTTGATGCTTGGCTTCATGTGGTTTTTTTTTTTTCCTCTCCTTCTACCTGTTGAGGCCCCTAAAGGAAGAAAGAAATATTAAAGCATGAGGCATTTACACCAAATTTCACCTGAAAACATCAATATCCAGAAATATGCTTTTTACCGAGGAGACAAAAAGAACTCCTTTTTGCAGAAGCTGAGCAGCTCCAGAGAAAATACTTTCATAGAGTGATAATTGGGAATTTTACTTCATAGTTTTTATGAACCCAAGGATTTAAACATATTTAGTGTGTTCAACTCTATTATTTTATTACTGAATCTTAAATGGTCCCACTTTTGATCAAAGGGTTTGCTTCTGACAAAAGGGCATGAAGTGAAGGAGAAAAATTAAAAAAAAAAAAAAGAATCCCCAAAAGAAACAAAGAAAATGCAGAAAACCATAGAAATCTACCAAATACCCCAGGATGGAAAATAAAGGAAAGAAATATTCCTGGGGAAAAATAAAAAAGGAAATCAAATGGAAAAAACGATAACACTTAAGTTCATCATTCAACAAATTGTAAACACCAGAAGAATATAGAAAAGTCAGAGGAAGCAAATTCCCTAAAAATTTCCCCTCCAAGTAGCCCAGTATTAAAACTACAACTCTTCAATGTGAGAGGACCCACAGAGAACCAAGCATAACAAATGAAAATAGACCCCACATCATGAGAATTCAAAAGTTTCAGACACCAGTAATTAAGAGAAGATCCCTTAAAACCATTTACATATGAAGAGACACAAGTGAGAAAAGTTTTGGACTCTTCAACCAACCTTAAACGCTAAAAGGCAGTGGAGAGACTTCTGTTTCTGTCTAAAATGGCACAGTAGGGACTGGATTTATCCTCCTTCTTGAAATAACAACAACAACAACAACAACAAAACAAGCAAAATATGTAAAACAATGTTTTCAAGATACCAAGCGGCCAGGGACAATGATCCCTGAGAGATGGAAAACAAACATGGTTGCTTCAGCTCACTGTCTTGAGAAAGTTTTCAGGCCATCCAAATGAGTTTAAGGAGATTAAGCTAAGGGTTAAGGAGATTAAGCTAAGAGTCTGGAGAGACTAAGGCAACTGGAGTTCACAGAGCAGAGTGCTGAAGAGAACAAGGCTGCACAGAGGAAGGACTCCAGAGATCTGCAGACAAGCCAGCCCCTCAATGCTGATTGGCATTCTGGCTGAGGCTGGGGAAGAAACCACATAAAAGAACCAGAGCGAAATGTAACAACAAATCCCACTATTATGTATAATTATAATGCACCAATAAATATATTTAAAAAAATAATAAAAGTGAACAGTAACCTTGAGCTCACGCAGATCTGGGAATAGTTCTTGTCACCACCATCTTGTTTTCCAATCTTTGGGTGGAGTATTCAGAAAGATCTCTGCTTATTAATGGAAATAATTAGCCCTAAATTAAATGCTGCTCTGATCTTACTTATCAAACATTAAAAGCAACAACCAAAAAGATCAAACTATTTTTTAAATAAATTCTAGAATAAAACTTAAGAATTTCTATAAGGATACAAAAATAGCTAGCACCTGAAAACATAAACTTGACCATCTCTGGCATCCAAGAAAAAATGACTGAACCTGCAGAAAAAAAAAAAAAAAAAAAAGGAAAACACAGCCCATATTGCACTGGGAAGGTGAAGGTGAAAGGAAGGAAAAAGAATGTTGGAGCAAGAGAATTTGACTATGAAAAGAGCAGTAAACAATGCATCTATTTGAAAAATCAATAGGTAGAACTATACTTATTTAATATAATGGAAAAAAATGCCAGGAGAATTGGTCCTTGAAAATTAAAAGCATCTTTGCATCTGGAAGGGACAGAGAGTGGAGCAGAGGACGGTATAAGAGAAGATAGTCAATTCCTTAGAGTTGACCCACTGACACCTAGACATAGCAGGTAAAGCAGAATATGTCCTAGGTACAAAATTTAGACATGCTTCTGCAGCATTTGAGTTTACTAATGAGTACTAGGGTGTTGTAAGGACAATGACATTGTAATGGACAATTAACAGACAAGGGGAGGGGCACCAAAAACCCTCAATAGTCCAGATAAATAAAATTTTAATATGATATTTTAAAATTAAAACTTATTTAATGAATGCAAATAATCCACTATAAGTAAAATATCAAAATGTTAAATAAAGACAGGACCAGTATTACTGACTATTGTCTTTTGTCTATAGATCCAATATGGCCCAGGGTGGCACCACTTAACTTACAAATAGTAAGTATTCCAAGGACTGAGAGATTAATAATTGCATCTGCTTTCACATTTTCCATTTCTGTGTGAAGATTAACTATTATCATAAGGGACAGTTTTTTTGAAAACGTTAACATACTGCAAAGATGTGAGTTGTTTCAAATAACCTCCACAGTACTTTATCATCTGCTAAACTATTCATTCTGATCAAAGGAGTGTGGTTTCTGGTGCCTTCTAGGGAAGTCATCCATCCTGTTTTTTTCAATGCCTTTGCAAAATGAATAATTCTTATAGATACCATTTTCTTTTCAGGTGACCAGTGTTTAATGTTATTAACCATCTGTTCCATTTACCTTTCTCTTCACTAGGAAAGGTCAATTTGTTCAAATTCCACAGTTGCTTTTTTTTCTGTGCTCACAGCCTGGACTTACAACAATCAGGCTGAACTAAGTGCATTTTCTGTCTAGGAGAAAGTGCACCTGTGAGAGGGTGAGCTACAGAGCCCCAACATTTTGAAAGTGGCTGAGAATGTGCAAACCAGTTGGTAGCTGGTAGGAGAAAAAGAGACCTACCTCTAGAGGTAGTCACCTTCCTTAAAGACCGCTTTCTCTCAAGGTCCATCTTTCTAATTGCTGACTTTGCACAGACTCCAAAACAACCTGCATACCATAATGTGAAAGGTCAACCTAAAGGTCACAGGTTTTAAGGGTGCTACTTCAAAGACATTTATCTCTTTTACAACACCATTAGTCCTGGGTAATGGTCTATTGTCTTTCATCATTCCAACCTCTTCACCTGCCTGTTTACTTTGAGTGCAACCTCCAAATTCAAACGCCAGCCTAAATGGGAGCTTTCCTGCTACTTAACACTGGCCAATGGAAGCTTATTCATACTTTGGTTTCCAGTTGTCGACTGTTTAAAGGTAATACAGTTACTCTGGTCTAGTCTTTTGGATTAACCATGGAAAAGAAAAGAATTTAGGGAAATAGTTAATGAAGAAAATAATTTCATACATTAAGCTGTTTATTGTGGTTTTTATCTGTAATTCTAAAAAAAACATCAGGGAATTTTAAATGTCCAACAATAAAAATAGCTACATTTACATAGTACTGATCTAAATATTTTATGTCTGATGGCTCAATTTGAATCCTGTGATCCTGTGAAATAGTAGTATTATTGGTCCCATTTTGCAGATTGGGGGAAAAGATTATAAAGACAACATGTAATTTTCCAAGGTTGTAAAGAGTAGTGGAACTGGTGTTTGACCCCAGGCAATGTGGCTCCTAAGTATGGGTCTTTAACCTCTGTGCTACACTGCTTTGTGCATTGAGGAGTAGCAAATCCATGTAGTGCACCATTGTTCAGTCTTTGCAGTGGTAGACTATAAGGCAACATAGAAATTAAGTTTCATGACATTGTGATTTAAACTGTATAACATATATGTAGTATAGATAAATATTGAGAGAGAGAAGGAAAAACCAACCGAGGCCAATGGTCCTAGGTGGGTTAAAAGAAAAAAATAATCAATCACAAGTTTGAAATGTTGACAGAAAGATGCTACTGCTTCTAACTAAATGCCATTTCCCAAACTCAAAACTTCTGGGAAGGTTCTTGGGGAAATCTTTTAGTGATGCATGCTATCCAGCTCTCTCTGGCTGCTTGAACCACAGACTGATACGCCCTACTGTGATTTAAGAAGCCAGAGTAAAAATAGTTATTTTGTTATACTACTGAGACTATGTTGATCATTTTCTCTTATTTGAAATATTTCTCATAAAGTATTAATCTATTAATACTGTTATAAATGTAAATAAAGTAAAATTGGGTACAAGTCTGCAAGTGAAAATAAAATGTGCTCATAATTATGAAAGAGGTGCTTTTGGGGTGATCAGGTATGCTGGGAGAAAAGGAAAATGATGAATTGAAGACAGCCATTACTCAATCTATATCCATCCATTCACTGAATAATGTGCCAGGCACTGTGCTCATGCCAGGTATCCAGTAGTGACCGCAATGAATAAGGTCTCTATACTCTTGGAGTTTACTGTATAATCAGTGGACTGTAAACAAGTAAACATAAACTTGTAGTTATCCATTGTTGAATTGGTAAAAAAAAAATATGAAAAAAAGCAAGGTGCCCTGATTAAGAATCATCTGTGTAACAATGAGGGTCTCAGTCACTAATATGGCATTATGTAAAAAGGTGGATGTGTAACCGATGTGATTCTGCAACTTGTATTTGGGGTAAAAATGGGAGTTTATAACCCACTTGAATCAAATGTATGAAAGATGATATGTCATGAGCTTTGTGATGTTTTAAACAACCAATTAAAAAAAAAAGAATTATCTGTGGATCTACTCTCAACTGATCATTCAAAGTAGGTATTTCTGATGAAGTGAGGCTTAAGATAAGACCTGAAGGAAGAGAAGGGACTTGATATACTAGAAGTCACTGCAAGTATACTTCGGGTGGAAGGAACAAGAGGACCTGTAAGAACCCTGAGATAGTGAAGAAAAGGTTGAAAAGCCTTGAGTTTAGGGAATGAAGAGGGAAATAAGATAGGCAAGGGGGGAGGTATATTCATGCAAGAATAGAGGACTTCATTATAAGTGTCTTGGAAATTACTGAAGATCCTTCTGGCTGTTGGGACAATAAGCCAGAGGATTATACGACTGCATGTAGGGCTATTGTAGATGTCCAAGCAAGACATGGTAGATCTTTGGACTAGAGTGTTGGCAATGAGAAAGGAGAAGAGAGGAAAAATTGAAGATAAAGTGTAATAAGGGAATTTTCAGAATTTGGATAAGGGATTTCTGTTAGTCAGCTTTCTATCACTGTGAAGAAATACCTGAGGTAAACAATTTCAAAGGAGAAAAGATTTATATTGGCTCATGGCTTCAGAGGTTTCAGTCCTGTGCTTCCTGACCATGTTGCCTTTGAGCCTGTGGCAAGTCGGTTCATCATGGTGAGGAGTGCATGGCAGGGGACACAACTCACCTTATAGCATCTGGGAAGCAGGAAAAGTGGGGGCAGAGTCCCAGTATCCCTTATATGGGCACATCACCACTGATCTAACTTCCTTCCACAAAGTCCCACATCCTTAAGTTTCCAACATCTCCCAATAGTACCACAGGCCAGCAACCAAACCTTTCATATATGGCCTTTGGAGAACATGTAAGACTCAAACCATAACAGGATTGGATGTGGGAAGCAGAAGGAGGTAACAAAATCATGTATCAGTCAAGTTGGTAAGTGTTATAAGAAACAACGCTTTTCTAAATCTCAATGACTTAACCCACTCAAAGCTATCTTTGGGGTCACATCATTGTTCATTGTGAGTCAGCAGGAGCCCCCACATGTAGATCCTTTCATGTTGTGGAACCTTCGTTTTCTACAGGTGACCTCTAAGATCACCAGGAATGGAAGGAGACCATGGAGGATCACAAAGAACATTTTAGAAGCTAGGCTGATGGGCACTTTCATCTTGTTTCCTTGACCAGGGTACAATAACATAATTATGTAACCTTGTGGGGCTGGGAAATCTTGCTGTATGTTTCAGGAAGAAAATCAAATAGGTTTGTGAACACACATCATCATCCCTACCCTAAATGACTGCCTGGTTTTGGCTGCCTGGATGGTGTTGACACTATCTTGTACACCAGGTTGGGGTGGACTGAAGGAGGAATTAGTTTGTGGGAGGAGATTATTGTGGTCTGAATGCTGTGTTCCCCCCAAATTCACATGATGAGGTTCTGCCCCCAAAATGATGGTATTAAGAGGTATGACATTAATATTATAAATAATAATTAAGAGGTGATTAGATCATGAGAATGAGGCCCACATGAATGGAATAAGGGCTTCTATAAAAGAGGCTTGAGGGAGTCTGTTTTCCCTTTTTATGATGTGAGGAAATGGGGAAGACCTATCAGGAAACTGGTCATAATGAGATGCTGAATCTGCCAGTACCTTGACCTTGGACTTCTATTCTCCAGAATTGTGAGTAAAACATTTCTCTTTATAAACTACCCAGTCAATGGGAATTTCTTATAGTAGTCCAAATGGACTAAGACAGAGATCAAGTAATTGATTTTAGATATGCTAAGCTTCTAAGACCTACCAACCGCCCCCTGATGGAGTTAACAGGTAATGAGTTCAATACTCAAATGCTGTGTTCAGGTTTTGGCTATATATATAAACCACTATAAAATATGAGGATAATTAGGGCAACTCAGGTTATACATATTGATTTGTATTTGCCTCGTTTTAATCAATTAATTAAATATTTACTAAGTATTTGCTATGTTCCAAGTATTATTCTAAGTTCAGGGCAAATACCTCTACAAAAAACAGACAATAAGTTCAGAGTTTTTATTCTACTGGAAATTAGACAAACAGTAAGCAAGATAAATAAATAATAAGTGAAATATATATTATGTTGGATAGGGATATGGTCTAGAGAAAAATAAACAAAGAAGGAAAATAGGGAGTGAAGTGGAGTGGCTTTTGCAACTTTAAACAGGGTGACCAGGGAAGACCTCACTAAGAAGTTAACTTCTGAGCAAAGATTCTAAAGGAAATGAAGACCAGGCATGTGGCTGATAGGAGTGAGGATTTAGGCTGAATGAATACTAAATGTTAATACCTTGAGACTGGAGGGTGACTGTGTCTCTTTGGTTGGACTAGACAGAATCTGCAGTGGATGAAGTCACAGAGGTAGAGGGTACAGATCAAGCCAGACTATGCAAGCCTCCAGGCCCTATAGGGATTTTATCTTTTATGTTGACTACACAGTTTCTATTAACTTAATTTTTTTTAAAGTTGAGTAGTATCTCACTTTCCAAAATTTCCCATGTTCTTTCTTTCCTAGTTTTAAATAAAAACAAATGTTTTTGAGTTCTTGTTTCTAAAAGGGTAGGTACTACATTCATGGATACATTCAACACGAGTCACCAAATATATATATTTCCCATGATCCATAATGACTAGTCACTAGCTTAGGCACTGCATTCACAAAAATAAAAGTGGTGTGGTTCCTTTTAAGTAAATTCCAAACCGTAGATTTGGAAATTAGAGCAATAGTAATCCAGGCAGCAGCTTCAAGATCATTTCAAGTCTTTGGATCAGAATTGTATGGCTGCTTAGGTATCTTAGATAACTATTATTAAGGTAGTAGTATTTTTTTAAATAAGTGACCTCACTTAAACTGTGTAAAATCTGTTTTTTTAATATTTATTTTTTAGTTTTAGGTGGACACAATATCTTTATTTTATTTTTAGGTGATGCTGAGGATCAAACCCAGCGCCTCACGCATGCCAGGTGAGCGCGCTACCACTTGAGCCACATCCCGAGCCCCATAAAATCTGTTTTAATGTATGTTGTCCTACCATATCATAAATATGTGGAATATTGGTAGAAGGAAAAGCAACTGTAGGTTTAATTAAATTATTACATTTGATGGAAAAAGTTTCATCTATAATTTTGTCATTATCATTGTTCCAAATCTATTCTTTGAGGCATGTATCAAATAAAATCTATGACTATGTGTAAAAAAAAAAAAGCTAAAACAAAGATGGGGTTCTTGAACTTAGATTATTGTAATATCATGCAGGAAGTATAACGACAGATGCATGCACAATATGCTGCAGAAAGTCCAGAAAGGAAACCCCCTTCTGTTTAGACAAATAGAATAATGTGTTTGAAAGGGGTAATTCTCAAACCAAGACCTAACAAATGAGTAGCCAGGCAAAGATGGTGGGAGCAGAAGCAGGTGAAACAGAAGTAAGTAATTGGAAGGATAGTTTAGGCAGAGTTGACAGTGTTAGACCTAAGAATATAATATTGCATGCAAGGCAAGAGAATTCAGATCAGGAAATATTTTGAAAAGGAGTTGGCATGACAGCATTCTCATATTTGATTAACAGTGTTAATGAGAACTTCCCATTTTAAAAAAAACAAACAACACCTCCCACCCTGCCCAAAACATAAGATCCTGGAACTAAAAGAAATCACCTAAATCTTGTTATACAGATTGGGGGCATTCAGATCAGAAGAAGTTAATGACTAACGCCAAACAGCAAATAAATGGCTAAGGACCTAGTGCCTTGGGTGATGTTCAAGCTGATGCTGTGAAATAAATGTTCTTCTTCAAAAATAAAAACACACTTTTGGTTCTGGTTTCTTTATCAATTGGAATATATGCCTCTTGGAGCCCAAGTGAACATTCAACTGTTTTTGGAAACTTCAGCATGTTTCCTAAATTCTCCATGAATTTATTCTCACTTGGGTCTGCCTGGAGGACACTCATGGGCTTCTGCTTGGAGGATTGCGCCCAGCCCAGTGGAACTCTTCTCCTCAAAGATTCCCTGCCCCCACCCGCCTGGAAACACAGCATTTGTTGGTTCTACTTAATTTTAGATTTTGTTCTGTTACTTTTCCCTCCCTTGGTTTTGGAGAACACAGAGAACTTATGAGGCTAATTTAGGGCAGATATGCTAAAAGTAAAAAGTAATGTTTTCTCTTTGTAGAAAACACCCCAGGGGCAGAGAATGCAGGAAATTGTGTGTCACTGTGATGAAAAACAAATGAAAGCCTTTACTGCAGAAGTGCCCCTCTCTGATCATCTAACACGTTCATCACAGCATGCCAATGCAGATGTGCAGGGTAAGTGACAGCCAACTGAGCATCCCCAACTGGATTCTTCTCTTTCCCTTCTTCGCCATGTCTACCATGGTGGTTCTCAGAGATCAGTAGGAGGCAGTAGATATTCTCAGAAAAATAATGTGAATGCATATGTGACTTTTAAGATCATTAGATCAGCATGTGGAAGAGGACTCCACAAGGAAACAGTTGCCCTGAAGCTAAAGTTGTGTTCTTTTCATTGAATGAATGCCTTGGTGACTTTATCTTATCATGATATGGTTATCCTGGTGATATCACCTCTGTTTCAGTTACCTCAAGGAAGGGAAATGTATACAGATGGGGAACAGGAATGGAGATGGAGGTCAGGAAGGTAGTCTTGATGGAGTCTTGGAGGATTTCGTGTGTCTGGGAAGACTGTCCTGAGGAAGGTTTAGAGGTGGCCTCCCTTATACAAACCAGAAATTGGGAAGCAGTCTCAAAATATCGGTTATTTCTCTGAGCTTCAGTCAGCTATAGCTTGAAACTAGATTATTCAGATTCATGGTCCTCTTTGAATTTATTTTCCTTTTATTATATCCCAGAAGCAAAGTA
The DNA here is from genome assembly GCF_045843805.1 of Urocitellus parryii. Lineage (NCBI taxonomy): Eukaryota > Metazoa > Chordata > Mammalia > Rodentia > Sciuridae > Urocitellus > Urocitellus parryii. The sequence goes on from NC_135537.1 coordinate 39,460,710, forward strand.
TTTTGTATGTATTTAGGCCAGTTTTAAAGAAGTGAACAATGCTCTCTGGATGCCAGAGATAATCAAGGGGATGCCTAAAATAGTGGTTTTATCTGGGGGATATTATGCCTCCCAGGGGATGTTTGGCAATGTGGGAAGACATTTCTGGCTGACAGAACTGGTGGTTGGGGGTATGCTGGAACCATTTGGCGGATGACTTGGGATACTGCTAAACACCCTGCAATGCACAGAGCAATTCACAACAAAGAAGGATACAGCTCAAAAAGTCCATATTCCCAACTTCCAGATTTTCCTTCCAGTGCCATTTCTGGAGGTTCTAGGTTTTCATTGTTGTTGACATAAGTCGCATTCGCTTACTCCACTCTTAGATAATAGGCTTCTTCTATTCCCAATTCTGAGAATCCTTTGGATGTTCTCCATTTTCCAAATCATTAATACTGACTATTTATTCATCTTGTACTAGTCCTCTAAATGAAACTGTAGACTGGAAAATCAAGAAATTCATGATGTTATACTTCCTTAGAGGTGATTAAAGCCTCGGTTTGATCCCTGAATCACAAAATCCCTTTTGTAAAGGAACTCAGTGATTTAGGAACAGGGGCCTTACCTCCCACTGTGATGTGGTGGACTTGGGGCTTTTTCTGGGCTACTTCCAGAACCTGGAAATCATTCTTGAAGTTAATAACAAATACCTGTGACATTAAAACATTCACAAGCTTCTTAATAGAACCAATTATTAAATTATAGAATTTAATAATTATCTGGTGTTACTTGCACAAGAGTCTGAAATTGTTTTATGCTTTTGTTTCATAATGGCTTTTACATCTCAACTACATTTTCCTCATTATATTTTTTTCCTTGTTGGGCTGGATTGAGGATTGGTTTATTTTCTAAAGAGGACCTGTTCTAAGAGATATGTTTCTGGGCAAAATCCAGAATTTGTAATTCTGAACGGAAATAGATTTTGTGGGATGCATTTATGTTATTTCCTTTGCATGCATGTGTGTATGCACATGCACACACACACACACACACACACACACACACACACGAGTAGAAACTGCTGGGCACCCTCACCTGGGTGTGAGGGCCTGAGGGTCTGGGTGTGAGACAGACAAATCCATAATCCAAAAATTTCTAGAAATTCTAAAAGAAATAAAACGAAAATGTGGTTTGTCGTGAACATCATTAGAAAATTGACATCTTAGTATTTCAAAACTACTGGTAGTTTTCCCTATAAATATAATGCTCTTCTCTGATTCTATATATGTCATTCTTTATTTATTACTTATTGACTTGAGGTTTACACAGTGGGCTTCCCCACTTTATGTTATTATCTGTGTATCAGATCTGAAGTTTCAGCTTTGAGTTTTTGACTTATTCACTTGTAAAAGTGCTACAACCTATTGTATCTATAAGGTAAGTAGATATGTTAAAGAGCTTATTCACTGAAAATCTCACTAGTAAAGAAATACATTAGGTTAAAGCTGTTATCTTCTTAGAAAAGGGTTTTAAAAATGGGGACTACATCAGCATGCAGTAGAGAATGAGATATGTTTTTGGAGGTCAGGGAGCTGGTTGAAAACCTGATCAGGTAAGAGAATTCAGTTACATTTACTTCTACTATATTAGAAATAGAATTCTCTTTCAGTTAAAACTTATTAATCCTTTTATGAGGATCTGTTTTCTGGAACCAATGCATCAACCAATTAAATTAGCAAACATTCAATTAACAAATTAAAATTTATAACATAATGTATAAGCTATTGTTTTAAATATAGGCTGAAGAGAGCAGAGTTAGGAGGAGCTACAAAGGTGGGTAATAGCAGGTACCTAACCTGAAGCATCTTGCAGATTAGGCTCTTTTGTAGTGAATTCTACCCTGTTATGGTGGCAAATGTGTGTGTGTGTGGCATGTAGGGGTGTGTGTGGGGGGGGGCAGTGTGTGCTTGTGGTGGGGGGTGTGCGTATGCATTTATAATGCTATTTGCTAGTGCAAAGTGTCCAACTGAGAAAGAGATGGACAAGGGACCAGTTTATTCAACCACCGATAGGATGAACAGAGACAGTTAAAGATCCCTCATAAACAACTGAGATTTGTTTAGAAATGGTGAACAATTACAAATTTCTGGAGAGCTGTTGAAACAAAAAGCAAAGCAAGAAATAAACTCCTAGGCATCCAGTGATACTAAACTGTAGCAGAGGATTACATTTTTTCTCACCCCCCTCCTCCAGCCACACACAGAAGTATGAATACAAAGAAAGAGAGGGAAGGTATCTGGCTATTTACATGAAAAATGACTCTCCCCTACAATCACCTTCTGTCAATAAAATGCTTATTTTCTGACATGTCAATTAGGTGATTCATAATCCAGATGACCATCCCCTTCCATTTAGTACCGCTGGGCCGGGTTAAATGTCTGAAGTGTTTACCCTTTATGACCAGTGGCACGGATCTGTTCTCAGTCAAACTGGGCCACTCATGACATGTTTGCCTGTAGGATTTCTCTTGAGGTAAAGTAACCATGATTATCAGATTTTAACCTGAACAGCAGATGAGGACAGTGGTTTTGCCATCAGCAGTGAGGAATGCAGGTTTTACAGTACCAGGCATGACAGTGTTTGTGGGAAGAATCTGATGCACAGTAAACAGCTTGTAATTTACAGAACTCCAGGGAGCAGAGCTTAAGCGGCAGAGGTTGGTACTTCAAAGGGATGGTCTGCGGTTCAAGAACCGGTTATTAAGGAGGGATGATTTGTCCTCAGCATCTTCAGTTGATTTTAAAAGATCAGGCTGACAATGAAGTAATCATTTTTAAAAATTGAGCTAATATTCACACACCTAAAATTATAAAGCCATTTTGACTATTTTAACGTGTACAAATCAATGATCTCCAGTACCCGAAGTGGTAATTTTTTAAAAAGATAAGGGGATAGAACTCGAAGGGGGAAGAGAGTATTTTTCATTCATCCATGGGTTCAATCATACTTAACAAATATGAAATAATTTCAGTATTGATATGCCAGAATACTCCTTTGTACTTCTGTGATGCTGTCTTCAAATAAATAATATATTTCTATTCTGTGAAGGCACAGATTATTAACCAGCTTTACAGTTAGTATTACTAAGGCATTTTCAACTTTAATTCTGAAGAAAAGCAGATGGAGTTTAAAATATGCATTTTGTCAAATTACAGGGATGATATTTGGAGAACATTTGAATAGAAATGTTAGAAATTGTTCTGGAAACTGGCAAACAACTTTTTAATAGATAAAAACAATTTTTTAAAACAATTTTTTTTTTTTTGTAGAAACATGTTTGGGAATAGGCTGATGTTGGAGATTACTTTCTACTATTTTAGGGTAGATTTATGAATAACAGAAATCTCTACTTTAAAATTTCAATCTGTTCATGCATGTAAAATAGGCTGGTCAAATAAACACATGAGAGAATTCTGTGTTAGTAGAAAATAGAAGATAAAATTTGTTTTGATCAAAAGTAGATCTTCTTAACCAATGCAACTCCACTGAGGCCCTTTCAAATGATAAGTCCTCTGTAGCACCCTCCCATCATCCCTCCCCAAGATTTTGATTTGTCCTCCTGGTATATGGTGCGTAACAATAGCTCTCTCCTCAGTTGAGACCAAACAAAGGAAAATAAACACTGCTCTTAACAAGAAGATTTTGGCTATTAGATAACACGAAAAAAATCTTTTTATTTGAATCACACTCAGAATTTATAATAATTTTATCAAGGATTAAGAATTATCTCTATATCTGTTATGGGAAAGGTTTATTAAGTAACTGACTACAGTAAAAAGTATTTTATTCCATCTATTAGAGAGCCTTAATCATTTACAAGCATATTGGTATTTCCTTTACATAAAAGAATTCTATTTTGTTAAAATAGAATGACTATGAACCTCTGCTTGGCCATCTTTTTAATACTACAGCTGTGTTTACTGAAGCGGTGGAGGTAGGGGGGACTTCCATAAAAAAATTTGAAACACAGTGGGATAAATAAATTGAAATTAATTTTCAGGACTGTTCAGATACTTTAATTTGCTCTGGTGCTCCAAGAGGGCCTTGTCTGATGAACAAACTTTGCCATTTCATTGGTGTTTTGATTTGTAGTCTTCTTTTAGCTAATGATACTGCTAAACATCTTTTTCATCTTTTTATTTTTTAAATATTTATATTTTAGTTTTAGGTGGACCCAATATCTTTATTTTACATTTATGCGGTGCTGAGAATCAAACCCAGTGCCTCGCACATGCTGGGCGAGCACTCTACCACTGAGCAACAACCCAGCCTCTTTTTATTTTTTTAATGCTTATTATATCCTTTACCTATATTTCTATTGGGCTGGTGGTCATTTCCTCACACGCCTTTTCCTTATCCTCCCTCCCTCCCTCCATCCCTCCCTTCTTTCCTTCCTTCTTTCCCTCTTGCCCTCCCTTCTCCTTCTCTCTTTCTTTCCTTCTCCCCCCTTTCCCTCCCTTCCCCCCCCTTAGGGATTGAACTCAGGAGTACTTAATCACTGACTCACAACCCCAGCCCTTTTTTAATATTGAATTTTGAGTCAGGGTCTCACTAAGTTACTCAGGGCCTCACCAAATTGCTGAGGCTCACTTTGAACTTGTGATCCTCCTGCCTCAGTCTTCCAAACTGTTGGGATTGTGTGTCTGTGTGCCACCACGCCCAGCTCTTACATGCCTTTTTTAAATACACATTTTGCAAAAATCATCATCCTGTCCCTTTCTTGTCCTTTAACTTTATGATGCCTTTCTTGAAACACAAATTAGCATTTTTTTGAGTAGTCAAACTGGCAGTCTTCCCTCTTAAGAATTCTGGGGTTTGGTTGTATTTTAGAAAAGGCTGTCCCACCCAAACATGATAAAGATTTTTGAATATTTTTTTTCTAACAACTGTATTCTGTTTAAAATATTTCAGTGCCAATAGATCTTTCTGCAGTGATAGACTTACTCTTAATCTACGTTGCCCACTGTGGTGTTACTAGCTACATGTGGCTATTGAACACTTGAAATGTGGCTAGTACAACTGAAAACTGAAGTTTCAATTATATCTAATTTCAATTAGTTCTAATTTAATTTGAGTAAGCTGTAGGTGAGTAGTGGCATGTATTGAACCACACAGATAGATCTTCAATCTCTCTGAAATTTGTTTTTGTGTGCATTGTTGGATAGAGATTTTTCCTATATAAATATTCAGTTATCCTAACAGTTTTTTAAAAAATTCTCCTTATTCTTTTCCATTGATTTGAAAAGTCACTTTTATCATATGCCAAATTTCCACCTAAATAAAATATTTTTGCATTCCAATCTGTTTCATTGATGTATTTGTTCATCTTTAGGACAGTATATCATATATTTCATTGATAAGGCATTTCCTTTTTTTTTTTTTTTTTTTTTTGCAGTTCTGGGGATTGAACCCAGAACCTTGTGCATGTGAGGCAAGCACTCTACCAACTGAGCTATATGATATCATTTATTCTTTTTCAAAGTTGTTGTTTCCTCTTGCATATTTTCTTTTCTGGGGAAGTTTAAAAGTAGCTTGCCAAGTTTTATAAAAATATGCTGTTAGAATGTTGGTGAGAATTTCAATGAATTTATAGATCCATTTGGAAAATAATTGACACTTTTATGATATCAAGATTTTCCTCTAGCTATTCCTTTATATTTAGTCTATAGTTTTATTCATACAGAGTGTGTTTATTTTTTGTTAGATTATTCTTAGGCATTTTATAATTTTGTTGCTGTGTACTAGTCAATTTTTTATCACTGGGACCAAAATACCTGACAAGGAGAGCTTGGAGGAGCAAAAGTTTATCTTGGCTCATGGTGCCAGAGGTTTAGTCCATGGTGGGCCAACTCCATTGCTCTGGGCCCAAGGTGAGGCAGAACATCATGGCAGAAGACATGGTGGAGGAGCCCTGCTGTGTTCCTGGTGTCTTGGAAGTAGAGAGAGAGTGAGGGGAAGGAGCCCCAAAGAGGATGAACCCTTCAGTGCAGCCCTCAATGACCCGCCTCCTCCAGCCACTCCCCACTTGCCTACAGTTACCCTCCATTTAGTCCCTTCAAACTAGGATGGACTGATTAGAGTTCAGCTCTCACAATCCGATCATTTCACCTCCAAACATTCCTGCATTAACATAGATGCTTCAATATCCAAACCATAACAATTGCTATTGCAAATAATCTCATTTTTAAATTGATTATTATTGGAGTATAAGAAAGCTATTGATATTTGCACATTGATCTAATATCCATTTACTTGCTGAACTTTTAGTCCTTAATATTTTTGGTTTTTTAAAGTAGCAAATTACAGTGTCTTCAAATAATGCCAATTATATGTTCATTTTTTAAAATGAATACTTCATTATATGTAATATATGTACATGTAATATATAATCTTATTGCATTGGTTAGGAACTTGAAAACAATGTTGAATTAATAGCCACAGTTGGGAGTTTCTTTTCTTCTCTCTCTTTCTTTTTGGACTGCTTCAAACTTTTGATTGTGATATGTATAGGTTGCTGATCTCCCCTCCTCCCCAACATGCTCCACCTACCCCAATTCAGCTTTCCTGTCTCAGTAAATGGTACCTCCAAATTTCTAGATCCTCTGGCAAAAGTCTTGGCTGTTATTCTTGACTGTAAAGTCTTACTCTTAATAATGTGAAACTCCTTCACATTATTAATTATCATTCACATTATTAATGGCTCTACCTTCCAAATACACGCAGAATAACTTCACTACCTCCATCTGTTCTACTATTTCCATCACTGTCTCATGGTGTATTATTACGTTAGCCTCCCATCTGGTCTCCTTAATTCTGCCTCCTTAATTCTACATTACAAATAATGTAAATTTGTAACTCAGATTATGTCTCTGCTCATATCCATCCACAGTTTTTTCCAGCTTATTTAGAGCAAAACTAAAATCCTTAATGTCCTCTGAGGCCCCACATGATCAGCTTTCCTTGTTACCTCTGTGACATGTTTGTGCTCTATCACTCTTGCACCTCTTTAAGGGTTTTGCCTAATGTCATATTTTCAGTAAACTATTCCCTGACCTTTCCATTAAAAATATTTTCTCTCAGTCCTGCTTTGCTGTCTAATTTTTCTTTACAGCTTTTGTTAGCCTCTGGCATATCCATATTTTATTTCCTTGCTCGTTTTTTATCTTCCACTACACTGTCAGCTCTACCAGGGGAGGGATGTCACCTGTTTTGTTCACAACTGCATCCCTGTTGCCTAAAAGAGTGCTTGGTTCCAAGTGTACGTGTTTTGTTCCTTAATTCTGTTACTATTGATTCATATTTAAATGAATGTGTGGCCATATTTAGTTTCCTTCATAAACTCTCATTGGTCTTGATGAATAACCTTTTTATACATTGCTGATTTTGACTTGATCCTGTTTTATTTAAGATTTTTGCAATGCAGAGAATCATTGATAGTTTTCTGCTTTATGTTATAATTTTTTTGTTAGTATTTGTCTCCATAGATGAGTTGAGGAGAAGCTTTCTACCATTTTTTCTATGCTCCCCCAAATAGTTTTCATACTAGAATCTCTTCATTAGATGTTTTGTAAAATTTGTATATAAAAATCACTTGGGTGTGCCATAAAGTTTAGTCTGTTAATTAAGTTCTTCCTTCTGTGGGCATGGATTTACTCATGCTTTCTAACTTTTCTTGATTTGATTTTGATGATTTGTATCTTCCTAGAAAATGATCCTTTGAATTTATATCTTAAATTTTGCATACGTATAATGGCTAGTTTTTTCCTAATGGTGTTTGCGTCTTTTCTATATTTTGCTTATCAAAGTTCATGCTTTACATTGGCTTTTAAAAGGAAGCTTTGCTTTTATTTTATTTGTTATTTTCCTTTCTCTTTATTAAATTTTTCTTTATGTTTGATTTGTTCATAATCCCTGAACATATTGGTTGAAAGCATTAATCAATGCTTTAAACCCTTATTAGGCTTTTAATCTTTTTTTTAAAAATTGTTTTTAGTTTAACTTTTTGTTTTGTTGTAAAGGACACAATACTTTTATTTTGTTTATTTATTTATTTTTTTATGTGGTGATGAGGATTGAACCCAAGGTCTCACATGTGTGAGGGAAGTGCTCTACCGCTAAGCCACAACCCCAGCCCCTCTTTTTTTGGTTTATTTTTTAAAGCAAATTTGTGTATTAAAAAAGCATGTGAGCTGCAGTCCAAAGATTTTGATATGTTGTTCTCTTTGTCATATATTTCATAAATATGTCATTTCCATTTTGGTTTCTTTTTTCATCCAATAATTATTTAGAAGAATGCTTTAAAATTTCCAGATAGGCATTATTTTTATCTATTTTTTGATATTATTATTTACTTTTATTTTGATTTTACTATACACAGAATTGTACTCAGCATACATTCTTATTTACAAAATTTAATAAAATTTAGCTTTCTAGCTTGATGATTAATTTTCTTCAAGAAGTATGTAATGACTTAGAAATCATATAATTTTCTTCCTTTGCATGTGCAAAATATTATGAATATCCCTGTGAGCATCTAAATGGTCTGTTGATTTCAGAGCAAGTATTTTAAGGTCTCCTAGAAGAATTATGTTTTGCATGTTCTATAGTATCTGTCCTCTGTATTTCAAAACTATGCTGTTGAATGAACAGCCATTGACATATAGCCTTGTTGTCTTTTGTCCTTATATTTTCTATGTAGATTTGTTATTTCTATTAAAGGTCAAAAATTTTGGTTGCTTATTTTTTATATTTTGTTTTGAATTCTGTTTTAAATGAATTTTATTTTGTCAAATTTCCTCTGATTGTTAGTGCTCTCTTGGTGTGTTTGTCCATCTTTATATTTTTAACCTTTCTCTGTCATTTGGTTTATGTGTACCTCTTATTAGTAATACATAGCTGAATTCTGACTATTAAACTCTCTATTTTGTAATTCTAGAACTTTGACATATAGATCTGATAAAAATTAATATTCACAAACTTTAAGAACTTCTACAAATCAAAAGGAAAAAGAGCAACATCCTAATAGAAAATGTACAAAGAAAATGAGTGAAGAATTTACATAAAATGAAAATCAGCTGGGTGCAGTGGCAAACACCTGTCAACCTAGCAGCTCGGGAGCCTGAGGCAAGAGGATCACAAGTTCAAAGTCAGCCTTAGCAATGACCATGTCTCTAAATAAAATACAAAATGGGGCTGGGGATGTGGCTCAGTGGTTGAGTGCCCTTGAGTTCAATCCCTGGTACAAATAAAATAAAATAAAAATAAAATGAAAATCAAATGGCCAATAAACAACCTCATTAGTATTCAGGAAATGCAATTAAATTAACAATAAAATAATCTTTTGCAAATAAGAATAGCTAAAAAATAGGACTAATCTTTTTATCAAGAAGAGGGTTGGTAATTCACAGGTAGAAAGGGTATGGAATTCTCAAGGCCTCTGAATATAAATACAGATAGATTTTACATATTATGACTTATCCTTTTGCCAGATAGGAATGTCTGTCATAGCACTTTTCAAAAAATCCTGGGGCACTTCTGTTGGCACAAGACTGTTGATGGTGAAGCTGAAGGCTGGGCAGGGAGCAGGGTGCATCCTGGGTAGATATCCACTCTGAACCCATCCCTACAGTAAGGAGTGGGGTCAGGCAAGACTTTGTGACTGCCAGGGTAGCTTGGGAGGCTGGGGTACAAGGAGAAGGGCGCAAGGAATTAGATCTCAGGAGAACTTGGAGGGAGTTTCTGGGTGGATAATGTCACAGATGTTCACCAAATTGCATCTTACCACATGTAAAATTAAGGAAATATTCCAAGACATCAGATAGAGGAATGCATAAATTGATTTCACTGTCCACCTTTCTTAAATAAACATACCCATTTGAAAGGCTTTCTTGATTTGAAAGGAAATGTAAATAAGTGAGCCAATGTATGTAATATGTCTTCCAATTCTTAGATGGCTGTAAACACAAAACCTGAAAATGATATTTGCATCTAAAAACCAGTTGGGAAAACAGAAGCACATGAAGCAACTCTCAGAAGGGAGTTAATCTCGCCTACATTATAGAATTCTAAATTCTTCAAAAGGTAAGGTCATTAAAAACAAAACAGACAAAAAGACAAAACAGTACGGTGGGGGCATATGACTGTAATCTCAGTGGCTTGGGAGGCTGAGGCAGGAGGATCACAAGTTCAAAGCCAGCCTCAGCAACATAGTGAGGCCCTAAGAAACTCAGCAAAATCCTGTCTCAAAATATATAAGGACTGGGGATGTGGTATGGTGGTTGAACACCCCTGGGTTCAATCTCTGATACCCCAAACAAACAAACAAACAAAATGCCAACCAAAAAAAAAAAAAGAAAGAAAGAAAAAAAAAAGAAAAGAAAACCCTGCTTTGCAGCTGAGACATTCCAGCATTCTGATGTGAAGGGGAATTTCAGAGTATTCATTCATCAGGCTTCCCACTCAAATCTGTGTGGTGTATTTTGCAATTTGGCTGAGATGGCCGTATTTTCTTAATAAGTACTCCTGCAAAGCAAACCTTTACTCATGTGGAATAAAAGGCAAAGGAGAATCAGAGAACCATGTAATTTAAAGCTAGAAGAAAGAGAGGAAAGAGGAGAGTTCTTTTTTAGTTAACAACCTGAATTATGGAAGATATTTAAATACATGTAATTTTATAAATCTTAAGTACATGTTGCGAACTAAGATACAAATAGACCTCAGTAAGAAAAATGAGGCAAAGAAGAATGACAATTTACCTGCGTTTCACATCACAAAAAGATGGCATAGTATAATGAGATCCCAGCAGCCTCAAGAATTTTAACTAGCCATGTATGCCCTCTTGGGAAATATGTGCTTTTGACATTTAAATATATTGCAATGTAATTATTTGGTTTCATGTATCCCACCTATTAGCATGCCAGCTCCTGGAGGGAAGGTATGTGCCATTCATATTTGTAATTGCCCTACCCAGAGCTCTAATTAGTTCCCAAATTGTACCTGATGCTCAACAAAAGTTTGCTGAAAGATGGAGCGAATAATTGGATAGAGAGGATTTATATAGACAATCAAAATCCATTATGCCTCTATCCCCAGATATTCCAATTTATTGATGTATGAAGTAATCAGATTGAAGATCATCTAAAGTATCGGCATTTAGAACAAATTCTTGCAACAATAGGATCCAGTTAACTGAGAATGTTCTGTGTTTACTTATCAGCATGGGAATTGGACAAGGACAGAGTTGTACACACATTCCTTACCCTCATTTTCCCTCTATAGCTTGGGTAACTTTGTCCTGGTCTGCTTAGGACAGCTCTGGTTTATGCTGTTGCCTCTGTGTAATTATTATTAGTGTCTCATTTCAAAAGTATCTCTGTTTGAAAAATAAGTTATATGATTGCCCTAATTATGGCATCTTTCACAACAATGTTGCTTCATCTACAGGCCCTTCTCAAAGTGGGAGATTCTGTTATTTTGGAATAGTACCTCTTTCCACCATGAGAACCCCTTTTCTTGGGTAGGTCTTCAGAAACACCTGAGAGCCATGGGGGAGAGGTGAGTTTCACAGCTCTGGGAGGTGACAGCCTTGATTTCCTCAACATGCTAGGATATTTTTCACTGGAATGAGACTCCAAGGGACCAACCATCTTGGTGCAGTTTTATGAATCTGATCCACCCTCTGTGATTGCTTGACATTTGTCCTTCTTGAAAAGAAAGAAGTATCAGGTTTCTCTGAGACTTTGAACATGAAATTCCCCCACAGTGGCAAAATCCATTGGTAAGAGAACTGTCATGCAAGTGGCAAAGGCAGTCAGGGACACTTTGGAGCTTCATAGGATTTCTTCTGTCCTCTGTCCTCTGCCCTTTGAACTTGTTTATCCTTCTTCTTACCCCCACATAGTCAGGCTCTCCCCACTTTTTGCTTGATAGTCCTAGTGGGAACTCACATTTGAGAAAGTAGGATTGATACATAGGTAGCTTGTTAAACTGTAGTGTGACAAGGACCATAATGGCGATCTATTCTGAGTGTCATGGAAACCTGGAGGCAAAAGTGATTGATGAGCAGTTTAGTTTGTGATATGTAGTCAGATGCTAAAGTAAAGATGCTTTGTAGTTCATTAGGAATACGTTCCTGGGGCTTGAGAGAGTTTGCAGCTACAGCTAGAGAATATAAGGCTGAGAGCTGTCATCTACCAGAATAGCACATAGTATAGCAGAGTTTTAAAAATACAGGCCATACAGTTAGACTATTTGGAATAAAATTCTGCTCTGATAAAGATACCTAAAAAAGCTTTTTTGAACCGTCTTGATTATGGTTATGTTGGAGGTACAGAGACTTCCTAGAGTATATCTAAAATTTATGTTTACAAAATTTCTTTCATTAGGCAAATGAAATTTTTAAATTTCTATTAAGGGTGAAAATGAATTTACAAGTATGTGGCATTAATGTTCCTTTAATGAGAGTCTATCATCTGTCAGTTGATCAGTCAATCTTCTATCTGTCCAGAACAACTGAATATGTTGCTTTCCTGAGAGGAAATTATGGGGAGAAAAATGTAGGGAGGGAGGGGGAAATTTGTCACATAAATGACCACATCAGGGAACCAGCTCCAAAATTTCTATTGTTTTACAGATATTCCCTCTTATCTCAAGGTGTGTGAGTAAGGCAATCTAGATTTTATCTTAGAAATGACTCAGGGAACCTAATCCTGATTGGAGACATCTGGGCAAAGAATGCTTAGCTCCCTTACCCCTTTCTACCCTCAGGGCACAAAATAAGAGTAAAACCAAGTTTTAGACCCACTACCTCTCAAACAAAGACCCAAATCATTTGACAGTGCTATGCTCCTGTAATCACTCTCAACTTTTTGCTTGACTGCCAGGGATCATGAAATATTCTGGCGGCAGAAGATTAGAGACATGACTTGAACAAAATGACATAGGAAGGCAGGGGTGCAACTGGGAACACCATCTGAGACTCTCTCCAAGAGCCTTCTTAAATAATGTTTTTGTTCAGGGTGTGAATGAAGAAAGATAAATGATTGGCTTTAAATAGTCTTAAAGGAGAAAATAACTGGGAGAAGGTATATGCATGTCTGTCCTCCGAGTGGATCCCACATGCAGAAAATATATTTTTAAAATCTCATATATTTTTGCTATTATGGGGAAGCAAAGGTGTGGGAAATCTGATGATAAGAAAACTAAAACAATAACAGAGTAATATTAATGGGTGAGAGTTATGGAATGATTACTATATACCAGGCGCTCTTTCAACCACTTATTTGATCTTATTTGGTCCTCACAATAACAACTCTATGAAGTAGGAATCCTGTTATCCCCATTTTACATGATATGAATCAGAGGCAACAAGCCCAAGAATGCTCTTCAAGCAAATCTTGGACCCTAATTTGGCTGAAATAATTTTATCTTCGATCAGGTTTTTCTTCCAGGACCATGAGAAATGGTAATTCAAAATTATTAGAATAATATGATGCTGAAAACTTTTAAATAAAATTTTAAAAAGCAGATTAATTTAATACCTGCATTTGAAATATTTTTCATCCCTTGCAATTGGATTGTGGTTGCCTAAAAAGTGGCACAAAATATATATATTCTCACTTAGTGGTGAACCCTTTTCTGGATCACTGGTGCTTAATTTCAGCCAGACATGGGTTCTTCCTCACCTGCACCAACCCAGGACTCATTGCTCGAGACAGAGAAGGACTGCAGAGAATCTGCAGTGGTTAATCACTCTAGAAAATCAAGAGCATGTTGTAATTCAAATTAAGATTCATCTAGCAATTGAAGAGAATATCTACTTTTAAAAGTCTTTGCAGAGTTTGAAACTTGGTAATTTATTTAAAATTGGGCCCTGCAGACTGTTATTATGTTTATATTGTTTTGGAAGGGGTTGTGGTTTGGTTATGAGGTGTTGCCAAAAGCTCATGTTTGAGACAATGCAAGATTTAGAGGAGAAATGATTGGGTTGTGAGAATCTTAACCCAATAAATCAGTGAATGAATTTCTTGATGGGATTAACTGAGTGGTAACTGAAGGCAGGTAGGGTATGGCTGGAGAAGGTGGGGCATTGGGGGGCATGCCTTTTGGGTATATATTTTGTATCTGATGAATGGAATATCCCTTTCTCTGCTTCCTGATCATCATGCAAACTGCTTCCTTCTGCCACATTTTCCTGCCATGATGTTTGTCTCACCTCAAGCCCTGAGGAATGGAGCTGGCTGCCTTTGAACTGAGAACTCTGAAACTGTGAGCCCCTAAGTAAACTTTTCCTTCCCTAAAATTGTTCTTGTCAGATCTTTTAGTCACAGCAGTGAAAAAGCTTACTAAAACAGAAATATAAAGTCCTGCAATACATTGTCATTCCCACTTTAAAGAGGAATGAACAGTTCTGTGCTCCTCTGTGCTCTGTGATAATGGTGATTAGCTGTATTTTGGACAGGCAGGTGGTAGCTGCCTCAGGATGCCAACATGCTCCATGCTGTGCAGAAACTCACACACTAGAGTGCTCTTTGGGTGACTGATAAGAGGTCAGTGTGTGCAGGACAAAGGATACCAGGGTTGAAATAGGGAGCCCAGAGCTGGAACAGCAGCTCTTATAACGTAAGGGTTGCTGTGGACAAATCACAAATCTTGGTGTCTCATTATCGCCAGCTAGCCAGGCTGGCGACCTGAGCTGGGTTCACAGGTGCTGACTATCTCAATAACTAAGAAAATGATGAAAGAAGCAGGCAACACAGAGAAATACCTTTTGCTTTCAGGAATCAGGGACAGTTCTCAACCTGAAGGGCCTGTTGGAAAGAGTGACACCTGAAAACCCTCTATTTATTGGGAAGAAAGACATTCAAGAAAGTTCAACCCAAATAAGGCAAGGGATTAGGTTTCAGGGGTTTGCTTGGTGATGTCTTGTGGTCAGCAGATTTGACTGACATCTCGGAAAGCCACGCCCATCTCAGGTGCTGGGTGGGATCAAAAGCAGAGCAAGCGAAAAGGACATACATTGTTGAACAACCCAGTTCAAGAAGCAATGTCATTCCAGTTTCCTCATGTGCTCAAATATTCTCAGCTCACACTGATAGCCCATGACTGGCTCCTGACATGAACATGAAGGAGCAAAGAACCCTGGGGATCCTGAATTTATCCTGGAGGTAAATATATGACTTCAGCCATGGATACCATCACTCCATTTCTTTTCGTAAGTTCCAAGAACATGCGTCAAAGACAGGACAAAATAAAGAATTGAAGAATGGAAGAAGAGAAAAGGAAAGTTAGGTCCACTAGGGGGAGGAGCTGGCTGGGACCGGCAGAAGTGAGGAGAAATAAGATGAGTATGGTACCCAGGATGGAGGAGGATAGGAGAGAGTTGTTATGTCTAAACTATTGAGATGCAGATATCGTCTTTGGATTTGTTTAGAAGGAGATTTTGGGAAACGATGGATGAAACCATAGTGAACAAGAATAAATGAAACATGGGGAAGAGGAAACAGGCTGGGTAGGCAACTCCTTAAGACTCTTGCTGCAAAAGAAAACAGAGGATGCTAGAATAAGAGGGCACCTGTGTGTGTGGTATGCTTCAGAATGCTTCCATGTTGCTGGAAGTGGCAGGGGTCGGCCCCTGATGCCTGAGACACAGCAAGAGCAAGGGCCAGTATAAGAGCGGATCAAATCTAGATAGTGCACAAGAAGCAAACTAAACAGAGGAAAAATTAGTTTAAACTTTCTAATTCTCTTGTCTACTTACCCCCTCACCCAACAAATGATAATTAAAAAAGTTGATTTGGGGGCAGATTTATTTAGGATATGGTGGTTCTTTCTTCTTTCAGTTGGTAATCTTTTCTCCCAGTAGGATGAATTCTGCATTCTAAGTCTGACTCATGCCTGGATAGAAGATCTTGAAAAATAACTCCAGCTGGGTGTGGAACGATATCTTCTCCGCCACATGAAGGTCTCGTGGTACTTGGTGAGGAAGATGGAGGACCATCTAAACAGGAAACAAATAGGATTTCCTTGGTTTAATGCCAGCCCAACACTCATGGCAAAAGACAAGAAGTGAGAGAGCTCCTATTTAGATGTGTTGTGGAACCCTTTGAATTTCTGCCCTATTCCCAGGGTTCCTGGTTGGGTAAATGTGCCAGTTACTAAGAACATTAGCTTGCTAGCTTGTTTGACAGACCAATTTCTCCTGTGCACCCCTCCTTCTTTCATCCTTTCTTTCTTCCCTTCTCTCTTTGAAACATGTTCCTGGCACTCTGGAGAAGGATGGAGTGACAGTGCTGACGGCTGAAGTCATCTATTTATCCCCAGAGTAAGCACAGAGGAGGCGGGAGATTACGCAAATTAACATAGATTGTGCATCCAAAAATACTCTGGCCTTAATAGAGGAGCAGGGCAGCTGTCCCAAGCCCTGACCTTCCCTTGGATTGCCCTGACTGTACTGTCCCCTGCTCAACAGGAAGGGTGCTAACTTCTACCAAAGGCAAGACATTGAGTCAGACCTGCATGATTTTATTTAACCCTCCCCTAATTCAGAAAGGTAAGAATTCTTACGCTCATGTTACTCTTGAAAGAACTGTAGTTGAGATGTATTAAATAACTTGATTGAGACTGGATTATATTTATTTATTTTTACATCCCTTATCTCTTCCACAAAGGATGTTAGATGGTGCTGAAAGATTGAGATGTGGGGGCATTGAGGGGAAGGGTGGCTATTGGTTGACAGTAAGCAGTTCTCCATTCAGGATCCAAACCTATCAGCTGATCAGTGAGTTAGATCACAGGAGCCCCTCTCTTTTTTAATGTACTCCCTTTCCTACTCCTACCATGACAGTTTTGTGTCAAAGATAGTTATTTCACTTCAAGCAAAGGAGTGATTTAAGCCAAGGTTTTCTGTTCATGCTTGTGGCTTCTGATTTCTTCCTCCAGTGCAGTCCTTATAACTTCCTCCAATGCAGGTGACTCTTGGCCCTTTCCCTCTTATTAAGCCCTACTCCAGAGGAAGAAACAAATAAACTCATTCTCAGAAAGGTGCCAATTGTGCATCAGTCCTAGTAGGCAACCTCTCCCAGAGACATTTTCTTTGTTAAAAGGAGGAAGTAAAGACATAAACAGAAATAATAAAAAACTCTAAGGGAATAGCTTTTGTAATCAGTGGGCGATTGAGGTACATTTCCACTATTTTCACCTGGGAAAGTTTTCTGTGGCTCTGGAGAGCACTTGACACCCTTCAGGTTGCCAAGGTAACCACAGTGGGGAAGAGGCCAGCTTGGGAGTGACGGGACCCACCCTCCAAGGCTTCTACCTTTCCTCCTCCTTTGGTTTACATTCTCGTATTTCAGGTTTAATATGTCTTTGAATTTGGGTGAAGGAGAAAAATTTGGTTTACATGTATGTCATTGATAACTCAGAAGAAAGGAACAGGGTCCTATAAATTAATTTAAGGAGACTGAAACAATTTTTTGAAGGTCAGATAAAATTAAATGGCCTGTGCATTTTCTAGTTTCTGGCATTTTTAAAAAAGGAACTGAACACCCTTATATAAGGAAGATTGGGTAAAGTTGGTGAGAGTTTATACTTAAAAATTTATAATTTTTAGTGTATTTTGAAAAATATTAGTAATACATGCTCATTGATGCAAATCATGGACTACAAAGGCACTCTCTTCTTCTAGAGATATTAGTTTGGCATGTAGCCTTTCATAGTTTTCTCTGTGTTCTTACAAACAAACCTATTAAATGTGGATTTATATATACATATTGTATATGTATGTGCATATACATATATATACATATACGTATATATACACACACATATACATAAAGGCATACAGTAGGATTTATTTTCCAATTCCTAGAAATAAAAAAAATGCTTTCAAACTGAATCAATTACCTACAACTTGCTTCCTTTCACTGACAATAAGTCCTGGACATCTCTCCAGCCAATACAAATAAACCTAATTCTGCTTTTCAATTCCATATTCCATAGCATGTCGATGTCACAATATATTTGTGCATTCCCCTGTGGAGGTACATTATGTCATTTCCAGTGCTGTGCCTCCCTGGGGTTATAAGTTCTGAAGTGTGAAGAACATCCTCAAATTGATCAGGATCAGAAAATCCAGTGGTGAATGAGCAAAACTTATAAACAGATAATTCACAGAATAGGGAAGGAAAATGTCCAAACATAAATAAAGAGATGATCAACTCTCTGGGGTCACCAATATGCAAATGGAAGTAATTTGCTGCATTCTTTTTATTCCTTAGGTTGATAAACACTGAAAAGGCTTGTCAACATGTATTGTAAAGAACAAGGTCTAGTAGGTGGGAGCATATGTTGTAACCCAGTAGTGTATTTCAAAATCAGGGCTGCTTAGCCTCTTGATGCTGCAGCTCCCACGTGGAATCATAGCACATGTGATATGCCAGAGATGGGCGCTTTTCAAAGAATACAATTTCAAAGATGTTTACTGTCAGTTTGACCTTCAGATCCAGCAATTTTATTTCACTCTGATGCTTGCAAGAGAGAAATCCGATTTTGCCAGAAGTTTTAGCACAGTGCCAGGTTCACAGCTCAGTGAATGCTTACTGTCACTGTCATTGGCAAACTGAAGCGAGAAGTAAAAACAACACAATAACAACAAAACAAAACAAAACAGGGAAAATCAGAACCGAAGACTAACTGACCATGAAAAGGCACCCGTGAATGTTTGTGGAGTATCTGTGAGCATGAATTCCATGCAGATGTTTCACTCTCCCCAGAAACATAAGCCCCAGGAAGGTGGGGAAGTCACGTGTGTGCTCTGGCTACCAGGTGGCGTGCTGCGGTGGTGTAGTGAATGTCAAACAAAAGAAAACTCCCCCAAAGGATGGCTCTAATTATTTTCTCCAGTTGTGTGTATCTGCATTGAACTTGGATTTGTCCATAAAAATAATGCAAGCTTTTAATCTTTTCCTTACGTTTTTTTAAAACAACTTACCATCTACTCACATTACAATTTCAGAGCACTAGTATTCCAATATCTTTCTTGGAGGCTCTGGACAAATCATATAGGCATTGTGTGTCATCCAGCAATTATGGACTTTGTACCCACTAGGTCCTGAGAACTACTGCAAGTGCTGAAATGATAACTGCAGGGTAAGATGGTGTACCGAGGAGAAGGTTGAATAAATTTTAATAAATGTAGTGCAATAAGTTCTTAAAACAAAGGAATGTATTCCCTTAAGAGGAGATGGCATTTGAGTCTTGAAGGGTGAGTGGACTTCTTTCAGAGGGGATAGGAGGCAGGAAAGGACACAGTGAAGAGCAGAGATTGGTGGAGTGCACAATGGGAAAGAAGACCAGATGTTCCTTCACACCTGGATCATAAAAGGCTCTACTGAAGAAGACAGGGTCCAAGAAGAGAAAACCAATGAAGCTATAAGTAGGGGAAAGGAACCAAGTTATACTTTCATAAAACAGATTCTAGAATTGAGGCTGGGTAGAGGGCTGGTTGTAGGGAAGACACCAAGGATCCTATATGATGACATTGAAGGGCCACCATGATGTTTTCGTTAAGATCACAGCCCGAGCCAGGGTCTTGAGCTCAAGTCCCAACTTCATCATTTATTAACTATGTGATCTTGAGTAGGTTACTTATTTCCCCATCTATAAATCAGAGATAATAAAAGTCCACCTCATGGAGTTTCTAGGAGAATTAAAAGTTAATATTTGTAAAGTGCTTAAGACAATGCCTCATACATAGTAAGTGTATTGCAACTAATTGCTAAGTAAAAATAAATAATTCTGAGTAACAGATACTGAAAGTCAAGACTAAGTAATTGGCAGTAGCAACAGAAAGGAAGGGCTGGCTAGAAGTGAGATGTTTATTTTCCAGGCAAAATTTAAGAGGTTTTGATGACCAGTCAGTTGGATGTGAAATGAAGATGTGAACAAGCTAGACTCTGAAGTAATACGGCCCCAGTCTCCACGAGAGGATATTCAATATCACTCAAAAACTCACTTTCCTGCCAGGCACAGTGGTGCAGGCCTGTAATCCCAGTGGCTTGGTAGGCTGAGACAGGAGGATTGCAAGATCAAAGCCAGACACAGCAAAAGCAAGGTACTAAGCAACTCAGTGAGACCCTGTCTCTAAATAAAATACAAAATAGGGCTGAGGATGTGGCTCAGTGGTCAAGTGCCCCTCAGTTCAATCCCCGGTACCCTCCCCTGCTAAAAAAGACCTCACTTTCCCTCTCTATGAAATAAAGCTGCTAATGAATGAATGTATAACCTCATATGGCTGTTCTAGTGCTTAAACCAGAAAATGTATATAAATTACATAGCACAGTGCCTGATAGTAAGCTCTCAATAAATGTTACTTATATTATGATGACTCAAAGTTTATAGGGAGATGAGAGAGAATGGTTTGTGGTACTATTCACCAAGAAGTCCTCATGGTGTTGAGGATAGAAGAAAGACAGCAAGTTGCATTTTGAACTGAATTTGAGATACTTGCAGGACATTAAGTGTGATATCTTGTTGGGAAATGGCTCTAGAATTCCAGTGAGAGGCTTTGAGATTGCCATATATAGGTGACAGAACCAGATATGATCACCTACAGAGTGTTTCCCAGGTAGTGGGAGAGAATATTGAGGCAGCACTCTGCAGCCTCCCCACCCCAACACTCATGGGTCAGCCTGCAGGAGGAGGAACTGGAAAGGAGAAGAAAACTGTCTTGTCTTATGTGAAAATTGGAATCTATCCACAAGGATGATCTCATATTTGAAGTATTACAGCACATTCACACTCATTATCTACATTCATGCAATCCTGTAAAGGGTTCTTCAGCAATTTACACTGAAGCTCTGGTTTCACATGGCAGAGCTAAGACTTGAAACCAGGTCTTTCTCTTACAAATCCAGTGTTCTCTCCCCTGTATTTGGCTTTTGGGAAAAACAAACAAAATAAAACAAAAAGAAACTAAGTGAAATGCAGACTTGAGCTAACCTCTTTCTGTAATTCTTGGGACTATAGAACCCATTGAGATTCTTGGAGCAAATACACATTAGTATCCTTTCACTTGCACCCAGGCTGGAAATCTTCTTTGGTCATCTTCGCTTTGTCCCAGGGGACCAGGAAGATTAACCTTGAGGGGTCAGAGTTGAAGAATAGGCTCCCTTTCTCAGGGCAGGTGGGTATAGAAGGATGCAACACAGAGGTTCTTGCAGGTGTCCTGTAGGTGGTTGGGATTTTTCTGCCCTCATCTTGCCCTAGGTGAGGGACAATGGTTGATTTCTTTAGAATTTCTGCCTATTCTCTTTGCTGGATGAGAAAGCCTAAGCCTAAGTTGGGCTTCTCTGAATTTACATTCTGGTTCTGCTACTTGCCAGCTACGTGACCTTGGGCTTGTCACTGAACTCTTAGAAGATTCCTTTTCCTTTTTCAGAAAATGGGGCTAGTAATATCTTCCTAAAGAGTGTTGTTTTTGTCAAATATTGATGCTCAGGAACAATTTGATTGAGTCTTTTTTTTTTTTTTTTTTTTTTTTTGAGAGAGAGAGAGAGAGAGAGAGAGAAAGAGATTTTTTAATATTTATTTTTTAGTTCTTGGCGGACACAACATCTTTGTTTGTATGTGGTGCTGAGGGTCGAACCTGGGCTGCACGCATGCCAGGCGAGCACACTACTGCTTGAGCCACATCCCCAGCCCCTTGATTGAGTCTTAATTCAGATTCAAACCCCTCTGTGGCTCTCCATTGTTCTGGAACAAAGGTTACTTTATCTCATCTGGGCTGAAGCTCCTGGGGGGGCTCAGCCTCTACCTTTCAGCCTCTTTCTGCATCATGGATTGCCAGCCCTTAGCCTTTTTCCTGTTTCTGCTACTTACCATGCACTCCCTAACTGCAGGCCTTTGCATCTCATCTGTTGCCTCCTCTCTATTTTTGTTACCAGGAATCAAACCCAGGGTTGCTTTGCAACTGAGCCACAGCTCCAGCCCCCTTTTGTATTTTACATAAAGAGATAGGGTCTCACTGAGTTGCTTAGGGCCTTGCTAAATTGTTGAGGCTGGCTGTGAACTTGTGATCTTCCTGCCTCAGTCTCCTGAGCTGCTGGGATTACAGGTGTGCACCACCACGCCTAGCTCTACTCACCTCATATGTTCCTACTCAGAGAAGTCTTCTCTGATTTGTAGATAATTTACCATCCTCTCTCTCTGTGCTTAGTATAGGTGTGATTTTTTTTTTCCTTATTGAGTTGTATGGTTTTTGATTTATGGTTGGGAAAAATAGAACTTTGTTTTTGTTAACTGAATTTTAAGGCAGGTAGCTTTTCACAGAGTAAATTCTCCATATTTGTTCATTAACCAAATGGATGAGATAATGTATACAAAGTTCTTGACCATCAGAAATGCTTGATTAATTTCAGTTGATTTCATAGACCCTCTCATGTCTGTGAAGCCCTGAGGCCCTCTGGAAGATAATATTCCTTTAGGAAATTAACATCGTCTTTGAACTTGTGCTAAAACAGTTTGAATACCAGGTTAGCTTACTACCTGAACACTCTCATTTCCCATCACTCTCATTTCCCATTGCTTCATCTGCAGAATGGGACAATAAATCTGTCCCAAGGCTATTCTGGTTTTTATAAACATTTTTGGAGTGCTTTCTACATGCCAGAACTTTTAGAATTTAGAAGATTCAGTTTCCTTTTTAAGGAAATGGATCTAGTAATATCTTCCTAAAGGATTTGTTGTTTTTGGCTAATATTGATGCTCAGAACAATTGGATTGGGTCTTAATTCAGATTAAAACCCTTCTGTGGCTCTCCATTGCTCAGGGACAAAGGCTACTTTGTCCTCTGGAAATATAGCTGGGAACTATATCAATAAAAGTAGTTGCTCATATTGTAGTGGGGAAGACAGGAAATAAATAAGGCCAACAAATATCTCCTATGGTATGATGGAGAAAATGTAGCAGCAAGGGGAAGAGAGGTGTGCAATTTGAAAAAGCTGTATCTAAATGACAAAGTGAAGAGTGTAAGAGCATTTTAGGCAGAGGGGAGATAAGAACAAAGCCCTGAGCAGGAGTGTCCTTGGCATAGTTAAGTAATAAGGTAGCCCTGTTTCCTTGGCTGGAGAGAAGGGGTATAATCAGAGAGGTCTGAGAGGTGACAGAGGCCAGGTCACATAGGGTTTTATGGGTTACTATAAGTGCTTTGATTAAGTACTTTAGTTATGGATCACTATGGGTACTTTAAATTGGGAGGGCTATGCATTTTAATATGTTAATAGGCTCACTCTGGCTGCTGTGTTCAGAGTAGGATGGACAGGGCCAAAGGAAGAAACAGGGAGAAGAGCTAGAAGAGAAATGCTGGTGGCTTGAATCAGGGTGGCAGCAACAGAAGCGTTAAAGGGTGGTTAGGTTCTCTCTGTATTTTTAAGGTAAAGCTGATTTGCTAACAACTCAGTTTTGAGATATTAGAAAAAAAAGATTCAAAGGCGAAGGAACAACAGGAAGAAGGGAAGGAGCTAGCATTTACTGAGCTGGGGAAAGTTTGGGGAGAACTTGTCACATGGAGTGGAAATCAGAACTTCATGTTTGGACTCTTAAATTTAAGATGCCAAGAAAAGATATCCAATGACTGTTAGATATGAGTGTGGAATTTGGGGGAGAGGTCTGACACGGAGATATGAATTTGGGTATTGTTTGCAAAAAAGATGGTATTTAAAGCCATGAGAATAGACAAGAACACTATCCAGTGTAATGTTGATAAATTCAATTTAAAAACAGAGATTAGATCCAAGGATTGAAATTTAGAGTTAAGAGTGGTAGGGAATGCAAGCAGGGGAGGCAGGAGGAAGATGGGGTGAGTACAATATCCAGGAAGCCTAACGAGGAAAGTGTTCAGAGAGGATCGAGGGACTGACTAGGGTCGAGTGCTATTGGAAAGTCAAGGAGGATGAGACGTGAGAATGCATCATTGGATTTAGTAGTGCAGAGGCTTGTGGTTTTCTTATTATATGTATTTATGTGGGCAATGGAGGAAATACATGTGAGCCATAATAACTTTCTAGGAAGGCTGCCTTTCATTGAAGGGGAGTCCCTTTGGGTCAGCTGATTCTGGGTGACTATGTTCAAAAGTATACCTGGAGCCAGGGGCAGGAGCATCTGAGGTCAGCCGGACCCTTTCCATGATGGAGTGAAAAGAATTTGGTTTGGGCAGTTCGTGTAGCCTAAAGAGAAAGACACGAGGAAGAGGATGAAAGGAAAAGGAGTATGAGAGGTTACTGAAATAATCTGAGGGTTGTAAGAAAAATGCCTAATGGTTAGGGCCAAAGAGACTTGAAGGACAGGGTACATTAGGTACTGTAAATACCTGAGATAATCAACTTACAAAGAGAAAAGATTTATTTTGACTCATTGTTTTAGAGGTTCCAATCTTTGATCAGTTAGCCCCTTTGCTTTTGGTCCCGATGAGGCAGTATATCATTGTTAGAACACACGGTAATGCAAAAGAACTCATCCATCATGAGCCAGAGAGCAAAGAGAGTGAGTTGGGACCTGGGGTCCCACTATCCCCTTCAAGGTATGCCCCCAAAGACCTAAAGTTCTCCCACTGGACCCCGCCTCTTAAAGGTCTCACCGCTTCACAATATTGCCACACTGGGGTGAAGTGGAGGGGTAACAAGATGGCGGCGGAGATGGTGGAGCTCCATAAGTTGAAGCTTGCTGAACTAAAGCAAGAATGTCTTGCCCGTGGTTTGGAGACCAAGGGAATAAAACAAGATCTCATTAACAGGCTCCAGGCATATCTTGAAGAGCATGCTGAAGAGGAGGCGAATGAAGAAGATGTACTGGGAGATGAAACAGAGGAAGAAGAACCAAAGCCCATAGAACTGCCTGTCAAAGAGGAAGAACCCCCTGAAAAAACTGTTGATGTGGCAGCAGAGAAGAAGGTGGTAAAAATTACTTCTGAAATGCCACAGACTGAGAGAATGCAGAAGAGGGCTGAACGATTCAATGTACCTGTGAGCTTGGAGAGTAAGAAAGCTACGTTTGGAATTTCTTCAGTTCCAACAAAAGGTCTGTCATCTGACACCAAGCCTATGGTTAACCTGGATAAGCTAAAGGAAAGAGCACAAAGATTTGGTTTGAATGTCTCTTCAATCTCTAGAAAGTCTGAAGATGATGAAAAGCTGAAAAAGAGGAAGGAGCGATTTGGAATTGTCACAAGTTCAGCTGGAACTGGAACCACAGAGGATACAGAGGCAAAGAAGAGGAAAAGAGCAGAGCGTTTTGGGATTGCGTGATGAAAGTTCTTGATGCTTTCCATTCTCCCGTGGTTTCCATTTCTGATTCTTCTTGGTCACATGTATACCTAAATGCACAGTCATGTGCCTATGTCCTGCCTCGCAGTGAGGGAGCATGTACCTCAGGTACATCAGTGAACTCCAGCAGCAGTTTAACTTACTGTTGTTCCAACTTTAAGGTTGTTGTGGTTTTGTTTTTAATTATTTTGCTTGTTAATAAAAAAACAGAAAAAGAGAAAAAAAAATATTGCCACACTGGGGACCAAGCCTTTAACATATGGGCCTTAGGGAGCGTTCAACATCTGAACCACAGTGTAGTGAATTGCTAGGATGAAATCATCTCACTTTGGCTAACTCTTCCATCAAGTGTATCACATGCACCATTAGCTTTTCTAAGTGTGATTTTTAGGGAGGAGTAGAAACTGAGGGATGAGTTGAATGTCATGCTTGAGTTGATGTGCGATACACCAGGTGGAGAATGTCTGGGATGGAAGGATGATATGTAAATGGACTGAAAGCAGCAGGAACAAGAATTTTGACCTGTAAATGGTCATGGGAGTGTTAATCTCCCTGGACATTTGCAGAGAGGGTTTGTGTTTCTCCAGTGTTGAGTGGAGGCTTCAGGTGATCTTATCTAGATGATAGTATCCAGAAACATCAGGGTTACAACTTTGAAGGCAGGAAAGCATCAGTGTTTTAGGTAGCTTTTTCACTGCCATGACCCCCAAAACCCAAGAAGAACATAGAAGAGGAAAAGTTTATTTTGGCTCACAGTTTCAGAGGTATCAGTTGATAGACAGCTGACTACTCCATTGCTCTGGGCATGAGGTGAGGTGAGGCAGAATATCTTGGTGGAAGAAAGCAGCTCAGAACATGGTCACCAGGAAGCAGAAAGAGATCTGCAGACCAGGGACAAAATATAAACTCCAAAGGCACATCCCCAATGGCTCACCTCCTCTAGGTACTCCCTGCCTGTCTACAGTTACTACTCAGTTAATCTCTATCAGGGATTAATGCACAAAGATTAGGTGAAAGCTCTCATAACCCAATCATTTCACCTTTGAGCTTTCTTGCATCGTCTCACACATGAGATTTTGCAGGACACCTCATATCTAAACCATAATATCAGGAATTGAAAGAACTCTCAGCAAATGTTCCTTTCATTCCTCCAATCTAGTCCTTTTCCAACCAAATGTAAAAATGACTCTCAAAACAGATTATTCATTAACCACTATGATAAACTTCTTGAAGTGGTGCTAGTTACGGTACAGAATAGTTGAGATGGGGTGAAAAAGCTAATGCAAGACAGGATGAACTCAAAGGCTAAGTGGAGTGGTTGAGATGATTAAAGCTATGGCTTGCTTAGTTAATTGATGACTGGCATGCTTTTGCCCTTCCAGGGGCACTGTACAATAATAAAGTACTTTCTCAATAGGACAACAAATTATTCTATGTAGGTAATGCTACAGCAAACAGCCCCAAAATTTCAGATGCTTATTTTAACAAGGATTCTTTTCTTGTTCATGGTTAAAACTAATGTGGATCAGTGGGGTTGGAGGGAGGGATGCTGTGCTCCACACTGTCATTCAGGGATCCAGGCTTCTTGATTCTAGTGGCTTCCCATCTCCTCTGATCTCATACCCTTTGCTGAATATGCCACATCTGATTGTCCAACGAACAAAGAAAGAGTGTGTAGAAAGGAAGGCCGGGATCATAGTAGCCTCCATTCAGTAGTGGCATGCTACTTGCACATATAATGTCAGTGGTAAAGATTGTTCATATGGCATCATTTTGGGATAAGGGAGATGGAAAAAATGTGGTTTAGCTGAGAGCTCATGAAAGGAAACTGGGCTAGTAAACATTTAAATTTTTTTATTTATGTAAAATTAATTAATTTATTTTAATTAGGTATATATGATAGTGGAATGCATTTTGATTCATTGTACATAGTTGCAGCACAACTTTTCATTTCTCTGGTTGTGCACAATGTAGCATTGCGCCATATGTGCAGTCAAACATGTACCTAGGGTAATAATGTCCATCTCATTCCATTGTCTTCCCTGTCCCCATGCCCGTCCCTCTTCCCTCCTTCCCCTAAGCATTTAAATTTTAAATAACCCCTGCAATAGGCCAGGAGGGGGAAAATAGC
This sequence comes from Urocitellus parryii, assembly GCF_045843805.1. Taxonomy (NCBI): domain Eukaryota; kingdom Metazoa; phylum Chordata; class Mammalia; order Rodentia; family Sciuridae; genus Urocitellus; species Urocitellus parryii. The sequence goes on from NC_135537.1 coordinate 39,488,199, forward strand.
ATAATTATATAGGAAACTTTTTAAACTGAATGCCAAAATCAGGGTGCCTGAAAAAACACTTTAATACATTTCATTTCATAAGAGAAAAATTAAGAACACAAATGAGATGGCAAAGGCATTAAATCTACTTTACAGATAGTGCTTGATGTGAAAGAATCCCACTTCCACTAACATTTAGCACTTATTTATGACATCATTATGCGCATGTTTTGGTGGTAAAAGCAGCATCTTCAAAGGGCTTCTTGCCCAAGTCGAATCTGAATTGAATTTATCATCAGGAGAACATCGGGAAGCAGCAGCTCTGTAAGCCACTTTTGGAAGTTCTGGGGACCCTTTTAATGTAAACTGTTTTTAAGGAAAATAGGACCTATGGATGTAAAAATAGAAAGTGAGGCAAAAGGCATGTTGTTTTATCTGATTTTTAGGGAATGGATCAACTATTTATTTCAATTCAAAGGACAAATCCAGTGTTAGTAACTGGATATAATATATATATATATATATTTTTTTTTTTGCTACTGAAGACTGAACCTAGGGGCACTTTTCCATTGAGCTACATCCCCAGACCTTTTTATTTTTTTATTTTGAGACAGGATCTCACTAAGTTGCTGAGGGTCTTGCTAAGTTGCTAAGTCCACCCAAACACATGTTATCCTCCTGCATCAGCCTCCCAAATTGCTGGGACTATGTGCGTGCATCACTGTGCCTGGAAATAATTCTTATTTTTAATCCAACAGCAGTCATTGTGAATAACATGCAAATAATAGGCTTTTGAATTTGCAAACATAGCATGGTTAGTCAAACTTTGTTATCCTCAAGTAATATAATATAGTAGTCTCCCCTTATCCATAGGAAATAAGTTCCAAGTATCAAACCTTGTACATATTATGTTTTTCCTATACATACATGCCTATGATAAAGTTTAATTTATAAATTAGGCACAGTGAGAGATCAACTACAATAGTTAATAAGACAATAGAACAATTATAGCAATATACTAAAGTTGAAGTATCATATGTGGTCTCTCTTTTGATCTTTAAGACAAGTCTGAGTCAAGACAAATATTAATTTTTTTAGATCACAGTTGCCTACAGGTAACTGAAACTGTGGGTGGGAGTGACCACTGTCCAGATATCTCCCCCCCATTGGTAGTGAAGTGAGAGTATCTGAGAAGAAGCATGAGCATTATAATAAGGTAAGTGAGCAAGAGAGGAATTCTGTGGAGAGTTTTTTAAACCATACATACTATTTTCAAAAGAATACTGACATCTTGGGGTAAAAGCTTGTAGTTGTGTCGTGTACTAGTCACATGCCATTGCCTGAAAAGATATCACCAATATAGCCTTGAAATATGAGAATTCCTTTAATTAACATCCTCGTGAACCTTATCACCAGGTTCAATGTGGTTTTTTTTTTTCTTGATATACTTACTCTTTTGCCTGAGGCTGCCTACAGGAGGCCATGCCCCAACTTTCCCATAAAAATGACTTCCACATTCCACATCCCAATTACTCTGAAGGACCTACCCAAGATGCCTATAAAACCCTACTACAGTCTACACCACCTTCTAACTAATATTCTACATGTGTTTTTGATCATTGAATCAGATTTTCAAAAGTCAGGATAGTTTTCCACATGGAGTTTGAGTAAACATATAAACCTTTGTTATTTATATACATGGTTCAAAAAATAACACATGGGGCCAAAGTTGTAGAGAAAGCTTTGGACTTAGAGTCAGAAGGGCTCACTTTTTGGTTCAGTCACTTATTCTCAGAGTGATACTGGGAAGGTTGGTTAATCTTGTTGAGTCTCAATTCTCTGATTTATAGTTACCCTCAGGGTTACTGTGAAATGTTGGTGAGTTAATGCAGGCCAAGGGCTTACACAGTGAGGTGCTTATGGTAGGCGCTCAGGAGATGAACTTGCTCTTGCCTTTATTAAATGCCTTTAGGTACCAAAAAGGAAAACACATTCAGGTCAAACTGTTCTTGGGAATACTTCTGGTTAAAAGTGATGAAATCTTAAATCTTATGTTGATTTGTAAGATGATAAATGTTTTGGCTTATTTAAAAATCCCAGAAGTGAGGCATCAGGGTGGTTCCATCCAGGGGTTCAGAAGGTCATCGAGGTTGCAGGTCCACTTTGCTGGGATTCTCTGGGTTCTGCCCTTCTGGTTTTGGCCTCATCCTTGGGTTGGCTTTTTTATGTCATGTGATTGCCATCTGCTCCAGGGCCATAGTTTCCTCACTGACACACTGCAGGGAAGATAGTTTCTCCTGCCCCAGATGCCCAACAATCGCTATGGAGTCCCCTCTGGTTGAACCATTTGAGGTCATGGGCTCATCCTTAAAACCATCACTATGACTAGGGAAATCTGATTCCTTGATTGGCTTGGGCCAATCAGGGCTAACCTTTGTGGCTAGAGAGCGGAGTTAAAATTTCTCAAATCACAAAGCTGGAGAATTTCTTGTCTTATTAGAAATGGGGGGAGGAATGAAAACTGAGGAGTCAATCCACTGGCAAAGCTACTCCTCTGGTATCTTACCATATCACATACTGCCTTCTTGCCAAACACATATCTTTAAAAGTTCATACTTACCTGAACCTCATACATCTCTTCTTCAAGGGATTGTGGCTGATCTGCCTTCCTCTAGGTAAGAGCTGTTCACAATCTGGTAAGTTAAAACTAAATAATATTATCCATTGCTTGGAAGAGCCTGAAAATTGTGCCTCATAGCCAATCTTCCTTTCATAGTAGAACTCCTGAGGTGTAGCTGGGCATATACTACCCAGTTAGATGCTACATGTGTCATCCTCCTTTGCTCCTTGAGTAGGTATGGCCGTGATTGAATTCTCAACAAAGGGAGGTGACCAGTTGCATCCTTAAAAGATATGATTTGTCCTTTATTTCCTCTGGGTCCCTCTACCTGGGAGTGAGAATGCCCTTGCCTTGTGGTGCTGAGCTTGCCAGACAGAGGATCACATCAACCAGGGCAGTGGTTCTCAGAGTGGTCTTGGACCAGAAGCTCAGGGAAAGTATTAGCAACGTATATTTTGGGTCCCATCCAGACCTACTGAGTTAGAAACTATAGCACTGGGAGCCCAGAAACCTCTGTTTCAACAAAATCTCCAGGACATTCTAATACATAGTTCAGTTAGAGAGCCACTTTCAGGGGTGACTTGTTGCTTCATACCTCTCAACATTTGGCAGTATTTTCAGTTGTCACAATGTGACTGGAGGGGAAGTGGTGCTGTGGGCATCGAGTGAGGAGGGGATCAGTACACTGAAATATTCTACAAGGCATTATATAGCCCCCCTATGGCAAGATTTATATGATCTCAGAAGTAAATAGCACTCAGTTTCAAAAATCCAAATCTAAGGGCTGGTGGGATAATGAAATAGATCTGGGCTCCCTGGCCAATCTATAGAGAACTGTCCATTTGTCTTGGTCTGTCCTCCAAAATGGCTGCCACTAGCCACATATGGCCATTGAGCGCTTGCAGTGGCTAGTTTGAATTGAGATGGGCTATAGATTAGTACAAAAAAAGTAAAATACCTCAGTAATATTTTATATTAATTGCATGTTGAAACAATATTTTGGACATACTAATTTAAATGAGATATATTGTTAAATTAATCTCATCTATTTTTTAATGTGGATACTAGAGAATTTGAAATTACACTCGAATTTACATTTCTTTAGCAGAGTGTTGCTCTAGACTGTTACATGAAAGAGAAACTCCTGACTTTGAGCCACTGTGTTTTTAGATCTTTCCATGGCAATGGGTAAGTCTGTACCACTTTCTATTAAAAAAAACCTGTAAATATAGAATAGTGGAGGAGAACTTCAAGGAAATTTTGTTTGAAAAATTGAACAGTGAGATAATGCACATTGGCCACTGGTTGACTGCATATGTCACATCCTGCTTGACAAGAACAGTCAAGTGTCCTTGTCATGGCAATGCCATGAGTTCTTTAGCCTGTCAAATCCTAGTTGTACTTTCTGGAAGGATCTCCTTTGTCCGTTGTCCTTGGCCATCTGAGATGGTATTGGTGCATAAGCCCTTTCTGGAATCTGTATTTATTTGGAGATATATATATATATATATATATATATATATATATATATATATATTGGTGCAAATTTGGGGTCCTGGGAAGTGCCTCAGGGGTTGAGAATCACAGGCTGTTCTCAGCTAGGCTTGGGTTTCTTAGGCTGAATCAAATTCCTTAAGAACTTAGAAGGCTCCTGTCTATTTTCCTCCCATCAATTCCATGAGCTGATAATCAAAGCCAGAGTTCTTGTCTAGCCATCTCTGAGCCTGGGAATTCCTGTCTCTTAGCAACAGGCTTCAAGTGCTCTGCTTGACACTGCCAAGATAGCCAGGGATGGACACTTGGCCAAAATTCACCCATCCATGGATTGCTCTCCTGAAGAGCAGCCAACCCAGGGCTGCTGCCCCACAGAGGACTGGGCACTTTGAGGGAGCAGATTGCTGGATCCTCACTCTGACTGTCCATTCTAGGCATACGAGAAAGCAGTTGATCAGCAGTGGCCGAAGCAGGGGCAGTAGGAGTTGAGATGTGGTGGGGTCACTGTAATGACTGACCACTTGAATGGGAGCGGTGGTTCTGGGCTGCCAAGAGACCGCAAAGTCAACAGTTGTTTCTCTCTTAAATGAGGATTTGTTTTCTGAATATGGTTATGTGACCAGGGTGGTGGTTTTCATAGCTGAGAGCAGGGTGAACTACTTATGTAAGAAATCCCATCTAAGAACTCTCTTCTTGACCTACACAATACCGCTCTAAGTGTGGATCCCAGCTGGTCATGGACCCCTGCAGTCTGCATGCAGTGTACCTCATTCCAGTGGGTGCTTGCTTGTCACTCCAAGTTCCCTGCTCTTTGAAATGGACAGAATAAAATCCCCTTTTAGATTTGTAAGTAGATTTTTCTGGCAGAATAATGAGCCCCTCTTGCCATTAATCTTAATAGGTTGTGTGTGTGGGGGGCTAACAAAATCCATTTTCCCAAGGTCAGGATTATTCTTAAGTGGACTTTGGGAAACATTTTAACCTTTTTTTGTCACTCAGACTGAAGAATTAAAATGCATTTCTGGAATTTTTTTCTGGGGTTACCAGGAAGCCCGAGTGAGGCGTGACTGTCTTTGTGTATTTTTCTTTACAAAAACTTTGATGTCAAGGGACATGGGCCCTTCTTAGCTCTGGTTTGTGTTTGTATCTCCATGTTTTGTGCACATTCCCCAGTGGGTATTTCTAGGAAAAAAGAAGTAGTGTAATGATGGACCAAGGAAAATAAAATGGTTTTATGAAGAAAACAGATCAAAACTGTACAAAACAGAAACAACCGTGACCCTGGGATTCTACCCTCTTACAGCCCAGGCCGCTGGGTCACGGGCTCTGTATCAGATTCTCAGACTAAATTCTTCTAATGTGAAACAGTGGGTGGCAACCAAACTCCCTATTTTCTCCCAGGTATGGTGACATAGTAGGAGGTGTCACTTTGAATATGCCCACATGAGGAAGAGAGATGACAGATTCAGCTGCTGCATGACTCAAAGATCCAGGAAATGCATGCAAAACGTGGTGTCATTTAGATTTAAAATAAGGATACTTGAATGTTCAGTGTTACTTGCAATAAATATACTAGATTGAAGACTCAATTTGAACCTAACCATAACTGGACTTTTAACTATCTAGTTTAAATGACTGGTAACATGAAGCATTTCATAATTTCTGGTTCATTAATTAGTGATCAGGTCCTAATTAACATTCCAGGGCCTGGTTTTAGCCAACCTACATAGAAAATTTGAAGTGAGAACACCTTTTTTGGAGTGGTGGTGGTGGTGGTCTGTGTCTTTAGTGGTGCGTGCATTATGTTGTAGTTTGTGTTGTATTCTAGACAAGTAGAGGTTATCTATATTTTCTTTGGGCAGATTTTTCTTTCTGGGCAGATTTTCCTGGTCCAAAGATGGTCTCTGTATGTAATGCAAAGGAAAAGTCTCCTCTAGGTGGGATGGTTCTTATATACTGATCAATCAAGGCTAAAAGCTAAGTTCCATTTCTTAATTTTAGTGTCTGAGTGAGACCTAAAACTCCCTGTTGCTCCTGGTCTGAAAAACCTACACTGAACACAGCCCAGTCCTCCCACCAGAATCTAAGCTACTTCTTTGGAACCCATTGTCCATTTCAGGGAAAGCTGGTAAGTTTTTTCTTAAGCTTCAACTCACCAAGAGGTGATGTATCCAAATGACTTGAAGGAAAAACATCAAAAGGATTCTAATATTCCATCCAGAAACATCTGACGGACAGGGTCATCCCAGGTGGGGTTTCTCTGAGCAGCAGTGATTAAAGTGGGGAACCTGGTCTGGGGAGAGATAAGTATCACCCAAGGCTGACATTGCCTCCGGACTCACAGCCCTGGCAGGTGGAAGAAAGTGATCTTTGATGCAACTAAAAAACACTGTCTTTTGAAACAGAGTAAGTAGCTCTCTGTCTTCCGTCTGTGGACTCACAGTGAGTCACTTACCCAGAGTCAATCACATCAGGAAGGGTCCTGGGGCATATGATTTTTGTATCTCTGTTCCTGAGTTTCAAACTTCCTCTGAATGCTTATTTTTGCAAGATTGACAATTTGATCCTGGGTGCCACCGGAATTCTTTTAGTCTAGAAAGAATATGTACGAGAAGTTCAATACCTTTCCTGAGATTTTCACCTGCATTTCAGCCTGCTGAAGATGAGGATGCTCATGCACTGTGACCTTTCTGTGCTTGACTCCATCCATATTCAACATCACCATACATTCATTCAGTTCTATTTCTATGGACACTATGCCTACTAAAAGCTCCATCACCTCTAATCTGAAAAGTCACAATAATCTCATAATTCGTCCCCTAATATCTGTCCTTATTCCTGTCCAAATACTTTCTTTATTCTGGTGACGGATAATCTTTCTAGGTTGCAAATCTGATCATAAAGCATCTTTCTTAAACACTTAAAGCCTCAGCAGCTCGTGAGGCTGAGGCAGGAGGATCATGAGTTCAAAGCCAGCCTCAGCAACTTATCGAGGTCCTAAGCAACTCAGCAAGACCCTGTCTCTAAATAAAATACAAAATAGGGCTGGGGATGTGGCTTGGTGGTTAAGCACCCCTGGGTTCAATCTCGGTACCAAACCAAAAAAGAGAAAAAGAAAGAAAGAAAATAATAATAATAAAGAGGAGCATTTAAATAGCTTCCCATTGCCCACTGGATAAAGCCCAAAATTCTAAAATTCCTCTGATGGCCTGTAAGTCCTGCTTAATGGAGTCCTTCCATTTCCTTCCTTCCCTTTCTAGTCCCCAATATCTCTGTTGCCACTCTGTTCAGTGATGGTCTTTCCTCTCATGCCACACTTTCCTGAGAGCAGAGTCTGGGAATAACTTGCTCACTGAGGTAGCCCTAGTGTGGTCATAGGCTTGCTGAGTAGAAGAAGTGAATAAATGAAAGAATAACTGCAGGGCCAAAGGCCAAGAATCAAGTAATGACTAAATCAATTTCAGGACTGAGTCCCTGCCTTCTGTTGTCTAATAGACGGCTAAAATCTAAAAAGCTAATGACTTAAACTTGTTAGGACTGAATGCAGATGAAAGGAATTGGTGTATCTGACTGGTCATGGAACAATACATTGAATACAATTAAAACAAAGTGAAAATTGGAGATTTAAGTTCAATGTCTACTAGCACTTATTTTTCTTCTGGTCTAAAATATTTAGGTAGGGATACTGACTCCAAGATAAATGGGTATAGGAGAGGGCAGATGTTCTCAGGACACACCTCATCTCTGCACAGGGTTTGATAATCTGCAAATGTACTTAGGCTCCATAGGATGGGCATCTCTGTTCTCATGTGTGCCTTTGTATGCTTATATGGCTTTTGCGTTTGTCACTGGAAAGCTTTTCTGTTGATTGACATGTCTTTGCTCTTGCACCCATATCATTTTGGGAAAAAGAAAGATGAAGAGCCTTGTTTAGCTGGATGACATTTCTTCCTTAGAGGAGTTGGGGCAACTTGATGTCTGACTAGTTAGTTATAAGTTCCAATAGGAGCAAGATGTGAGTGGTACAGGTAGAAGATTTCATGCCCAAATACGATTTTTTTTTTTTAATGGAATGCCTACAATAAACTTCCAGGCTACAAAGAATCTAGATGAGTGATATGTGGAAGGAAGATTTTCCCCCCATTTATGCAGCATCAGCTAAAGTCAGATGCATATCTCACTTTTATCAAAGTAGCTAAATTATATAGCTACATTTAGACAATTTACTTAGGGAGACAGGAAATTCCATCTACCATCACCTTCCATAACATTAGTAATGACATATGACTGTTATCTTCCAATTAATGAGAATCAGAGCATTATAAGCCTTTGACACTTCCATTTCAGAAATATAGTTCCTCTTAAGTTGGCCCCCAGTGAATATGCAGTTTGAATTACCCAGAGACTGCTAACTTCTCCTCCTACTCACAGCAGATGAATGGGAAGAAGAGACTGCCCAGCTTTAGGTAGAAGAAAGAAGAGTACTTTTCTTTCTCTACCCTCTGATGAATTAGTATGCCAGTGTGAGTAAACATGTATCAGAGACTGTTTGTTGCCTATCCCAACATCCGTTCTCTCTTCCTTCTTAATAAACGAATGTGATATTTAGGTAGGTATATTGACTCCAAGATAAACGGGTATACTTTCATAATTTTTTGTAGCTATATATGGTCTAACAATTAGTTTTTTGTCAACAAGCAAAGCATTTTTGAGACTTCTAGGAAGTTTCCTTGAAGGTGAGAGAATATGCCTTTATTTTTCCCCCTTTCTTCATTCTGTTGCCTGGAACTCACATGTGGTGGCTGGGGCTGCAGCAAATGTTTTAGGCCATAAGGACTAGAAGGAGGAGAACTTGGAGTCTGAGTCCTCGATATAGGTCAGATCTGGCTGACATTTTCTCAGTCTTCTTTTACATGAGAGCTAATTCATCTTGTTTAAGCCACTGTGTCTGTGTTATATGTAGCCAAATTGAATGCTAACAGTTATACTGTAAACAAGGAAAGAGTGGGTGGATTGAGTTCTTGGCACCTAGTGTCTGACATTTCCTTGGAGCACATTTTTTTCCCCCACTGGGCAACACACCAATTCTATATGAGGCAGACACTCCTCAGACTGGGGTCAAAGTGTCAAATGGCAGGGTTGTTTGATTGGATTCTGTACAAGGGTCCACAGGGATCTGGGCTTTCCATACCAGTCTAGAAGCATGGTCTTGTTACCCCTAAAAGAATGCACAAACAGGGGAAATACACTTTGGGCATTTCACAGTCATTGCTGTAGGTATGCTAGTGCTTTAAAAAAGATTCTCCTCTTTTAAAATTCAGTTAGGGTGCCTAGTGTGCTAGATCTGGTTTGTACTAGCTTATGGGAGTTGATTGTGTGTCTCTTCCCACCTCAGTGCTCAGTGATGACATGTAAGTAGTTTGAAATTCGCCTTGATGGGAGTACATACTATGGAAATTGGCAAATGCTAAAAATCTGTTGTCATTTTTCACTGTTTTTAAAGAGATCCTGCCTACTAGTAGATCACTGGCTAATATTAGACTATTATTTCTAAAAAATCTCCCTCTTTCTCATTGGACTATCAAAAAGTCTGGGACATAATAATTATAGAGGTATGAGCTTTCTGAGCTACAAATGCTTTTCCTAATATTTTATCATTTGAGCATTTCAACAACCTGTGGAACAGCTGGAACAAGTTTTATTATCCCCCTTGCACATGAAGGGGCTGAAACTTTTTTATATATATATATTTTGAATGAGGAGTGAAATGGGGGTCAAAAGTCAATGTTACTGTTTCTGAGCCCTGATAATTAGAGTAGAATTAATTGATTTTCCCTGAGAACACAGGATGGTAAAGATTAAGAGAATCCAGTTCCAAAACAAAAGGTGAATCAAAGAAGAGAGTGATATTTTTTTTCATCTTCAATGTGACTTTTTTTTTTCTAAAGCAGGACACTTAAAAAATAGTATACAAGGAATAAATTTGAGAGCTTAGAAAATAGCACAGTACTATTCTGTAATTTCTAGCACAGAACTTCATTATTTTTAAGCATTGTAGGAACCAGTTTGCTACTGAGGAAACACTAGGAGTTTTGGAATGAAATGCCTGGTGCCAAATTTGGCATTCTTGTTTTACTGCTGTGTGAATTAAGGCAGATCACTTCAACTCTGTGTGCATTAGATTTTCACTGTAAAATGGGTATAATAATGACCTCTCAGGATTGTTATGAGGATTAAATAAGATAAATGTGTAAGGCACGTAACAAATACTTATGCAAAGTCATGTACCTTTGGCTTTTAGACTTTAAGTCCTAATCATAAAGTATATCCTGAGCTGCAATTAATACCAACATTTTTTTCTCAGAATAAGTCAAAGTATCTCTAACCCAAAGCTCTCTATATTATAAATGCTCTGAAGAGTCTTCTGGTATTCAAAGCCAAGACCAGCATTACAGGTTTGGGAGGGGAACAGAGTCCAGAGGAGAATTTCCTTAGAAAAGACCATCAGTTTTTAATTTTGCTCTCTGTTTGTAGTACATTCCATGCTGGCTTCTGAGACAAAACCAAATTTGGCAGTGGCAGGCAATCATAGAATTTTCATGTAATTCAATAATTTATCACAAAGAATATTCATTTATAAACAATGACTTGTTTTGGAATGATAGCAGCTGTCAGTTTGGAGGCCTAGCTTCTCCCCACTGGGACAGGAGTCTGGCTTTCCCCTTTGTTAAATCATGCAGGGTCGCTGGGTTTGGAATCTGAGGCTGAATGCACTTTACAATGTGTTTATGTTTTGGTATGTGCATTATTTCATTTTTTACTTTGTGGTCATGAAATCCATGTTGCCAGATGCCGAAAGTGCCTCTGTGTGTGGAGAGGAAATAATCAAGCTCTGAGCTTCGACTGCACCTGAAAACACTTGGACCAAGAAGTGCAAGCGTAACCCTCTACCACGACAGACACAGACGTCCTGGTGCTTCTCTGTGTCATCACTTAGATTTGCCTAACCAAGAAAGAATCCTGGATCCTTTGCTTTTGGAAAATCTATTGCCAGAATGATTTGTATATCTGAAAGTTATGATTATTTCTGTCCAGTGTCTTGGGAAATTCAGTGTTTTGAGTTCCAGAGAAGATCTGCCTGCTTGCTGGGAAGACAGCATCCAGTGTCCTGTGAAACCACTTGGTACCTTGTACCACTTTCTTTACAACTTCCATTTCACCAAGAGCCAACGGTCTCTGGCTCCTCTTAGAGTTCTCCAGGCTTTCATGAGAGCTTGGAGAGCTGTTGAGTAAATAAAAAGGAGAACTTGCCCAAGTCATGAGTATCCTTCACATTCAGCGTCCATTTCTATCTTCTGTGATCGCACATCTACTCACAAGTTATCCTTTACAGTTCAGCCCCGTTCACTCTCAGAGGCCACGTGCTAACTGTAGCTAATTAGAGGTCCACTGAATTGATTGGAGGTCAAATAGTGTCCTGCTCCTCCCACCCCACCAAATATGTTGAATTCCTTACTATCAGGGCCTGTGAATGTGAGCTTATTTGGAAATAGGATCTTTGAATATGAAATTAAGCTAAGGTGAGGTCATTAGGGTGGGCCCTAATCCAGCATGACCAGTGTCATCATTAAGAAGAGGGGAAAATTTGACAAAGCACACAAGGAGAACACCATTAATGGTAGAAGCAGAGACTGGAGTGATACACTTGCAAGAAATACCATGCATTGATAGCCACCTTGAGAAGTGAGAAAGAAACAAGAAAAACTTTTCCTCCACAGGTTTCTAAGAGAGGCTTTGATCCTGTAGATACCTTGATTTCCAACTTAGCATCTAGAAATATGAGGCAATACATTCTGTTGTTTTCAGGAACCCCACTTCTGGTACCAAAACCTGTATTAATTTCCTAGGGCTATAGTAACAAAGTGCCACAAACTGGGTGTCTTGAGTTTTTCTGAGGTCACATTCACAGGCCCTGATAGTAAGGAATTCAACATATTTCTTAGGGATCAGAAAGCCCAAGAGAATTCTGTAGATCATGTTCTTCCATCCTTTAAACACATCTCCCTATATCTGCTCTTTTCCCCTTAGCATCTCATGATGCTCTTTCCTACTCTCTGCGGCTGGCACTCTGAGAGGGACATTTCCACTCTAGGCTAAGGTGCTCTGACTCCTAGCTTCCTGTCTCCACCAAGGGCTCCTAGCCCCGTGTCTGATTTCATCACATACTGGCTCCCTGCCAATGAGTAGCAATCACTAATAGGAAAAATAAAATTCCTAGTGGGTTGACTTCTCTGCTATTCCTTCCAAGGGTTGCTCTACCTTAAAACAAATATCTTCTTAGGAATTTTCTTAGGAAGTGTAAATAGAGTCTCTAAAACTCTGTGATAGGACAGCGGGGAGGAGATTATTGGGAGGTGCTGAAGATCCTTTTTGATACAGACGTAGTCCTAGGTATTTTTTATTTCTATTTTATAAATAAGAAGATAAGTCAGGGAAGAAAAAGCCACTTACCCAAATTCTCTCTCTTATTAGTAATGCTGCTTTTGCCAAAAGAGAGTTTTGAATTTTATAGGAAGGGCTCTCCCTTGTAGTCTTGAAATTGTATGTGGCTTCTAGTTAGCACACCCTCTTAAGGGGTTGTTTTTTGTTAACAGAATAGACCTTATATTTGTGAATGTTCACCTTTCCTACAAGGAGCTTCACATAAGTTGAAAATTTGGGGTGACACTAAGCCAGCGCCTCGCATCATTTCCTTCCCCTTGGTTGGAGAGCACTGGGCCACCTTCATTTGGTCGGCCTGTGTGCAAGGAATGGTCCGTGAGAACTTCATGGCACAGTGAGGCATGTGGTAAATTTCCACTCCTGTTTCTCCTTAAATATAAACTTCCAGCTGTATTTTCCCCTCCTGAAGTTTTGACTTAATTTAAAAATGTTGGATTGAAGTAAGGAATCAAGACACTTTAAAATGAGGATAGGGAGAGTGGGGGGGGGAGAGAGAGAGAGAGAGAGAGAGAGAGAGAGAGAGAAGAGAGAAGAGAGGGTGGGAGGGGAGATAAAGAATATCTGGAAGCCTGAAGAATGTGGCACATTTGAAAACTGATAAGCTGCTGTAGTGTTACCAGACCTCATGGTTTATAACAGTCTCACCACATTTATGGTTAAAGACATATGCACCTCTTGGGTCTGGGTTTGTGGTTCAGTAGTAGAGTGCTCACCTAGCGTGCATGAGGCACTGGGTGTGATCCTTAGCACCCACATAAAAATAAACTAAAGATATTGTATCCACTTAAAACTAAAAAAATAAATATATGTATTTAAAAAAGATCTTTGTACTTCTTATACAGGCATAGCACTCTCACATTCCAGGGTAGACTAGGGAAACAGCACTTGGGACTTGAACCTGGGGCCACTGAACCTTTGCCTGCACCAAGTTCCACATGTGGGGACACAGTTGGGTTGACATTACCATGGGGCACCTACTTTAAGTAGCTGCCGAGTCTAAAGCTGTAGGATATCCAGGAAACATGACAAGTTGGAATGAATTCAGAAGAAGGAATTGAGGAACTCCTGAACTTGGATCACACTGAAGGAAGAGTCAGATGAACCACCATTTACAGATGTTCTTTGCACTTACGGATGCCCCCTTTGCATCTTGTGCTCAGCTTGACATGTATTATCTCATTTAATACATGAGAACAACTCTGAGATGTTTTCTATTATTAGCTTCTTCATTTTTTTTTTAATAGATGAAGGAATTGAGTTTTAGAACTTAGCACAGTGCCTGGACCATAGCTTACCTTTAATAAATACATGTTGACTATATGACAGAGGTAAAACATGTGCTTCAATGCACATAGTAGTTCATTGAGGCCACACTAATACATATACACTTTGTATACTGTTTTCAATTATGCAAACCAATATACTCCAAACATATTAAAATGGCAAAACTGGAGCTAGACTTGCCTAGGTGTAAGCCAGGAATCCAAAAATAGTAGTACTGAAATACTGATTTTTGGCAGAGTAGAAGAAAGAGGTATTGAGTTGACTGAGGTTAGAGATTAGGACCATCCAGGTAGGGATGTGAAGAGGCAGGAAGTCTCCCTGGGGCAGCCTTGAACCTCTAATAGGAGCCCTAGGGTGTGGATGAGGTATGCTGGTGGGAGGGTGGGAGTGTTCTGGGACCTTCAGGGTAGAACATAAGGAATGAATTAGCTGAGTAAGGGCAACTCTGGACCAGCCAATGTCAAGGGATCAGTGATAACGATCTTGGTTTCTTTCTTCTTTTGCTTGGAGGAAACTGCTATGGCTACATGTTAATGGGTAATTCTTCCATCCTAGATCCTATTTTAGAATTACAAGGGCAGTCAGGGCAACAGAAGTCGGAATCCAAGGGGGTTATATCACATCAGTCAATCTGAAGATGACCACTTCAGAGTTTGGAAACAGTTTGTGTCATCATAAGCAAACATGGGCCTCCAAAAAGCAGCTGCTGCTTGAGTTGATGGAAAAAATATCGTGAGAAGAAAAATGCGAGCCATGTGCCTATGCCCTTCCCGGTGGCCTTCCCCATCTGAGGAATGGCCTGCTCTCTGAAAGAGTAGAAGTAAGGAGTTTGCATGCAGGGCCTGAGTGCTATGTGCCATGGGAATGTGCAGTTGGCCACTTCTTCAGGCAGGGAGCTTAGGTTCAGAGAGCTTGCAGTCTGGTGGATGCTTCCTGGTGTAAGTTCTGTCCATTGAGAAGAAATGAACCCCCAAACCACAGTACCTTTCAGCTGTGGTCCCCACAGATCAATAAAGCTCTCTGATCTTCCACCATCCAAACAGGTAATGGAGTGGAGCTTCACAATGAATCTTTCTTATTCATTGCTTACAATAGTGTATCATTTAAAAAGACAAAAGAAACCTACCAGATCTTTCTTTTGGACTGCCTGCCTATCCAGCATCCATTCACTTCTTCCTTCACAATGATATTTCAGTTATCTTGGTATGATTCAGGGGAAGTTGCCCCATTTCTTGTTTCAGAGGTGAGACTGAATTAATCCAAGTGAACCATGGGAATCTAGTCTTTGTGTCAGTGGATGTTTCAGGAAAGGACATCTGGCCTGATTGTGGTGGAGGAGAGGGTTGCTGGAGACTTCGGGACTAGTTCTTCCTTGTCTTTAAGAGAAAAGGTCTGAAGTCAGTGTCTCCTTTCAAGGAATGGGAATAAGGAAGAGGGATTCCCTACCTTTGGCTGCTGGCTGCCACCTTATGGCCAGAGGGGGATTCAGATTCAGGATGCAACAAACAAATGAAAGACACCAGAGATTCACAGAGAAATGGAGCTCGGAATGAACCAGGAATAGGGTCCATTGCCCTCTGGATTTGCAGCTACTTGGCCAATATGAGTCCTTGATGTTTTAGGTAGTTTGAATTGTATTTCTGTTCCTCGCAGCTAAAAGCTTCTGGACTGATAAGTCCTAAAAATGAGGGGGAGGTAGGAGAGTGGAGAAAAGTAGTAGTTAGCAATTATCTGGGGAAGTGACAGATAAGGCAAACTTGACCTTGAATAGCGTGGCTAGGTCATTTGGGGTTTGTATCCACCTTACCCTATATTTTTATTTATTAGTGGATATAAGTGAAAGGAAGAATGACAGGTGTCAAAGTTCTTTTGCTCAATGGATCATAGCCAAAGATTTGTCCAAGTGTAGAAGTACAGCCTCTGTATCAAGGTCAGATGGTGGTAAAAAACAGAGGTGATGAGCACATGCTGGAAGAAGACAAGAATAAATGGCCCTGCATGTTGGCCTAGACAGTTATGAGGCATCCTCCTCATTTGGATGTGTAATGAAACCTCAGTCCGCAATGCATATTTACATAGTTATCCAGAAAATGGGTTTTTGTTTTTGTTTTTGGGTACCAGGGATTGAACTCAGGGCACTTGGCCACTGATCCACATCCCCAGCCCTATTTTGTATTTTACTTAGAGACAGGGTCTCACTGAATTGCTTAGCATCTCACTATTGCTGAGGCTGGCTTTGAACTCATGATCCTCCTGCCTCAGGGTCCTGAGCCGCTGGGATTACAGGTGTGTGTCACCACTCCTGGCTGAGAATGGGAGTTTCAAAAATTTTAAAAATGCCCCTGCAGAGAGCTCTTCCTTATCTCTCTTGAAGATAAGTATCTTGGGTTATAAGTGGAATTTGGGGAGCATTGAGCTCTCAGTTCTTCATATTGACTGCCATCTTTGATCTTTGGGTCCAGATCATGACTATAGCATGTATTTGCAAGATACTGTATGAGTATGGAGTGGGGGTGGATTTAGGGAACCCTCCAGGCTGTGGTAATGAGGTATTGTAGGTCTGAGTAATCTGAGTACATAGATTGAGCATGAAGCCATGATGATGCCTCATTAGCACTCTGCTGAGAGCCATCTGCAAAGTCTTGGGTGTTTTCCCAGATCTCTTCTCAGACACAGTTGTGGCAATATCTCACAGAACCAGTAACTCATTTTCTACAACCAAC
This sequence comes from Urocitellus parryii, assembly GCF_045843805.1. Lineage (NCBI taxonomy): Eukaryota > Metazoa > Chordata > Mammalia > Rodentia > Sciuridae > Urocitellus > Urocitellus parryii. The sequence continues at coordinate 39,504,801 of NC_135537.1, forward strand.
TGATGGATCAACCATATACACAAGTGAACATGCCCAAACACAGACACACACATATGCGGATGAAGGGAGGGAGAGGCAAAGAGAACTATCATAATGTCGGTCCTGTCTCAATGTACCTTATTAAAAGATCCTGCTGTATAGAAAGTCCACTTTGGCCACTCTGGCCACTCAGACTCTTAATTATCCTTTTCTGTGAGTCTGCTTTACATAATATGAACAGTTAAAATAGAAGAATAGCAAAACGAAAGAAAAAAGAACAGTAAAATAGAATCCCTCTACATTAAAAAGTGACAAAGAGCACCTCAATTGTAACAATGATATGTACTGAGACCTGGGGTGTAGAGATCTCCAACTGTTTTCTGCTACAGTGTGCATGATGGATGATGTTCACAGGCAGAACACATTTCCACAAATGTACCCATTGGGTCTCTATCTGTGATTCTAGGAGTCATCGAGTAATATGAATCCTTTCACTCCAACCCACTATGGCATATCAGGGAATGCAGTGGTTTAAAACAATATTATTATTATTATTATTATTATTATTATTATATATATACTACTTCTGAAATTTATTTGTTTTTGTGGTGCTGGGGATTGAAACTCATGTTATTTAAAAAAGTGAGCCACCCATAAGCTTTTATTATTAATAACAAATCAGATATGTCACAGAATTCTGGTATGTCCCTGTACCATCACCATGGTGAGAACTGTCACTCTAACATGTACTCGGGACTCTGGTCTTTCAGGGATGCTGTTGTGGCTTATGTCACCCCATTGTCTGTCTGTGAAGTTGACAGACAGTGCTATGCTTGGTTTGAAGTCTTTTCCTTAGGAACTCTGACATGTTAGCCCAATTATCTCATGTCACTCTACACATGTAACTTTGTATTACTTTCCCCCACCTATTTATATGTTTCAGGTCTTTATACAAAGCTATGAAGAAATGGGTTAGTCTGAGTCTATGGGAAAAGAAAATTTATCATGGAAAAGTGGGCATGTAGATACAATTGATTCCATCATGTTAAACATTGTGAGAGGTGGCAGGATGCGGAACAACTAAGATTTCAATAGACATTTTTTTTCTTTGTAAAGCTAGTTTTGAGTTTCAATTCAGATTTAGATAGCTCTATATGTTTCTTGAGTAATGAGCAGGGCAAAGTAGTCACCATTTGGCATGGCAACTCTTATCTGGGCTACCAGGGCAGATTTAGGTGGCCCAGAGGTGTATGTGGGTTCCAATCTGGGGAGGCTCTGCATGGCCTTGCATTATGCCAACGTCTACCACGGCTGCAGTGGCAGTGATTGCTTTTCTCCCTTGTTCACACTGTGAGTAAACCTGCCCTTGTGGTCACCAACATACTTCGCCCTGAATGGGAATACAGTGCTAGGAGAGCTTCCAGAACTTGAGTTCTTCCCCCTGTTTCTGAGCACTCTTGCCTTTCATTTTTCTGCTTTGGGTCGACAGGCAGATAAAACTCAGCACAGGCAAGTCATAGAAGGAATTCAGTCCAGTCCCACACTGTCAAACAGAATCAGGTGGTTGGACTAAAGAGAAATGGAGCTCACCTCCAGTCTGAATTAATGCCAGAAGACATGTTTAATCACAGACAATTACACACACACACACACACACACACACACACTCACACACCATAGTAATAACAGCTCAATTAAGTCAACTCTGTGAATGGATGCAGACATTTTGCCAAGCCCATTGTGGACTGAAGCACTAGGGATTTGGAATTTGGAGCTTCTTCCTCCTTGAACCCTTGCTCCAACTATCCCCCTCTAGTCCTGGGAGTGGAGCATGTCATCTCTGGGCTAAGCAAGACTACCTGATATTCAGGACAGAAGGGTTCAACATGTTGCACCAAAGCAGGACATGTCATCCCTGACAAAAGGAAATTTTATGAGTTGAGTGTAAATGAATCAGAAACAGATGGATGATATTTTTGTTAAAATACACATGGGCTTTAAAGTGAAGGGGGTGTCAGGGGGTTGCAGACAAAGGTTTGGCAAAAATGCCTTGGGCTCTGCCAGATCCTACAGAACTGTTCATAGAGCCCAGAATATGGCCCAGGTCAATGTTCCATCATTAATGGATAACATGACCACACACAAGCCCTGGAACAAAAACAATTCTAATAAATATGGGTACTCATCAGCAAAGTTTTCAGTTTGTGACAAGAATGAAATGTTATGTCATGGAATGGCACGACATGCATCCCACATGCCAGCACTTGACTCGAACTTGGGATATGAGAAGGTTGGAGGTATTCTCTGCACCTTGTCCCTTTCCTGGGGTCTGGGTGCCCTGAATTCTAATTTGTTCTTTTCTTTTTGCCACATCTCTTTTCTAATTGAAAACTGACAGCAAAAATAACCCCCAACCACAAATATCTACAAGAAAATGAAGACATTCAGACATACTGAAATACTTTGAGTTTTATGAGCTCTAATAAGGTTAATCAAGGCTCTGGAAAGAATTTCGTTTCATGGTGGACTCAACAAAACAATGAGCTGGGACCTGCAGTGATTGGCTGGAGAGGGAGGCCTGGGGGCCTGATGAACTGCTGCTGGTCAATTTGGGTGAGCCTCTGCCTCAACCGTTTCCATATTGACTCAATCTTGGTGGAACTTGGGCATTGTCTATTGGTTGGCCTGTAGGCTGCTGTCAATCTCCCAGCTCTGCAAGTACCAAATGAGCCTCCACTGACGTTCTCAAAGCCGAAATATTCCTCAGTGAATTTCTTTTCTGAGGAGTTTACTCTGTGGTGGAGAATGCTTCCCTATCTCATTTCTTTAAGACAGTATTATACAATCCCAACTGGGGTATGGTGGTAGTGGTGGCAGGCAACAAACAGGGGGTGGGGTAGACACCCAGCAGGAATTACAAAGGAGAAAGTGACAAAAGGGTGGATCTGGGCAGTATTAATGCTGGTGTCATCCCAGCAGGATGAAGACCAGTAGAGTCTCTTTCTACTCCTTATTCCCTAGTAGCCTAGTGGATCTATCCTTCCTCACCTCCAAATGGTCTCGTAGGGAATAAGCAAGGCTTATTCAGCCAATGGATTTTGCATCCCGAAGTCTTCTCTTCTCAGGGGAAAGAGATCATAAACTCTTCAGGCATGAGGACTGTGTGCAATCTGGTTTTATAACCTTAGTGTCAGCATTTTATGGATTCACCACAAATAATGGGTTCACATGCTCATGCTCCTGTGGGTCGGTAGACCCCACACAACAGTGTTCCATAAGGCAGCTCTTCCTTATACACTCACCCACAGAAGTGTGAGAACTTGAAACATCACAGGTTGACTGTGCCATCTCTTCATTTAATATGTCTCATTCCCTCTGTTCTGGGGTGGGGGTGGGGTGGGAAACATGTTCCATATTTTCCCACTAATGTGGCCTAAGTGCTAATGGATCTCTTAGCTGTGTCTCCCAGATAGCTTACTTCCATTACATAAAGCCTTAATTCAAGAAGTGACTCCAAGTGGTGGGACCTCCAGGCACCAGCTGAGGCCCTGGGGCTGGAGATACCTTCCAAGGCTCTTATTCAGTACAGAAAGAGTACAGGAACATCAGAAGGACATGTGGTCAGAAAGATCTGGGCTTGTTCCTGGCTCCTCCTCTTACTATGTGTGGAATAGAAAGCAATTTACATAACCTCCCAGAGTCCACTGGAAATACCCATCCTTGGGGTTATTGCAAAGATTAAATGAAATGATGTATATAAGTCTAGCACAGTGCCAGGCACATCATAAATCTAAGTTCCTTTTCTTTTCTTCTAGTTATTCCCTTGCTACTATAGCAATCTAGTCTTAAAGCCTACTCTTGTCAGGCGCTGTGATTGTACTACAAAGATGTGGACGGCTCTGTGTAAGAATTGTTCCCCCATTGCTGTAGAAGCCTGGGGCTCTCCACTTCTTAAACAAACCCAAGCTTACCTGAGTATTCTCTTGCCAACCAGGTGCTCTTTGGCGGCTGGGGGCGAAGGTGGTCTCCTTGCTGATGCAGCATATTGTGGTGAGTCCTCATCTGCATGCTGCTAGGGTCTTGCTGACTCTCCCCACCAGCAGGGAGAGGCTTTGGGGGCACATCAAAGGGATCGCCAGCTTCCTGCACTCACAGCTGCAAGTCCAGCACCCTGAGCTTCCTTTTCCCAAGACACAGAGCCCCAGGGTTTCTGCCTCCGCAGCAGAAGAGGGTGGAGCAGGCCCTGTGAGGCACACTCAGAGCCCATCCAGTCTCCTGGGGTGTGAATCTCCCTTCACCAGCTCGCTGCGCACTAATAAATATCAAGCCCTTCAACGGGAAAATAAATTATCCCCAACTGCTAGGCAAAACAGGCTTGATAAATTGTCGCTTTAGCCAACAGTGTTTAAAGTAAAATCAGTAAAGTGTGAGTAATGATGGCCAAGTCAAAAGTCCTGTATTAAACACAATGGTCTGAGAGGGGGACAGCCTGCAGAGAGAAGCAAATGTAAGTTGAACTAAAGCAACTCTTGCTGAGAGAGAGAGAGAGAGAGAGAGAGAGAGAGAGAGAGAGAGAGAGAGAGAAGGGAAAGGACGGACTTAGGATTTATTATCCTATTAGTTTTTTCTGTAGGAGCAGCTCTCAGGGTGATCTGGGCATAAAGTCAAAATCTCCATTTACCAGAGATGTTTAGAAAACATGCTCTTAAAAGTGGAAACTACCAAGTATTTGACTGGACAACATAAATATGGTTGAATTCTTTCAGTATAGTGGGGAATCTTGAAAGAGCTACAGTTCTTAAAGGAGCTGTCTGGGAAGGATTTCTGGGTGGAGGGAAATCTAGAGAATTTTTCCTTAAGGGGGAAAAATAAGGCAAATTGATTGGTTACTGATGTGACCTTGTGTACTTCCATGTTTATGTACCATACTGTGTAATGCACAGTCAAACCTCACTAATTCCAATTGAATTATAAAAGAATCAGAACGATGAGAAATTGAGGAAAATGTATTAAATGCTGGCTTTCAAGTTATAGAATCATAATTATAATCATAGACAATACATACTATTGAACTCTTACTATATTTTGGGCCCTTTGTGGAATGTTTTATATGAAGTAAGCAGTAAATAACTTTTTCTAGGATCACATAGGTGCAAGTATTGCAGTAGTTAGGATTCAAACTCAGATTTGGTTATTTCCAAATCTGTATTCTTAACCATTAGACATATCACCCCTATGATCAATTTAGAAATGTATTTTATTATAAGCTATAATCCTTTCACATAGGATTACTCAACATAAACTATTATGAAAAATGGGCATCCTACGGGTTCGTGTTTTATATCAGAAATTTCATTAGTGATATTAATAATGATCATATTAATATTCATCAGCAAATGTTCAAATAGCTAAGGTTCTAGATGCTTAAAGTGGTCTATTTTCAAGGATATAATGTCCTTGTACCCTAATTTCATTTATTTTATATATATATATATATTTAACTCTAATTTGTTAAGGAGTTGAGGCAAGCTTAGTACATAAATGTATTATAAAACAGTATTTATCCCTCCTGGGATAAATACTGGTCAGTCCCTCCACCCTTGCTCTTGAATTCATCCACTTCTCAAAGGGGACTCACATCAATAGATCATCTCACATTTCTTCTTCATATTTATCTTTTTTCCACTGTAGTGGTCAACTGTGAACTTTTTCATTTCCCTAATATCCCTTTATTTTGCAAATGGTTTCTCACCTACTCCATATAAATTATGTGGGGTTGCCAATCAAATCCTGTGGCCTGTCTTCTCTGCTGCAAGAGTGGACATGTGGTATAGGGTGGCCAATCAGAATATACTTTCTCATTTAAAAATTTTTTTTTAGTTATATATGGACACAATATCTTTATTTTGTTTATTTTTATGTGGTGCTGAGGGTCAAACATAGTGCTTCACATGTGCAAGGCAAGTGCTCTCCTACTCAGCCACAACCCCAGCCCCTATCCTTTATTTTTTTTTTTTAAAGAGAGAGAGAGAGAGAGAGAGAGAGAGAGAGAGAGAGAGAGAGAGAGAGAGAAAGAGAATTTTCTTTTAATATTTATTTTTCAGTGGACACAACATCTTTATTTTATTGATATGTGGTGCTGAGGATCGAACCTTTATCTTTTGGAGCCATGGACAGTATTTCCAGGGTACTATAGATTCCAGGCATCACCAGAGTCTCTTTAACAGAGATTTGTATAAATGCCAGGAGAGGGACAGAGAGGCAGGCAAACACACACACACACACACACACACACACACACACACACACACACACTCTTTCTTTTAAACTCTGAAAGTTCTCAAACTGTATAGGATCAAGGCTAAATGTAGCTATTTGTAAATGTACGTGATAGATCCTAATAATGGGAAATAAGGACTGAGAGATGAACAAAGGGAACCTGGGAAACACTTTTTGAACAATCTTCTCAATGCCTTAAATTTGATGAACTTTTCTGATGATGATAATTGATAAATTATTGGGTGTTATGCCAGATTATTATACCTAAATACTAATGGAATTCTCATAGTCTTCATTTCCATGAAGTCAGATTTACTTTCCTAAATTCTATTTCTTTGGGGGCCAGAACAAACCAGTTTTGGGTACTGACTTCTAAACAAGTTCAGGTCTTGGTTGCAAGAGCATAAATTAGGGATAGACTTATTACTCATGTTCTTGGTTGCTATATTTAGCAGAAATGCATTTGTGGAAAGATGTTTGGTAGCTCACAGAGCTGTTAGAAAACTAGGACCCCCAAGAGTAGACAATTGGCTAGGGTCAAGGAAAACTTGTTCACAGAAAATAGCCAATGCTTCCCTCAAGGACTGGGTATCACCAGCAGCATTGTAATTAGGTCTTTGCTGCCTCTGCCACTTCTCTGTGGTTGGATGGATATTCTCTAATTATCTTTGCTTTATTTGTCAACTCTTGTCAAAATCAAAGTCTTTGAGGGCAGCATCCTGTTTGTTTCAGTTGTAGTCACACATTGTGCCACACATTGATTCCTGTTAAGTACTTTCATGTTTATGTTCATGAGGAATATTGATATATAGCTTTTTTTCCTTATAAATATTTTTATCCATTTCTATCTGAAAACTTCATGTATAATTGGTATTATTTCTTCCAAATGCAAATAGAACTTAGAGTGAAACTCTCTGGAACTGGATGTATCTTTTGGAAAGCTTTTAATTAATAAATTCAATCATTTAAAAGATAGAGGACCATTCATATTTTTTTATTTCTTTTTGTATCAGTTTTGATAATCAATATCTTTTTAAAAATTTACCTATTTTGCCTTGCTCGCTGGTGCACTCCTGTTATCCCAGTGGCTCAGGAGGCTGAGGCAGGAGGATCACAAGTTCACAGCTAGCCTCAGCAGAAAAGCAAGGTGCTAAGCAGCTCAGTGGGACCCTGTCTCTAAAGAAAATACAAAAATAGGGCTGGAGATATGGTTAAGTATCCCTGAGTTCAATCCCTGGTACCGCTACCCCCCTAAAAAAATATAAATTTGCCTAGTTTATCCAAATTGCCCAGTTAATTGGCATAAAGTTCACACTATTTAATTTTTTAATTAAAAAACTTTTATAAATAGTTGGTCATACATTGATTACATGATAAGAGGCTATATTCGGAAAGTACCATTTATGCCTCCTCCTTTTCCTTTTTAAAAAATTTGTTCTACAAATTATATATGACAACAGAATGCACTTCAATTTATTGTACACAAATGGAGCAAAACTTTCCATTTATCTCATTGTACATGATGTAGAGTTGCACCATCTGTGTAATCATACGTGAACCTAGGATAGTGATATCTGTCTCATTCCACTATCTTTCCTACCCCCGTGCACCCTCCCCTCTTCTCCTTCCCCTTTGCCCAATACAAAGTTCCTTCCTCCCCGCCCCCTCCTGCCCCCTCATGCATGGGGCAGATCAGCATCCACTTATCAGAGAAAAGATTTGGCCTTCGGTTTTTGGTGATTGTCTTATTTCACTTAGCATGAGATTCTCCAACTCCATCCATTTACCTGTAAATGCCAAAATTTTATACTCTTTTAATGCTGAGTAATATTCCATTGTGTACATATATGCCACAGTTTCTTTATCCATTCATCTATTGAAGGGCATCTAGTTTGGTTTCACAGTTTAGCTATTGTAATTGAGCTGCTATAAACATTGATGTGTCTGTGTCACTATACTATCTGATTTTAAGTCCTTTAGGTATAGACTGAGGAGTGAGATAGCTGAGATTAAATGGTGGTTCCATTCCAAGTATTCCAAGGAATCTCCATACTGCTTTCTAGAGTGGTTGCACCAATTTGCAGTCCCACAAGTCGTGTATGAGTGTATTTCTTCCCTGCATCCTCGCCAACACTTCACAATACTTCTTTATTATTTTTTGAACATCTGTATGATCTCTTGTGATGACCCTCATTTCCTGGTCACTATGTCTAGTAGTTTATCATTATTGATCTTTCAAAGAACTATCTTTTGGCATTATTGACATTTCTGTATTTTTTTTTCATTTCACTATTTCTGCTCTTAATTTTGCTTATTCTGGGGTTTGTTCATTTCTGTTTTCATCATTTAGTTTAGATCATAGATTTGAGGCCCTTTCTTCTTTTCTAGTATATGTATTAACTGATATAGATTTTCCTCCAGGGACTTCCTTGGTTCATTCCATAAAATTTGATGTGTTTTCATTTCCATCCATGTCAAAATATTTTTTCTTCTTGTGTTTTCTTCCTCAAGGCATCATGTTTTAGAAGTATGTATGAAAGTTCAAGTATTTGGGAATTTTCCTATAACCTTTCCATTATTGATTTCTAACTTTATTACTTTGTGGACAGAGACTATACATTACATAAATTCAGTTACTTTAAAAGTTATTGAACTTTTCTTTGTAGTCCAGAATGTGATCTATTTTGGTTAATATTTCTTAGGCACTCAAAAATATGCTTTAAGGTGTTTTTGTGTACAGTGTTATATAAATAACTGTTGAGTTGATTGATAACATTTTTTATATCTTACATAAAAATTTTTTTGTCCATTTTATTAATTACTGGGATAGGATTGTTGAAATTTTCAGTTATACTTAGGAATTTGTCTACTTCTACTTTTAATTCTATTAGTTTTTAATTCATGTCTTTTAAGCTTCTTTTATTAGAATACACATTCATGATTATTATATATTATTATGTTATCATTGTAACTTAGCCATCTTTATCCATTGTGATATTTCTTATCTGATGTTTTATAGGTATTTTAACTTAGTATTTGTCTCTTCTTACATTTTTTCTTTTTACTTTTTTTTGGAAATAAAGTAAAACTATATTTATAGAGAGACATAATTTTATACATAGTATACAAAAAGCAAAACAAATCAAAACAACAAAAAGACTTACCAGAACCAAGAAACAAATAAGAAAGGTCACAAGATAAAAGATTGAAAATTCAATTGTGTTTCTATATATGAGCAATCAATAATCTGAAAATGAAATTGACTATAATTTCATTCATTATAGCATCAAAGAAAATAAAATACTTCAGGAAAGTTTAACAAAAGAAGAGTGTGACTTGTTGCTAAGAAAACTTAAAAGAAAATTTAAATAGAGAGACATTTTATGTTCATGAATTTGAAAGCTCAAAATTTTAAGAAGGCAATTCTCCTCAAACTGATCTTAGTATTCAACATTCTCTATTAAAATCCCAGAAGACTGTTTTGAAGAAGTTCACAATTTTTTTCAAAAACTTACATGAAAATGCAAAGAACTCACAATAGCTAAACAAATTTGGAAAGGACAATGTTGGAAGACTTATCCTGTCCAAGTCAAAACAATTATAAGTCTATAGTAATGATGACTGGGTTACAGTGGCCCAAAGATAGATATATAACTCAATGGAACAGGACAGAGTCCAAAAATAAATCTTAACTTTATGGTTGCTTGATTTTTTACAAAAGTTGCAAGGAATTTAAATGGGAGAAGGGGTAATCTTCTCAACAAATGATACTAGATAGCCAATATGACATACAACCCTAAACCCTCACCTCATAACACACAGAAATTCACCCAAAGTGGACCACAGATATTTTTTGCTTTAAAATGTAAAATATATCAACTTTTTAATCCAGTCTGATAATCTATGCTTTTAAAATGGCAAAGTAAATAAACCATTTACATTTAATATGATTATTCAGGTAGTTAGGTTTAAATCTACCACCTGGCTCTTTCTTTCTGCTCATTTCTTTTGTTCTTTGTTCCTTCTTTCTTCTTTCCCTGCCTTCTTCAGATTAGTTTAATATTCTACATTATAATATCTTGTTAGCTACATTTTGAGTGTGTGTTTTTCTTAGTGTGCAATATACATCTTTAGCTTATTGCCATTTGGTTTTAAAAATTCCACTTACTCTTCCATTTTCCCTTCTTTTTTTATGCCATTGTTGTCCTACATTTTACTTTTACAGATGCTTTGATCCCCATAATACATCTGTTTTAGCCAGATTTTTTTAATTGCTGTGACCAAAAGACCTGGAAACAATAATTAGAGGAGGAAAAATTTATTTTGGAGCTCACAGTTTCAGAGGTCTTAGTTCATAGACCCCAGGCTCAAGGTGAAGCAGATCATCATGAGAAAAACATGGTGGAAAAAGGAGGTTCAGGACATGAAGATCAAGAAGGAGAGAGAGAGAGAGAGAGAGAGAGAGAGAGAGAGAGAGAGAGAGAGCATTCAACTGACCAAGGACAAAATATAGACCCCAAAGGCACATCCCCAGGGACCCACCTTCTCCAGCCACACCCTAACTTGCCTACAGTTACCATCCAGTTAATTCCTCTCAGTGGATTAACACACTGATTAGGTTAAGACTCTCATAACCCAATAATTTCACCTCTAAGGTTTTGCTTTGTCTTACACGTGAGCTTTTGGGGGATGCCTCACATAACAATATGCCTCACATAACAATAGCATTATTACTTTTTAGACAATCATCTTTTAGGGAAGTAAAAAATGAAACGAAATTTTTTATATGTACCTACAAACTAATAGTTTGGGTACTTTTCATTTATTTTTGTAGATCTAAATTTCCTTCCAGTGTTATTTTCTTTTTTGCTTGAAGAATTTCCTTAGACATATTTTGTAATTCAGGTCGCATGGAGATTAATTCTCTTTGCTCATTTTTTGAGCTGTAAAGTCTTTATCTTCACTTTTAAAAGATATTTTCATTAAAGAAGTCTACACCAACTATTATTTTTTCTTTCTAGTCTCTAAATATGCTGATTATTTTTCTTCTTTCTTAAATAGTTTCTAATGAGAAGTTGGCTGTGATTCTTTTTAAATTTTTAATATTTTAATTCTATTATTTCTTTTTAGTTGTACATGACAGTAGTATCCATTTTCATATAATTATACAAGCATTAAATATTATTCTAATTATGACCCACATCTTGTAGATGTACATGATGGTGAAATTCAATGTGGCGTATTCATATATGTACATAGGAAAGCTATTTCAGATTCATTCCATTGTCTTTCCTTTTGGCTGTCATTCTTATCACTGTATCTCTTATTCCTCTATTTGTTTAAAAATATTCTCCTTAATTCACTTTTAATATTTGGCTGTCATTCTTATTACTGTATCTCTTATTCCTCTATCCATTTAAAAATATTCTCCTTAATTCACTTTTAATAATATGATTATGATGTGTCTTAGTGTGGTTTGTTTCTTTTTATTGGATTTCCTTGAAATTATTAGATTTATGGGTATTTTAGTCAGTTTTTTTTTTTTGTTGCTGTGACCAAAATATCTGATAAGAACAAATTAGAGGAGGAAAAGTTATTTGAGGCTCGTGGTTTCAGAGCTCTTTGTCCATAGATGGCTGGCTTCACTGCTTTGGGCCCAAAGTGAGGCAGCATATCATGGGAAAAGAAGTCTTCATTCCATCATCTGCTTCAACTTTATAACTCCACGTATTGCCTTCTCAGGGAAGCCTGCAGGAATTTTGACCCTATTACACTTTGCCTGGCCTCCCAGACTTTCCTCTGAAATCTCAGTGGAAGCTTTGATGACCCCTTAACTTGGGCATCCTGCAGTCCTGCAAAACCAGCACTGTATGGATGGAACCACGGTCTTCTGGCAGCTTATAGAATAGTCAGGTCCCTGCTGTAGAAACCTCTGAGTGTCTGCAGAGCTCAGCATGGTAAAACAACTTCCTAGGACCCTCTCTGTATGAGCAGAGTGCCCCCATGATCTCTTCTTAAAGAACTTTTCCCTTATGTATCCTTGAGCCTGAAATGGGTGTAGTCTTTCAAATTTCTGAGATGCTCTCAAGCCAATTTTCCTATTGCCTTGTACAAAGTACTTAGTATGACTTTAGGGGCTGTAATCTCTTCAATAAGCACATCTTTTCTGTCCTCAAATTTCATGTACTTTTCTGTCCAAACTGCAAATTTTTAAAATCCTTTATCTCTGTTACCTGTCCCTATTTGTCACAGTAAACCTGACTGAAAGCTTCTAGCAATATCCACAACACTGACTGAAAGCTGTGCTTCCTTGACATTTTTTTCCATCAGAATAATTAGTTCATGTTCAGTCTCACACAAAGTATCATGTCATGGACAAAATGTAGCCAAGTTCATAACATGAGCAGCTGCTTTTCTAATTCCCAACAGAGTCCTCATTTTCTTCTGAAATCTCATGAGCACTCTGGTCATGCCACTCTGGTCTTTTGAACTTCCACCAGAATTGCTCATTCAGCTATGCTTGCAACATTCTAAAACTTTTCCAGCTTACATCTCTAAACATTTCAACACCCCCTTCATCCCAAACCAGCTCCAATATCTTCTGAGCCACATGGTCAAATAAATCACAGCAACAACCCCACTTCTCTTTTAGTTAGATTGTGTTGTTGTTGTTTTGTTGTTGGTGGTGTTGCTGTGATCAAAATGCCCAACAAGAAAACTTAGAGGAGAAAAATTTATTTGGGGCTCACAGTTTCAGAGGCCTCTGTCCATAGATAGCTGACTCCATTTCTCTGGGACCAGGGTAAGGCACCACATCATGTGGGAAGGGCCCAGCAGATTAAAACTGCTTAGCTTTGATGTATGGGATGGGAACACAGAGAACTGCACCTTTCCAAGGCACCCTCTCAGTGACCCATCTCCTCCATTCATGCCCCCACCTGCCTACAGTTATCATCCAGTCAATCAATTCAAGCTAAGATGGACTAATTAGATTACCACTCTCACAATTCAATCATTTAATCTCTGAACATTCCTGCACTAACGAAGAGCTTTGGGGGAACATCTCATATCCAAACCATCACACATTACTTTTTCATTCTGGTCATATTTTTCTTTGTTTAAAGGTCCTTATAGGTTAATGCCATGATCTCTTTAATTTCCCTATGTGTTTTGATTGGTAAGTTTTTTTCTCCCTCTGGGTCATTTTCCTTTATGCTTGTGGGGCAATTTTGGTGATACAGGACATTCTGACTTTATATAGTGCTGGCTTTGTCTTTAATGGTGCTGTAATATATTTGGATTTGTAGTTAAGTCATCTAATGGGATTATTTTGAAGCTTGGTTTTAAACTTTTTAAAGTGTTTTTCTAGAGAAGACTTTATCCTAGGACTAATTTAGTTCCAGTACTAAGTGAAACTTTCCTGACTATTTGAAATGATGTTCCATTTATTTCAAGGTCTTTTTATGCCTCTGGAAAAAACACAAAGACTTCATTTTGTGTGTCTGTGTGTGTGTGTGTGTGTGTGTGTGTGTGTGAATTCCAGGATTTGTTAGCCTTCTGCTCTGTGGTATTTCTTTCCTCCAGCTTGTTTTGGTTTCTTCTCACATAAGGAATGAAACTGAGTGAGTCAAAGACTCAGGTGGAACCTCCATATATCTGTGAATTTTTTTTTCTCTCTCAAAATATCCCCAACCTTCAGTTTTCCACCCCACAAATTTCTAAATGCCATCTCAAAATTCCAATTTTTGTCTCCCCAATTTAGCAAGAACATTGAGCACTGTTTGGTACACATGCATGCACTTTGGCAGTAAATCAATGCATTTCTAGGGCTCTTTGTTTTACCCTTTTCAGTGTTATTGTCTGACTGCCTGTTGTCCAAAATTTTTCATATATTTTGCCTAGTTTTAGGTCCTTTTAAGATGAAAGAAACCTATGCTTTGTTATACCATCTTGTTTAGACACAAGATACTGCATAGACTTTTTATTTTATTGAATTTCTTCATAGAAGGTTAGTTTCCCTAAAAGAATTATTGGGTCAATGATTATAAACATTTTAAAAACTTTTCTAAGGAAACAGTCTCTCTTCCTTTCTCTGTGCTAGGAAGACATATATTTGTTTATTAATATGATCTCTTTGTCCTTCTATGAATTCTTTTTATCTAGGTAATCAAACTTGTGGGCATACAGTTGCTTGTAGTATTCCTTTATTATCCTTTTAATGCTCATGTGAGGAGCCTCTTTCACTTCTTTTTTTTAAATTTTTTTTTAGTTGTAGATGGATATACACCTTTATTTTATTTTATTTTATTTTTATTTATATGTGATGCTGAGGATTGAACCCAGGGCCTCACACATGCCAGGCAAGCACTCTACCACTGAGCCACAACCCCAGCCCCCTCTTTCACTTCTTTTATTAGTAATTATATGTTTTCTCTCTTCTTTCATTAATCTGTCTAGAGGTTTATAAATTTGATTTATTCTTCAAAAAACAATCTTTTACAGTATTGATTTTCTCTATTGATCTTTTTTCATTGATTTATTCTCTAATTTTTATTTTATTTATTTATTCAGAAGTATTGGGGATTGGACTCAGGGTTTCACACATACTAGGCAAGTGCTCTACCATGGAGCTATATCTTTAACCCTCATTTTTCTTTTTCTCCTGATTACTTTGAATTTAATTTGCTCTTTTCTCCCCCTAATTTCATAAGATGGAAGCTTAAATCTGTGTTCGTTAATATATACATTAAATGCTACCAATTTCCCTGTAAGCACTGCCTTCTTTGCATCCATCAAATTTTGATAGATTGTTCAGTTCTTTGGCCCATTTATTGATGGGCTGTTTTTTTTTTTTTTTTTGGTGTTAAGATTTTTGAGTTCTTTATATATCCTAGAGATTAGTGCTCTATCTGATGTGCGTGTGGTAAAAATTGGTTCCCAAAATGTAGGCTCTCTATTCACCTTACTGATTATTTCTTTTGATGAGAAGAAGCTTTTTAGTTTGAATCCATCCCATTTATTGATTCTTTGTTTTTTTTAATACAATTTCATTTATTCAGTTTTAAGAATTATTCAAAAGGCTTCATATTTTTTATAACTTGTTTGTTAGTACATTGGAGTAGTTATTTTGAAAGATGTTCTTTCCCTTTATGACACAAATTAGGTAAAATTCCTTTGGAGGAGCTCAGCTTTCCAGTGATTTAGAAGAACCTGTCTGATTCAGAAGAGCCTGTCTCGGACTGTGATTCCTCCAACTTGACTGTGGTTGGTTTCTTCTGTTACTCAACATAAATGGTTTCACAGCCTTCCTCTATCTTCAGTCTATGAAGCTGAGGGAGGCTTCAATTCACCCTTCTTTCCACCATAGCTGAATAATAGAAGGGGAGGGGTAGGGTCCTCAGACTTCAAGGGTTTGCTCTCCCAATCTCTTGATAAATTCTGCCCATGTTAAAAATTAGATGGTCCTCCACATGAGCTTCTTGAAAAAGGCCTTCTACCTCATATAAACAATCAACTTTGCTGTCTTCTAAATTTTCAAGTAAGATGTATACTCAGGGTCTCTCTTCAACATACAAATTGTCTTTTGATTTAGAGAGAGAGAGAAATGGCTTCTGTCTCCCTGCTTTTGACACTCTTCTTACTCTTGAGGCTGCTTGTCAAGTGATCATTGGCCTCCTCGATGTCACCATTCAGGACCACTTCTTCATCTGTTTTGTACTTCCTATTCTAGATTTTCTTTTTTTCCTGAGGTCTTTTTACTTCTTAGGGACTTCACAGTTGCAAAGCCATCTGCTGTAGGGGTCTTCTCAGTGGTGCTCCTGTCCGACTGCTTTGATTTAATTCTACTAGACTGAGCCGGTCAGGGAGGAGGGGACAGACATTCTCAGAAGAACTTGGCTCAACCACGACTATTTCTTCCCTGTTTTCAAGGTAGTCTGATAGTGTATCTGAGTCACAATCAGGTTTAACATACGTACGTTCAATGTAACATGTCTTCTTAGGACAGCTCAGATCGCATTGGATCGCTTCATCTACTTGGATCTTAACTCTCTCTCTTTGATGGTAGTTATGTAAAAAAAAGTAACTTTGGGGAGGGCATATCAAGTTTTTCCTTGTATGGTAATTCTGATACATTGTGCACTTCAATATCATCTTCCTTTTAAAATTCTGAACCTACGTCAGGCTTCGAATCCCCAAAGCCACAGGTCCTCTTTGATGTGGCTTCTCACTGCAGGTCAAATTTAACTTGCGTGGTTTACTGACTTTGGACTTAGCCCTCTCACAGTTGTAGGAATCAACATACCATCAACTCGACATTGAGTACATTGTTGATATTTATCACACACTTCAATGTTGTCCTCCTTAAGTTTAGATGACTTCAGATAATCCAGAGGCTCTTTATACTCACATACTTTAGTCTCCAAATCAGGACCAGAGACAACACATCCTAATATATGTTGCTTCTCAGTCATCATCACATCCATTTGGATAGCTGCACAAACTTTCTTGCATTATCAAACTTTGTGTTGGACTCCAGAAGACTGAAGGAGCTCTAGTCCCATTTATTGATTCTTGATTTTAATTCTTGCACTATAGGAGTCTTATTAAGGAAGTTGGGGCCTAATCCAACATGATGGAGATTTGGGCCTACTTTTATTCTCTTATCGCAGTGTCTCTGGTTTAATTCATAGGTCCTTGGTCCTTGAGTTTTGTTCATGGTGAGAAACAGGGGTTTAATTTCATTTTGTTGCATATGGATTTCCAGTTTTCCCAGCACCATTTGTTGAAGAGGCTATCTTTTCTCCAATGTACTTTTTTGGCACCTTTGTCTAATATAAGATAACTGTAATTATGTGGGTTAGTCTCTGTGTCCTGTATTCTGTTCCATTGGTCTATCAGTCTATTTTGGTGCCAACATCATGCTGTTTTTGTTACTATTGCTTCGTAGTATAGTTTAAGTTCTGGTATATTGATGCCACCTGCTTCACTCTTCTTGCTAAGAGATTCTGGATCTCTTATTTTTCCAGATGAATTTCATGACTGCTTTTTCTATTTCTATGAGGAGTGTCATTGAGATTATTATTGGAATTGCATTAAATCTATATAGTGCTTTTGATAGTATGGTCATTTTGACATATTAATTCTCAGAAGAAGATATACAATCAATCAACAAATATATGAAAAAATGTTCATCATCTCTAGCAATTATAGAAATGCAAATAAAAACTACTCTAAGATTTCATCTCACTCCAGTCAGAATGGCAGCTATTAAGAATACAAACAACAGTAAGTGTTGGTGAGGATGTGAGGAAAAAGGCACACTCATACATTGCTAGTGGGACTGCAAATTGGTGCAGCCAATATGGAAAGCAGTATGGAGAATCCTTGGAAAACTGGGAATGGAACCACTATTTGACCCAGCTATCCCTCTCTTTGGACTATACCCAAAGGACTTAAAAACAGCATACTTCAGGGACACAGCCACATCAATGTTTATAGCAGCACAATTCTCAGTAGCTAAACTGTGGAACCAAACTAGATGCCCATCAATAGATGAATGGATAAAGAAACTGTGGAATATTACTCAGCATTAAAAGAGAATAAAATTATGGCATTTGCAGGTAAAGGGATAGAATTGGAGAACGTCATGCTAAGTGAAGTTAGCCAATACCAAAAAGCAAATGCCAAATGTTTTCTCCGACTTGAGGATGCTGATTCATAATGTGGTTGGGGGTGGGTCTTGGGAGGATTAGATGAACTCTAGATAGGGCAAAGGGGAAGGAGGGGAAGGGAGTGGGCATGGGGGTAGGAAAGATAGTAGAATGAGATGGATATCATTACCCTAAGTACATGTATGAAGATACGAATGGTGTGACTCTAGTTTGTATACAACCAGAGATATGAAAAATTGTATTCTATATGTGTAATATGAATTGTAATGCATTCTGCTGTCATATAAATCAAATTAAAATAAAACTTAAAAAATTGATTAATTGTATTTATTTTTTTTAAGTAAGGAAAGATGTAAAGAGGTTAACCTGCCTTCCTATAGTCATGTGAGGGCCCTAAGCAATGCCAGAGTCAGTTGCCCCATGCTGTTCTTAATCCTGGCTTATGCCTGGGTATGAAGTACCATGCCTTTCCCATCATGTGACAGAATCCTCTTGTGAAAATACTTGTACATATTCTGATCTTTTGTATAGATAATAGATTTCCATCAGTCTCTCAGAGATACCTCTCTGATGATTACTTTTGAGTATTCAGAATATCACATTTATTATTGTGTGATAGGTCACC
Source organism: Urocitellus parryii (assembly GCF_045843805.1). Classification (NCBI taxonomy): domain Eukaryota; kingdom Metazoa; phylum Chordata; class Mammalia; order Rodentia; family Sciuridae; genus Urocitellus; species Urocitellus parryii. The sequence goes on from NC_135537.1 coordinate 39,523,356, forward strand.
TTAATACTTGGTATCTTAAAACATCGACAGTTATTTACTTCATGGGCCACTAATTTGGTCTAGATGGGTGGCTGGGATGCTTGTGGCTGACTGAGCTCACATCAAGCATTTGCTGGCTGCTGCCTGAGTAGCTGGGGGTTGGCTGGTCTCAGGTGTTTCAGCTTGAATGGATGTTCTCTGCTGGACCTTGTGTCCTACCATCCAGCAGGTGAGGCTGGACTTGCTCACATGGCACCAGTGTTAGGGCCTCCAAGAACAAGAATGATCTCAAGACGCCTTGAACACATCTTCTACCACCTGAACAGTGTGTCTGAATTCTATTGACCAAAGTGAGTTTCAAAGCAAATCCAGATTCTCCATTAAGGAATGGAGAAATCACATGTTGATGAGAGGAATTGCAAAGTATTGTGGCTATTTGAATAATCTACCATGTTTTGTGATATAATAATTTATCTTGTCTATAACATTCAAATTTCTTTATCCTGGTAATGGTGGTGCTGGTGAGCTTTGTTAACAATTCTTAACATACTCATTATTTTCTATTTGACTCTTTAATTTCATCTGCAGTTTATTTTGGTATATACTGTAAGATATTTCTATATTGCATTTCACTATAAAATCTGCATACAGTATACTGGAATTTTAAATCATTTATTAAAATTATTTTGTGATTATTTGAAAGACCCTATTTTATCATCTATTGAATTTTTATAGCTGGCTGAATCTATTTCTGGATTCTTATTGAGTGGTGTTTATTTTATTTAAGTATATCCCATTTGAGTTATTGGTTCTTTATGATAAGTTTTAATGACCATAGAAGTAAATAACATTATTGTGGTTCAAAAAAAAATTTTTTTTTTACCATTTTCATGTTTCTTTTTCTTTGTAAACTATCAGCATTTCTGAGATTCCATTGCTATACTGATATTGCAATTGTAAAACAATAAGGGCAGAAAAGTCAATTTTTATAATTTTTAGGAATATTGTTTGACCAGATCACTAATCTCTCTTTATATTTAAAAATTTAAAAATATTGATAGCAGTAATGAAAGTTCCAAAAAATTTTCCCCATGAGCTTATTCCTGTTTTGTTGTTGTTGTTTTTTTCCAATTACAAATGGACTCTGGATCTATATTTTTCTGAAAATGACACATAGTTTATATAGTTTTGGGCAGTACAAATGAGTGATACTGACTTTTCATAATTCATACCAAATATCACTATTTTACTTCCTAAATATCTATGACTTCCTATGAACAAATTAATTTTATTTTAAAGATTTTTGAAGTGGTCATTTTATTAGATTTAAAAATACTATATCATAATTTTATTTTTGGAATAGTAAATACTAGTTGTGGTGTTCTTTTAAATTTTTGCAGTTTATACTTTAGTTAAAATATTAATAAAATTTAGAGATTTTTATTTAGGAAAATGGAAATGTCTAAGTACAATACAGTTTTTTTTGTTAATTCTTTACTTCTTAAAATATTTTATCATCTGTATTTTTGTTTATGCTTATTAAGTGCACACTAACCTTCTTTTAAAGTAATTTTTAAAATATATTTATTTTGTTTATTTATTTTTTATGTGGTGCTGAGGATGGAACCTAGTGCCTCACGTGGGCAAGGCAAGCGCTCTGCCACTGAGCCACAACCTCAGCCCCTAAAGTAATGTTTTTATAATTAACTTATAGTTGCTATCACAACATTGTAACCTTCTTTGTACTAAAAGAATTTATTAACAATATTTTCTCATGTTATATTTTAAATGATTTAATACTTTTGTGCTTCCTAAATTTATACATGGACTTACATGATGAAATAATATGTCCTTTGATGAGTGAATAAATAATTTTATATTATTTGTCCTCTGCCTTTCTATTTTGTGTTTTTAAAAGTAGAACATCCATATTTTTTTTCTTTAGATTATGGATTTGATGGACTGTAATTCTTTTTTAATGTTAGAATAATTTAAAAGTTCAATGTCCTAACCTTGACATTACATATGATTAATTTTAACCAGGGCGTATACATTCTTAATTGCAGTAGTCATTAACTTATTACTATAAATCAGCCTCAGTTACTTTTGGCAAATGTTTAGTGTCATATTAATTCAGATCTATATGCCTAAACACAGTTAGTTGAGTCTCTTCTTTCTGGCAGGTAAGACATTTTCTTTCTTTGTGATTCCTCTTTCTTCTATTCATCATTTGCTTAAGTTGAGGTTTTTTTTTTTTTTGCCTTAGTTATTTTTGATTTATTTTGTTCTACTTTTGTTTAAACAATTACTCAATTAGATACTTTAGCAATAGCAGTCTCCTTTTTCATTCCTTACTTATTCACTGTGGTCCTATCAAAATTAGCTCACTACCTTTCCCCATTAACATTTGCTTATTTTTAAAAAGAAAAAAAAAATGGGAATTGGCTTCACTGGATACCACTCGTCATTTTCTGAATCAGCTTTTCACTTCTGGGAACCCCACCCCTGGGCTGACTGAGCTGCTTCATGCCTGTTTGATATCTGCAGAGAAGGTGTTCATACATTTCTAAAAGATTGACCATTTGAAAATTTGTCCTTACTTGAAGTTCAAGCCTTGGCTACTGGAAGCATTCTTAGACTGGGCTTTTTTTTTTTTTTTTTTTCCTTCAGATTTCTGAAGCTCTAACTCCACTATCTTGGGATAGCAGTAAAGAAATCTGAAGAAATTTTAATTGTGATCCATTGACAAGGATGAAATCCTCATTCTTAAGTTTAAAAATTCTTAAAGAATTTTTATAATTGTCTTTAAAAGTTAATTTCTGTTTATTTGTTTAACTTGAGACAGTGATAGTTCTTATAATTCAATTAATTAATTATTCTTTTAATTGGCTATTTAAAAATTCTAGATTAAAAATTATATCTTTATTATTAATTTTACCCTTTAGGCCCTTTTATAATTTATGTGTTGGATTTCTATTTTTCTCATCTTCCATGTCTTTTATGTTTTCTGTTGTACCTTTTGTCTTAATATGAATTATATTGAATCCAGTCCCCAACAGTGTATAAGATTCTCAAAATCTTCTTAAGTATTATACCTAGGGGGTTTGACTCAGGGCAAAATACTTTTCTCCCCTTCTTTTATTTATTTATTTTCCTGAGGGAAGTAGAGAATTTAAGCACAAAGGAACTAGAAGTGACCTGTGGGAAAGCAGCACCGGAGTCCAATTTTATCTTTCAGCAATCTTCCCAAGTTAAGCTTTTTCAGTATCCCTGTCAAAGTCTTGTTGTTCCTACTAGGAACGTTGACAGATGATACCTTCAGACTTAGGTGCACTCCCCATACCTTCATCTGTAATGAAGACCCTGGGCTTCACTTTACTGATGCCTGTCAGGAATATGGAGAGAAAGGTGTTGCCCATGGGTAGAGTGTGGTTTATTTAGAAGGGTGACTGTGGTCAGTACTCTGAATGGAAACAGGCAAGCTTCCTATCTGCCTTGGGAGCAGAAGAGGAGGTGAGATTTACAGGATTAGGCACAGAGGCCAGCACTGTTCCAGTGGAAGGCAGTGTCTCCGTGAACCCTGGCCACCACTTCTGGAAAGCTCCAGGAGGGTGGTCAGGCTTGGCACACTGACTCAGAGCTCCCACCTGAGACTGAAAAGTGAAACAAACTGCTTCTTGCAAAGCCTCCAGTGAGGCAAGTCTGAGACATGACGCGGCCTGGCTTGGATTCATTTGTTCTGTTTGCTGTTTCTGGAAAGCCAAATTTGTTGACATGTGGAGAAAGCTGGAGAAGACTGGAGTTTTATCAGATAATGAAAATCATCGAGGGCCCTTTGAAAGGGCCCAGACCATATTATAACATGAAGAACATTTTAAAGCAGATTTTTTTCAGCAGTGCTTTTCCAAGTGTGGTCCCTTGACCTGTCTCACCCGAGAGAAATTGTTAAAGATGCGAATGCTTGCACCCCACCCCAGACCTGCTGAATCACAAACTCTGAGGGCTGGGTGTTGATAAATGCTCTTGGTGAGTCAGAAGGAAGTGTAAGTTTGAAAAAAAAATCATTAATTTAGGCTAGCTTCTAGAGGATGGGAACATTAGATCACTTGAAAGACCGGGTTAGTTTTATGCACTTCAGAACTATACAGCTATTATTGAGGCAAAACAGAAACTGCAGGCTTCATTTTCTTTTCAAGGCATTGTAGCTATGTGAGTTGATACTTCCAGATGATTTTAATAACATTTAGTTATCCAACAAATATTTATTTATCACCTGCTGATATATGAATTTTACCCTAGTAAAGCTATAAAGAAAAGGAGCAGGAGGATAGGGAGGAGGAGGAGGAGGATGAAGAGGACAAGGAACAGGAGGAGGAAGAGGAAGGAAGGAGGAAGGAGAGGAGAGGAAGAAGGGAAGAAAGAAGAAGAAGAAGAAAGTAGATAAAGGAAAAGAAAAGCATGAATTGACCAGGTAAGACTCAAGTATTGTCTACCTGAGTATGCTCCTGACTGGGCCCAGCAAACATTCAATCAAGGGCCAAGAAATCAAGGGCTGGCTGTCTTCTGAGAAGCCAGATGGCTGGTTAGCCTGTGGCCTCTGCAAATTGGTACATAAAATCAACCACCACACACACCTAATCTCACTGGGAGCTCACAACTGCAACTGCCCTTGAGGCCCATTTTATGGTGAGACACAGAGGATGATAACCTGCTTGATCCTCCTGTGTCCATTCTGCTAGCCACTAGGGGAGCTGAAGCTCATACTCAGCAATTTCTGGAACCAAAACTGGAGTTTCCCTTGTATCCCAACTTCTTTCCACAAGAACAGTTTCTGGTCCATGATAAGGATTGTCAAGGAGAAGGAGATGAGGATGTGTGTTCAGCAACATTTTAAGGAGATTCACTGGCAGAGTATGGAATGGATTTGAGCTTTGTCAGGGCAGAAGAGGGGTTAGAGGCTAATGTCCATTTTAGAATCTCTGGGTCATTCATTATCCACAGATGAATTTCATTGTTGAGAACTTGAAGCATAATCCTATAGTAAATGTATAATATACTAAAATTTTCTAATGAAATAGATTTATATAATTTCTCTTTTATAGTAAATATATCTTCTATTTCTATAGTTAATTTGGCTTAGTTTATCTATTAAATTACTTTCATTTTTCCTCTTCCAAACAATTAAGATTAAATATATATTACTACTAGCCTTTACAGGTTAGAAAATTAATTAATTCTTATTCAAATATATTTATTGGCACTTAACTACTGAAAGGGTGAACACAGTGGTTGAAAGGGGGACTCTGGGGTCAGACCCCCTACTCTACCATCTACTAACTATGTGACTTTAGGCAAATTATTTAACCTCTCTGGCTCAGTTTCTTTATCTGCAAGTAGATTGTTACCAATGAGTCATTGCATGAGAAGCACTTACAGCAGTGCCTGGCCCATATTAAAGTATCTAAATGCAATGGTTTTTATCACCACTTTAGAAAAGCCACTGTCATAGGGACCAGAGATAAAATAGTAACCAAAACAGATAAGGTCCCTTTGTCATTTGCTTTTGTGAAATTCACATTCTATTGGAAAGACAGACACCCATCTTTGCTATTTTTCAAATAGGCCATTTTAGTTAAAAAATATTATTTCTGCAATAGAGGAAACATACATGGTATGCAAACACAAAACATATCGAACCTCAGTAGTAATCAAGAACTGTAAAACAACTGAACATTTTTGCTTATCATCTTGGCAAAGAGGAAAAATCGTGCTTGTGAGGTTGTGGGGAGAAGGATCTATGGTACACTATTGAGGGCACCAACTCTCCTAGAGGTTATTTTTGGTTTCCCCTATTTCCCTCATTCTGCACACCCAATCCCTCTACAAATCCCTTCATCTCTATTTGGAAATACAGACTCAGAAACTTCCCCATTATCCTCTTCCCCAAGGGCAAGCCACCCTCATCCATGTCTGGACACCTCACTGAGCCTCTGCTTCCCATCCTCCATTCTCTGCCCAGCACCAGAATGGTGCTTTTAGCATATGTGAAGGACTCTCTGACTTGACTGAGCCTTGGAGCTGGGCTCTGCAGTGGGGCCGGATTCCTTGATGTTTATCCCAGTGTAATAGTCACCAGGGCTAGAATCTAATAATCTGGCTCCCTTTCCCTCCACACATGTCAGGATTGTGCTGACAGGATTCCTGGCCAGTTGGCATCAAGTGTAGCTGTGTGTCTTACTTTGATTGATGGAAGATGAGAAAAAGTGTGGTGGTGTGTTTGTCACATTTTCCTTCACCTCTCTGCCTGGTAATGTTGAAACAATGTTAATCTGCTTCATTTTCTGGGTCTTGAAATGAGTGTGGTCATGACGTGAAGCAAAGCCCTCAGCCAGCTATAAAAGGATAAGAAACATCAACCAACCAACCAACCAGTCAATCTTGTTGTTTTAAGCTACTGAGGTTTTGGAGCTATCTGTTACTGTAGCATCACCTAGCTTATCCTGACTGATAAACCAAGACAATAGATAGGAGTCTTCTGTGTTGCTGACTATATAGGAATGTTTTCTGTTGCTAATAATGAAATACCACAGAATTACAGATTCTCTTAGTGAGGAAGTTATGACTGCAGAAAACTGGCAACTAAAGTTGTTGGTACTTACATTTTTTGTCTAATTAATAAATGGACAATCTCCCAAGCCTAAACATCATGCAGCACATAGACCAAGTAGAATTTCTAGGATTGCCGAGCCAATCCTAGATGACCTATAATGACTTTGTTAGACACTATGTCCAAGGTGGTATGAGAGGCCACCTGGCTCTCTAGATGAGCTCTTTATCTCCTTTACTGTAGATGTAAGAGAGTTGAATGATAGTTTGTTAAAAAAATGTGTTGAAATTCTGCTTAGTTGGTATTTGGTTTATAGATATAACGATATTCATTTTCTTTTAAGTGTTATTTATTCATCTCTTTATTCAATTATTTGTGTAACACATTGTTTACCACCATGTCATGGGCCTTTTCTTAGATACAAGGAATATAATGATGAATAGAACATAACCCCTGCTCACCTGGGACTCGGTCCAGTTGGAAAGACCCTATTATATGCAGATAATCATATGTTGTGTTAAGTAATATAGCAAGTTCATAGAAAAACTATACTATAGGAAGGCTTAATTATGTACATAGCAATGTCAAAGAAGGTTTTCTAGAAGAGGTGGCAAAGCCAGGAAGGTTGGTCAGGAGTTTGATAGGCAGATGGGATAATCAGAAATTTTCCAGACAGAGTAAAGGATGTCTTCAAATAAGTGTTTAGTCAGATGGAATGGAGGGTATTCCTAAATTTGGGCTGCAGAAGAGAGGTGAAGAAGACAGATGAAGCTGGAAAGGCAGGCAGGTGTCAGGGGAAGGGCTTTGTGTGTTAAGATAAGGACTTTATGTTTGTATCCTGTACATTGAAATTCTTGAAAGATTTCCCAGGGAATGTTATGCATCACATCACATTGCTTGGATTACAGAGGATGGACCGTATGGATGCAAGCCTGGCATCAGAAAGACCAATTGTCAGCTCTTCCCAAGGTATGGTTGGAGACTAAGTATTAGAACTGAGGCAGGAAATAGAAGAAGGGGAAGCTGAAGTAAGATTCAAAGAAAATTTAGGCAGGAGAGATGCCAGAGGGCCTGGGAAAAGGAGACTCTTTTATTATCTTATATGGAAGTGCTATTAACCTCAATAAGGAATAAAAAAACAAGAAGATAAAGAGAAGTTTTTGTGGGTGGCAAGATGAAAGATTTATTTTGTGTTGACTTTGATCTACCCAGGTCAAATTTGAAGCTCAAGAGAGAGAGATCCAGGTTCAAAATAAACATTTGATGCTTAGAGAATGAGTAGCAAGTGAAGGGATGGGAGTGGATGGCATTGCTCATCCAGATCTTGTGAGGCAAGAAGGGACCAAGTGAAGGGCAGGCCTCTGGAGAACTGAAGTCTGCAAGGGGGAAATGGAAGAGTGAGGGAAGCTGAGAGGAGGGAGCCAATTGGTGATTTATTTTGGAATATTCTCATGCTGAATTGTCTTTTGGCAATTACCAGAACTGGCCTTCCATGCCTTCTTTTTTTTTTTTTTTTCTTTCTCTCTCTCTCCTCCCTCATCCATCATCTTCTTTTCTTCCACCATTTTTTCTTTTCTATCTGTTTTACCCCTCCTCCTTTCCTTTCCTTTTTACTTCATTCTTTCCAAATCTTGACTTTTCCAAAATAAAATCTAGAGACTCTGACAAAGCACTTTCCCCCAGTTTTTTCCCTTCTCAATTTCAGAATCTTAAATATAAACAAAACATAATTATTTCACAATCACTGTACAACAGCTAACTGTAAGAAAATGAACTTGTATAGAGCATTTCAGATTCCACTGATTATCTCATTTGGATCCCACAGAATCCTATGGGAGAGAGATTTATCATCAGTTTAACTAGGATGAAACAGAGGCTCAGATAGGTTACATGGCTTGCTTCCCCTCAATCCCCCCAAAAGAAAACTCACACAGCCAGGTGTGGTAGTTGGGATTTAAACCTATCTGTAAGCCTGTGTCCTTCCCTATTGCCCTTCCTATTTCCTGTTACTTGCTCTTGTTTTGCGATCCTCCTTTCCTTTGTACTCAGCATTGTGTTGAATCCTTCAACTCAACTCCTACCAGCCCAGGACAAAGTTCTCTTCCATTCAGACTTGTTGGCCTCTGGATCTGTTCTGTATTTCCCCCCCCCTCAGAACGCCTGTAGCTTTGCAAGTGTAGGCCCAGTTCCCTTGTCCTGCCCGCTGCCCGGTTTTGTATTATGGTCCTGATGGTTGACTTTGCCACCAAGGCAGGTGACCTGATAAGTGATGATACTACTAGCAAACCCTGGCACTGACTATATGGCAGACAGGTACCACCTCATTTCCCCCTCACAGTCCTGAGGATAATTTATGGGACTTGCTGTATTCACCACCAATAGTTTCTTTGCATCTAGACTTGGCCCTCATTGGTCTTCCAGAAATCTCACGTGGGATTTCCTCCCTACTCTGCTGGGTCTGTGACTAAGTCCCATCATGTCCTCCTCCTTCTGATGACTAAAGTTTCTTGTTGGCTGAGCCTCCTGCTTAAGTCCTAAGCATACAGTATCCATTTCCTGAGGCATTTGCTCCCCGTCCCAACTTCTACTGCATTTGTGATTGAATGCCCCCAAACCTGCCTTTACAAGTTGCCAACAATGCTGCAGACAGAGTTATTAGCATGTTTTGCTATAAGTAATAAACAGAGTAATAAGCAGATATGGCCTCTATTTTGTGGCACAGTCTGTGGTGGAATTAGGACTGTCTCAGTAAACTTATCATCCCAATTTTATAAAGCAGATTTTTTGGATTAGTTGAGTTTAACCTCATTTGCTTGATTTCTCTGGCTATAATAATCTGGGTAACCTCCAGCCCTCTCACGGCCTGGATAAGGTGAAGGAATAAGTCCTGCCTTTCAGTTTTCAGGTTCTTGCCTCCACAATTGGAATGTTCCATGTCAGAGAGAAACAGTAGTGGGCTGAGGGTTTGTACCCCACAGTTTAATAGATAGATCTTCCTGCAGCAACAGCTTTAGTCCTCAGAAGAAATGAAAGCTGTTTATGGAGTAGAACACAACATTCACATTAATTTTAAGATAAAATGAGACTTCAGATTTCCTACTTGGAGGGCCTTTCCTACTTGACGTTTTGTGAGAGTCTGGCTTAGAGCATATTTGAGCTAGAATAGGCAAAAGGAGCTGGTACTTATTAGGTGCTCAATCCTTTCCTTCCTTCCTTCCTTCCTTCCTTCCTTCCTTCCTTCCTTCCTCCCTCCCTCCCTCCTTCCTTCCTTCCTTCCTTCCTTCCTTCTCTCTTCTTTTTTCCCCATGTTCTCAGTCTCTTATTTTCTGCCTTGGTGAAATGCTCTCATTAGAGAGGACAATTTGTCACTGGTATTTTTTAAGCGTCAGTGCGTTTGGGAATTGTATATCTGTCATAGACTTAGACTGCAGGTGACTTCAGTGGCCGCATAAGTCCTCCTCATATGCTACATGAGGAAATCAGTCAAGGTCACATAGCTGGCTAGAGGCACAACCAGAGAGGACCCCTGGGTTCTTGGCTCCTGGTCCAGAGCTTTCAGCAAAATCACATGGACTTTCCACCAAGGCATTTGCTCTCATTTCATGACCAGGTTGTGGGATTTGCAGATTGTCTGCTGTTGACGCTGCTATAAGAACAAGATCATGGTGATGATAGGAGGTGTCCGCTCCAGATTAGCAATAGAACAGGCCTTTTGGAAAAGCCAGAGCTGGAGGTGATTGCCAAACTGTAGCAACCAGTGCCTATGAAGCCCAGGAATCCAGATCCAGCCAAAACCAGGGCCAGCTGCTCCAGGGGAAGGAACAAATTGTTCCTTCCCTGCCCATATGGGGAGCTGGGCATGTCCTGAGGCAGGCCACTGTTACCACAGCTGCTTTCCTGAGAGGAAGAACATCGTGAGTGCCTTCACATTCCTGCTCCTTGTTCTCCTTGGCAACTGGCTCAGTTATTTTTCTCAGTGATTACATGGTAGATTAATAACTACAAGCTATTTTTAAAAATTTTATGGACAAATACAGATCTCTTCTTTCAGAAAAACTGTTGCTACATGGACAATAGACCTAGAAGGATCCAGAAACAATGGGTCGAACCAGATGATTTTACATTCTATCTTTTCTTCAACAAGGATGTTCATGAGCCACTCCAAGACTAGTTTTGTGGGAGGAGCTTGGAAGACATGAACGTAAGATGTGATCCCTGTCCTCAAGGATCTGTTTAGTTTTATACTGCTGTTGTAGCAACTTACCATACTTTAGTGGCTTAAACAACAGTTCTGGAGGTCAGAGGTCCAAAATAAATCTTACCCAAATCAAGGTGCTAAGCAGCTCAGTCCCTGCTGTATCCTCTAGGGAAGAGCCTGTTGCCATCTCTAGCTTTTGATATCACCCCACTTTCCTTAGCTTGTGATCCCTTCCATCTTCAAAGGATGGAGCAATGGCTAAAGTCTCCCCATGCTCTCTTTCTCCCTTTTAAGGACCACATGACTATGTTGGGCTCACCTGGGTTATCCAGGACGATCCCCTATCTTTAAATCTGATTAGGAATCCCTGACTACCCTTTGCCATTTTACCCAACATGTTCACAAGTTTTGGGAAAGAGGATCTAACAACTTTGGGAGGCCATCATTCTGCTCACAGTAGAGATTCAGATGTACTCATAGATGAGCCTTAAACTCTAGGATGGGTGCTGTGTTGGGAGTGCACAAGAGAGGCACCTAACTCAGTTAAGGGGGGATAGTGTGACAGTGGGGCAATGGTTAGGGACATTATCCTGGAAAATGTGACATTTTAATTTATACTTTTGGTTTGTGTGAAAGCCTGGCCAAGAAAGAGGGAAAGGGTACAACAGAAGCAAGAGTATGGCAACATGGCAGAGGATGCAATGGTGGCCGGAATGTGGGGTCTAGGGAGGAGAATGGTGCATAATCAGCTAGGCTGGAAGAGGTGGGCACTGGGAAAGTTCCAGGAGGAAACAGATGGCATTCTTAAAGAGAGTGCTGCAAAGTAGAAAAGTCCTTTTACACTGTGTGAATTTACAGCTTTGAGCTGGGTTAATTGAAGGCAATAAGGGCTGGTAAACTCCCAGGACTAGCAACCACCAGAAGTGTCATCATCCCTAGACTTGGGGGCCATGGGAGGGAAGAGTCACTGAGAGGAAGTGAAAGGTTCTACTACGGGAGGGCACCACCTGTTAGAAGTTACAGTCTACAATAAAACAAAACCCAAAATACACTATGGCCAAAATATAGCTCAGCAGGGACAGGGCCAGAGGAATGCAATCTCTGACTTAAACGTGGGTCTTTCCATTTTTCGATCTTCTACTCTAACCTTCCATTGGCAAACCCAATGAGAAGACATAGAGTAGAGCTTGGTGAATACAGTCTCTGAAACTTAGTCCTTTGTGACTCAGAAGAGAATAGATATGCACAGAAAATTGCATGTACCAGATTGGAGGGCCTTGTATATTCCCTGTATACTGTGAATAAAGTACCTGGATTTTATATTGAAGGCCTCAGAGAGTCCCAGATGTATTTTAAGCAGGCCAATCAATGGTTCTGATGTTTCTATAAGCCTATTTACCACTTTATTACTCATATCACCTTTATCCCCTAGGGTAAAGATTTTATCCACCCTCTATCTCTAATCTTTATCCCATCTCTCACAGCTTGACAAGCTGATGTTAGGTGCTCTTTGCCAGGGTGTTAAAGGCCAATAATGCCTGGTTGTGTACCCCTTTCAGGTAATGTTTTGATTCATTAGAAGCCTTAAATGCCTGGATCAGATTATGAGAGCACTTCTAAATGGGCTCTGAATGGGACACATTTATTTAGCTGAGAAGTCTCTAGGTTGATGACATAGGCTGGACATTTTCTGGTCTCTACTGGGTTGCTCACGTATCTGAAGGTCATCAAATCTGTTGGCTTCTGGGGATTGGCCCATGGTCAAGCCATGTTTGATGAAATTCTTCTTCTACTGTGTCTTCCATTGCTGCAGCAGGTTCTTGGCACAATGGCCCAGAGGCAAGAGCAGAAAAGAAATGGAGTACGTAGGCTTTCTCTAAGCCTCTATGTGTGTCACAACTATCAACATCCTATTGGTCAAAGTGAGTCATGACTAAATAGCTTCTACTTCTTGATGAGAGGAACTGAAAAGTCACGTGGCAAAGGACACATGGTTAGGGGAGCTGATAAAGAACTGGGAGAATTAATGCGATCGATGGACTCATCATTGCTAGATGCCTTATCCCAGGAAATGAAGATTTGTTATCTCTCAAATTATCTGCTTATTGTGAGATTTTCCTACTGAAACGTAAGCCCTGTGAGAACACAGTGGTACCTCCAGTGATCTAACATAATACATGCTCTGTAAATTTTTTCATTGAAGCCATAAGTGAATGCTCCTGGGCTCACAGTGAAGAATTATTTGGAGAATGGTCTTTATGGCTCTATTCTAGTAGGAAGACAATTGTTCCCTGAAAATAAATGAGTCGAAGATGTGTTTTCCTTCTGCCTCTGTATCAATGTTTCGTTTCCTTCTAGGTTTGATCAAATGAGGCCCAGGTGAAGGCATGAAGTACAAGGAGAAGATGAGCCCTCTCACCATTAGGGAATATTTCACCTCATCATTGCTCTATGGCTGGGGAGTTGGTTTAGTGCCACAGCTCAAACAGATACATTACTGTTATGGAGGGATGAGGCTCCTGTGGTGACTGAATTGTGTCCCCCCAAATTCATAGTAACATCCTAACCCCTAGTACCTCAGAATGTGACTGTGTTTGGTGAAAGTCTTTAAAGGGGTGACATTAAATGAGGTCTTTAAAAGTGGGCTTTAATCTAATACAAGTGCTGTCCTTATAAGAAAAAATTAGAACACAATATACACAGAGGGAAGACCAGGTGAAGACACAGAGAGAAGCCAAGGAGAGAGTCCACCATGACACCTTGATCTTGGACTTCTAGCTTCCAGACTGTGAGAAAATAAATTTCTGTTGTTTAATTCATCTGGTTTATGGTACTTTGTAATTACAGCCCTAGAAAAATGAATGCATTCTCTTTGTTAAAAGAGAACAGCTACAGGGAGACTTGCTGGGAGGGGATCCCCCAGCCCCACTTCCAGGGTGAGCCTGGGGGTGACTGCAAGGAGGCCTGTGAGAGGCCTCCTGCTAGAGGACACTCCAAGAGGGGGATGCAAGGCGGGGAAAGCTCAGGGGACCCCTTCAGAGTGGTGGGTGAAGGTTGAAGACAGATGGTGCTGGGGTCCTTTCATGTGGCCTTCCTGGGGCTTTGCAAGCCATTCTAACTTGTTCCTTGTGGACCGATGCTGAATTCCATTCATTAGCAACTTTCCCAGTGGCCTCACTTTATGGGTTCCTCAGGAGTTCCTCTCTTGCTTTTTAGGCCTCCAGTCATCAAAAATGTGGTGTCTTCAGCAAATTTACCCACCTCATTATGTGTGATCCCTCTTCTAGACCATTTAGCTCTTCTCCCAGCTCCTAATAAATAAATACTGATTCTAAGACCAAAACCCAAGAGGCCATACATTTAATTACTTTCCATGCTGAGAAAAAAATCATTTATTAGCACTGTGCAAAGCGCTGTGTTTGAAAACTCCAAACCACATGAAACGCCACAAGTTCTGAGCCAGAGCCTAACGGAAAAACAGCCAAGTTTCATCTGAACTTTGTTAGGCCTCGCGACCTTTCACAAAACCTCAAAGCAAACATAATTCAGCCCCTGGATAGGCTCAAACTCTGAGTTGAGTGCTGTCGTTTGTTTGGTTTTGGAGCAGCTGCTTATATCACAAATCCCCACTTCTGGTTAAAAAAAAAAAAAGCCACGAGATGGCTTCAACCCAGGGTGATGTTCTGTTTTATTTTTGTTTTGTAACATGTCCATTAATTGTGAAACTCAAGACTCCTTTGGAAAGCTAGCTCTACAGAACAAGTGTGAATCGTGAATTTAGAATTGCCAGGCAAAGTGGGAACCAGAGATGGAAATGGAATTCAGTGAGCCACCAATTGTAGTGAATCTGACTGGACTGAGGAGAGAAGGAGGAGAGGAGGTTTAGGAGTGGGGAGATCAAGGGAGAATAGTTTTGTCTTGTTTTAAAGAAGAAAGATCTGGGGATGGGGCGCTGTCTGGACACAGTGGGATTTGATAAGAATTTGACCTCTTCAACTCATGGAATCTATAGTGTCCTCAACTTAACTCAGAGATCTCTGAGAGGGACTTCCTGGCCATTTCTGCATCACCACGTGTCTCCAGGGCCTCCTGGAACACTGCCTGGCAGGGCTGGAACAGCTTGACGGTGAATGTGCTGATGGGAAAGAAGCGAGCAGCTCATCTTGTTAGGACTGGCTTGAGAAAGAACAGGGATGCGGCAGACAGGGAGTTTTTGTAGTTTGAATCAGACATGGATACAGGGTTGGGACAGGTGTCTGGGGTAGGGTCAGAATCAAGAGTGGGTCAAAGAAATTTATTTCATTCAGATTAAACCTACTACTGGGGCGTCTTGGTGACAGTGCAGGAAAACAGAGATGAAGGTAACAAATATAGGATGGGGCCTATGTGACAGAGCCATTGTAGCGGGCAGCTCAGGTTAGCCTGGTAGCAGGTGGTTGCTCTAAGCATGAGGCTAGAGTTGGGGGCAGGATTTTATGTTTAAAGTTAATTTGAGGCTGGAGAGGATGCTTGTGGGGATGGCGTTGGAAGAGCAGGCTCAAGAGTGGACACATCTGCATTTCAAGGTGAGAACTGGGACTCAAAATCTGGTAAGCTGATGTAGAATCTTCTACGAGTTAGATAAAATATACTTAAAGTCCTCCTCTTTTCCTTTCATTCCCTCCCCTGGCCCTCCTCTACTGCATGTGTGGCTGGAAAATATTTAGGGGGTGCTGTGGAAGGAAATTAGGTCATAGGAGGGGGTTTAGATCATGTGGGGCCTTGTAAGTCATTGCAAGAACTTTTGAGGTAAGGAGGACTCCAGCAATTGAGCTCACCATCTGCTCTTGTCTGCTTTAAAGTCTCAGGTCCTAGGCAAACTCAAGCAGATACACAAGACAAGATTTGACATCTTTTTCTTTCTTTCTTTCTTTTTTTAAGTTTAAAAAATTGTTCTTTTTAAGATATACATGACAGTAGAGTGTAATTTGACATATTATACAAACATGGAGTAAACATTTTAATTAGGATCCCATTCTTGTGATTATAAATGATGTGGAGTTTCACTGGTTACGTATTCATACATGAACATAGGAAAGTTATGTCTGATTCATTCTACTAACTTTTCTATTTCCATCCCCCCTTCCCTTCATTCCCCTTTATCTAATCCAATGAACTTCTACTTTAGGTGATGTGAAAAAAATAAAATTCAAATTATTTGCATTGGTAACTTTTTGTAGATATTGATCTTATTTATTCTCAACAGCAACTCCTTGTATCTATTAATATTAATGGTTATATAGTTTTACATCAGTCTCACAAGAAAGGAACAAAAGAATGAATAAGATTTTGACCTTGCTGTTTTGACCCCTCTGTTTTGGATTTCCACATCAATTCTATAGATATTATATAAAATAATTTAATTAAGAATTCCATCAAAATTGATGAATTTTGACCAAAAAAGCTTTGTAAGAACCAATCTTTGTTAATTCAATTTTTGATGATATTCTAATAAAAGTTAAATCATTTTTATCTTAGTTTCAATAAAAGAATTATTGTTAATATTAATTATTATTAGAGTCAATTATTATCTAGTGTAATTTACTTATTTTGACTCAACTTTTACCTACTTATATATTTTGTGATTTTGAGTTTTCTTTCACAGAAATTATTTCTACCAAGCTTACTTCTCAGGTCAGATTAAACAAATATATCAAGACTTGTTTATTCCATTCTCTTTCAGCTAATAAGCATTTTAAGTCATGTGCAATTTTAGGAACAGTAGATGCTGTTAAAAAATATTTCTACAAAATCTGTTTCCCACTTCTAATTCTTTAGGTTTTCATTCATAACAAATTTTATAGTTTTAATCAGTGCTGGTTTTATTCTATGTGGATTATTGCTTCTAGTAATGTTCAATAAGAATTAGATAGGGGCTGGGATTGTGGCTCAGCAGTAGAGTGCTTGCCTAGGACGGGCAGGACCCGGGTTCTATCCCCAGCACCACATAAAAATAAAGGCATTGTATTGTGTTCATCTACAAAAAAAAAAAAAAAAAAAAAATTCTCTCTCTCTCTCTCTCAAAATTTTTTTTTAAAAAAAATAATTAGATAAAGTGATGCTAGTTAATAAGTTTTTATTAGAGTAGCTGACAGAAAGTGCCATCATAGGAATCAAATGCAGATAGAATCTAAACACTGGTGTCAAATGCCCTGCACCTGCTTCTCACCAGCCCTTGATACCCAAGCCTAGAAACCCTTGGTTTGCATTCAATGGAG
Source organism: Urocitellus parryii (assembly GCF_045843805.1). NCBI lineage: Eukaryota > Metazoa > Chordata > Mammalia > Rodentia > Sciuridae > Urocitellus > Urocitellus parryii. The sequence goes on from NC_135537.1 coordinate 39,540,397, forward strand.
ATCTCTTGTTAGCTCTTTGATGCAAATATCAATCCCACCAATAGGTAGTGGAAGGAGTAGAGGGAATGAGAAAAGATCTAAGAAACAAATGACTGTTTCCTTGTGACAAAATTCAGAACAAAGAAAACATTTACATATCCCGATGGCAATAAATTTTGGTCCAGAATTATTGTTCCCAGGTTACAAAGTTATTGGATTCGAATATTTTTATTTAATTCATCACAAAGCTTAACGAGAGTCATGTGAAGTTAACGGAGAAGAAAAAAGATTGTCAGGAGCACTTCAGAAGTCTGAAATTTGCAGAGTCAGAGTAAAAGGAAGAAGAAGGCTATAACTCTGGAGAATAGATACCGTGCATGGTATTGAAAAGAACAGGACTGTGGGGACAGAAGATCTAGTTTCCAGTCCTGCAGTGTTTTCTTTCTAGCTGGGAAGTATAAGAAGCATACAAATGCTCTGGCTCATGTGGAGGTCAAAACAAATGACATTTATTACTGAGTAGTGGTCATGAACTAAGGAAATCAATCATTTCCTTTCCAGAAGAAAGCTTTCTCCTTTTCTTTCTTCTCCCCATCGCTGCTTCTCCTCCTTCATTTTTCTCTCCTTTGGATGGTCGGACCCAATAGTCTTAGGGTGGGGACTGGAAAAATCAACCTTATGATTTATGGAGAATTTTGGGTCACATGGGATCCGTTGACCTAGAGACTGACTTCATCCATATGGACAATTAACCAATTTTGCCTATGTGTTGAAGCCTCAGTAAAATTCTAGACATGGAAACTCAGGCAAGGTTGACAAAACTGTGTGTGTAGTTACACGTTGAACTAGAAGAGTGGTGCATCCTGGGGACAATGGAAGCTTCGTGTCTGAGACTTTCCTAGGCTCTGCCCTCTGTGACTCCTCTTTTGGCTGACTTCAGTGTGAGGTACATGTGACTGTGAATGTAATAAGCCTTGCTGAGTTTGTGAGTCTTCTAGTGCTTTCATGAAACTCCAGGGAGATTCGGGGGAAAACCTTGAACTCAGTTATTATCAGAGTGTGGAAAACATTGTGGTCTCTTCCCTCTAATTTTGTCACTGGGTCCTAATTTGTTGCCTCTGGGGTCAGAAGTCGTAGGCAGCATTGGCAGTTTGGAAGAATGACTTTATCCTCCTAGTTTGGCCTACTCCAGGGACCATCTCAGCTATTTCTTATGTCTCCCTCAAAATTCTAGAAACCTGTGACTCATGTGTCTTCTTTATCATCTTTGGTGACATCTGGAATAGGAGAGATAAAAGAAACAATTCTTGGTACTTATTTGTTTTGAGCTATCAGTGAAAATTCTTTGGAAATGATGCAGTTTGCAGCCCTTCAGGAAGCATAAAGGAAAGTTTATTCCTATTATTTCTATGGATAATTTACTCAACAAATGCTTATATATGTGACCATGGCCCATTGTTCTAAATATAATACGACTACACGGACCATTGTTTTAAATATAAATCAATTTATTTGATGTTGACTGATTTTCCTATTATGAAAATAAGGGTTTAGCTTTTTCTCACAAGAAAATATGATCTTAGATATACATGGTGCACACACACAGGGTTTATATTCCCCAGTTCTCCCAATATGTTTATATTTGACTTGGTGTTAGATCAGTAATAAGTGATTATATTATTATATCCATATAAAAGCTATTCATAGCAGAGCCATATTGTATGGTAAGGACACTCATTCTTAGCTGCCTAACATTTTGTTTTCCCAGCATTTATAATCACCTTCTTTATTCATTTGTTTTTGTTTAGTTGTTATGTTTATTCAATCTTGCAGGTTTCTTAAACAGAATAGATCTCTTCCCAGTATATATAAACTGAGTTTTGTTTTCATGAAGGACTCACTCCTTCTTGGAGCTTTTTTTGTTTTGGATTTTTAAAAACTTAATTAATTTTGATTAGGTATATATGACAGCAGAACACATTTTGATTCATTCATTCATACAATTGTAGCACAACTTGACATTTTTATGGTTGTATACGATGTAGTGTCACACCCTATGTGCAGTCATACATGTACTTATGGTAATGATCTCCATCTCATTCCACCATCTTTCCTGCCCCCATGCATCCTCCCTCTCCCCTATCTTTGCCCAATCAAATTTCCTCTATTTTTCCCACACCTCCCCACTCCCAGTTATGGATCAGCATCTACTTATCAGAGAGAACATTTGGCCTTTGGTTTTTGGGGGATTGGCTTACTTTGCTTAGCATGATATTCTCCAACTCTATCCATTTACCTGCAAATGCCATGATTTTATTCTCTTTTAATGCTGAGTAATATTCCATTGTATATAAGTACCACAGTTTCTTTATCCATTCATCTGTTGAAGAACATCTAGGTTGCTTCCTCAGTTTAGCTATTGTGAATTGAGCTGCTATGAACATTGATTGGGTGACTTTAATAAACCTCTCTCACTGGATAGACCTTCCAAACAAAAACTAAACAAAGAAACTATAGAACTCAATAATATAATCAATAATTTGGACTTAACAGACATATATAGAATATTCTATCCATCAACAAGTGAATACACTTTCTTCTCAGCAGCACATAGATTTTTCTCCAAAATAGACCATATATTTGTTATGCCACAAAGTAAATCTTAGCAAATACAAAAAAATAGAGATACCATCCTGCATTCTATAAGACCATAATGGAATAAAATTAGAAATCAATGATAAAATTAAAAGGAGAAGCTACTCCAGCACTTGAAGATAAAACAATATGCTATTGAATGATGTATGAAAAAGAGAAGACATCAGGAATAAGATAAAAAAAATTTTAGAGGTAAATGAGAACTCTGATACAACTTATCAAAATCTCTGGGACACTATGAAGGCATTGCTAAGAGGAACATTCATTGCATGGCATTCATTCATTAAAAGAAGAAAAAGTCAACAAATAAACGACCTGACATTACAGCTCAAAGCCCTGGGAGCTTTTAGATATGCTCTAAAATGAACCAGTTGGTCTTCAGGTCAACTACATAGCTGATGTTTTGGTGTCTCTCTTTATCCTCTTAAGTTTATTTATGAATTGCTTAATGACAGTGTTATGGTTTAGATCTTAAGTGTACCCCAAAGGCCCATGTGTTAAAGGCTTGCCCCCCAGCTAATGGTGCCACTAGGAAGTGGTGGGACCTCTAGGAGATAGGGCTTCGTGGCAGAAAGTTAAATCATTGGAGGACATGCCCTTGAAGAGGATATTGAAATACTAGCCCCTTCCTCTCTCTTTTGGCTTCCCAGGTATCATGAGGTAAACAGTTTCTTCCACTGTGTGCTTCTGCCATAGGTACTGCCTTGATGCAGGCCCAAAGCAATAGGGCCAAGTTGATCATAAACTGAAGGAAACCTCTGAAACCATGAGTCAAAGTAAACCTTTCCTCTTTTCAAGTTGCTTATCCCAGGTATTTTGTTCAAGCAATGGAATGTTGAATAACAACATTTGATAAGTTCTGAGAAATTAGCTAGCTGATTCCATCTTCATTTTTGTGGGAACTTAGACAAACTAAGCATGAGTGTACTAACATGCACTAAGGTGGCTATGACGATGTCAAAAGATGATAGAATCTTAGGGGATCATCATAATGCAGTACATGACTGTATTTCCACTTTTATGTAGATCTAATTTCTAGACTCCGTGTCTTTCTCTTTCTCTTTAATTACTTCCTTAGTTTAGAAAAGCATTTCATCAGTCCGGGTCTAGTCAGGAGGCAGTCAACACTCATTAACATAGTGGGTTTCATATAGTAAATTATAAAGTGCACTAAAGGGCAAAATCAGAGTGTCACAGAGGCAGTAACTGTAGAAAATCGGTACTATCAATAGGAAAACAAATGCACAATTGGGAAAGCTCAGGAAGGGCTCCCTCCAAAGCTGGGATCCAAGCCTATGGGCAAAGGACTATTGCTGAGCTGGGACTGATGTCTCAGGAGCAGAGAGGAGAGATACTGCTGGGGTTTGTGCCTTGGAGATGCAGGCACCAGCTAGTGCTGTTACTAGGATAGGTCATAAAAATTGCCAATGGAACTAACTGGTGTTAAGGGATGACACTGATAGACACAGGAAGCAAACAGCAAGGAACAAGAAGATTCCTTCTTCTTATTCCAGCTTGTAGTCTCTCTCTCTCTTGCTGGTGCCACTTGTTGGCAAAAGTGAACATGGAGTCTGCTAAGAAAGCAGAAATTTTCTACAGAGTATGGACCTGGCAGTACAAAGCCAAACAGAGCCGGCAGGGAAGAGATCTAAACCTGAGAGACTCTAAGTTAGTAAACTTCACTAAGGGTTACGATTGCCAATAGCTTCCTGGGAAAGAGTGCATGAGATGCTTTGGTTTGCTTTTGTTTGGATATTTTTCATGTTTGAAAATTTTACCTCTACCTGTGATTTGGGCATAGAATTCTAGAGTGTGAATCATTTTCCTTCAGAATGTTCCTGGTGGTACTCCTCTGCCATCTAGCTTCTACTGTTATTGCTAAGAAGGTCAATATCATTCTTTTCTTGACTTCTTGTTTAGAAATAATTTATTTATTTTTATCAACTTTGTATAATCTCTTTGTAGTCTTCTAAAATTTTATGATAGTATGTGTTGGTGCAGTACTTTTTTATTGTGTGATCTGGAACCTTGCATCCTTCAATTTTGAGAAATTTTCTTAAATTACTTTTTCAGTGATTTATTTTTCTCTCTTTTACCCAATTTTTTTTTCTCCCATTTCTCTTCTTTGAATATTGGACCACCTAGAACTGTTTTCTATTTTCTGATCTTTTATTTTTTATTTGTTTTTTTTTCTCTAATTTTTGTGAGATTTTCCCAACTTTGATTTTCAAAGCTTCCATTGAGTATGTCATTTCTGCTCTCAGATGTTTGATTTCCAAGAACATTTGTTGCTCTTTGTAATGTTCCTTTTTTATAGCATCTTGTTCTTTTTCCATGGTTCTAATATCTTCTGTTTTCTGAAAGTCCATTAATAGTAGTTTTATTGAAGTTTTTTTTCCTTTTGCCTAATGTCTCCTCAAATTTGCCTTCAGCTATTTAACCTAATTAGTACACTATTCTAATTTTAAAAATATGTCTTGTCTATGATTTTGTCCACTTTAAAAGTAACTATTATTAGTAATAGCTTTTTCTAAATCAGTCTTGAATTTCCTTCAAAAGTCCAAGCTTAGTGTGAACTTAGCACTGTGTTTTTGTTGGCAAACATATGCAGAAGTCTGCTTGCAATATGCACTTAGTCCCTTCTGCACAGATGGTTCAGGGGCCACAACATGTATTTAACCACCATCCTGCAACCTCTAAGGTACTGACATCAGTTAAAGCTGCTATAATATTTTATTAATCTTGGTAATATCCTCTGTCTTGAGCTCAAAATTTTTTTTTCTCCCTTGGATAAGAGCCAATGTAAGAGATGTGACCAAAATGTGCCTTGTCATAAATAAGGGTGTCTAAACTATATGTGTCACATTCAAGTAGGGGGCTTACCTCACACACTGACCATCTCTGCTAGATCAGTTGTTACTTTGTAAAACCCAAGAGAAAATATTAGGAGAATGCTGTGTGCTGTCTAGCACCTGATTATTGCACTAATAATGTTCCAAGTATGTCATTTATCACAGTAATAATTAACAACACCAAAAAAAAAAAAAACCCCTTTTATGCCACTGAGTTCTCTGAAATCCACGAAATTGTTAAAGAATAATCATGGCTTTTCCTCCCAAAAGAGCCTTTAGAGATCATTTAGTTTAAACTTTTCCTTTTATGTCTAGGGTAACAGTGTGGGAGTCAATGATGTGCTCCAGACCACATGGCTGAGGCCTGTGCACAGGCCTGCCTCCAAGACCAGCCTCCTGCTCTGCTTCAATGCCCCTGATGCTGCTTTCTACAGGAGCCCTGAATAGTTCTTGTGTGTTGTGACTGCCCCCCAGGCATGCTGCAGTTGCTGAAGTCAGGATAAGTTTTCCAGGGGTGGCTGCTGGCTTGCACACCTGCAGTTATGATCTGTGGGCGGCCTCTGTTGCAGAGAAGGTGGCGCACATGAACTACCCTCCTTATCCATGAGACAAGTTTCTGCAACTGAATTTGGGTATGCCAACTTGGACCCTGCATGTTTGCAAAGCACTACTGGACTTCATTCCTAGGAGATTCTGGTCTTCGAAACAAATTGCATCCAGGCTAACATGTTTATCAATATTAGGTAATTAAAAAAATAATGGATGATCAAGACTTTCTGGGGAGGATTCCTTACTGTCTATCTTACATTGTGCATTTTGCTGCAGTGCCAAAGTAGGGGCACATATCATACCTGTCTTTGCCAGAGACTACAGAGAGGCTGGAAACCAGGAAGTTCTACTCACCTTTATTTTCACTTAACAAACAGAACTGAAGAGTCTGGCAAAAGAAGAGTTCCTATAAAAATTGCCAGGCCAGTCCTCTGCAGCCTCTCATTCTGAGTGTTATATTTAGGAGCTTTCTAGACAGAGGGAGCATGACCAACAAACTTCACAGCATAATTTGTCAATGTCCTCTGCTAACCTACCCCAAACACTCAATGGTCCACAGGGCTTTTGACCTCCTCTAGCTCTGTAATTGGCAGTGCCAGACTCCTGCTTGTGTCTTACATATTGCTGTGACTGCCCATTTTTGTGGAATAACTGCTTACTCAATTCCTAACTTCTGGGTTTCCTCTGCTATAAATAATTAGAAAGGAGGAGAATCTAAAATAAATACAGCAAGCCTGCTTGTTTTGACCAAATTGGCAATTAATTAATTCCATGTGCTAAAAGTTGCAAGCAATATCTGCAGCAAGAGCAGCATCTTCTGGATGAACAGAAGAAATGAAAAGGATGGGGCAGGGTCTGAGATATTGGTGCATAGCTTTTTTGCTATGTGTACAGTGATTGTGTTCATTTCCAGGTTGTAACACAAGAAACTCTCAGAAGGCAGGAGTTTTCTAGTACCTGTGTATGCAAGAGTATAGGAAAGCTTTAATTTATCTATCTTTAAGTGAGATACAGTGGAAATGCTAGCACCTGTCACATTTTACAAGTGTGACAAAGGACCTCCCCGTTCCATTCAAATATATGCCTTTCAAGAGAAGTGTATCTCTAATAGGAGTTCTTTCAAACATAAAAGAGTCCCCAGGAGGACTCCTTTCCTATAGTATGGATCCAAGTTGGTGACACTGAAATAGAGTTGAGAATGGAGACCGAAAAGTTAGGGCAAGGGTGGTGAAGAGTAACTATGCCAAAGTTTGTATGTAGCTAATTGTCTCTAATAGTGCCCCCACTCTTCGCCCCAACACACACTACCTTCATTAGCTTCTACCAGTCTCCAGTACATCTCCTGGGGAAATTTTTGTTTTATTCACAATATCAATTGTGAATAAACATGCATGTACATCCATATACCAACCCAGAGACTCACCCATCCCATCCCCACATCTTTCCGTCATTGGAGGGATGCATATTCTATGGGCCTCCACCTTTACGGTGGGGACAGTGGTTCCCAGCCTTCCTGGCAAGCCCTCCTCATGCTATGTGGTAGCCATGTGGTCTCTGTCCATGCATAGCAGCTGCTTTATGAAGTGCACAATTCTTCTTGGGGCCATGACTTGTTTTTTTTCATTTGTTTTACTTTCTATATTCTTTCTTAAATGAACAAAATCTTGGCACATGGCCTATCTTAAGAGAAGAAGAAGAAAAAGAAGAAAAATCCTGTTCTGGTTTCTATTTCTGAGAAAATTTTGGCAGTAGAAGCCATGAGTGTTGGATATTTCACTGCATTTATCAATCAAACACTGTGCGTATGGAAACAGTCCTATCTAGATAAACCCCCTGAGCAATCAGTGTTCACAAGACGCCATTTTGAAAGAAGGATTTGCTAACCCTAAGTGAAGTCAAAGAGAAAACTCCCTGGAATAATCGGCTGTAACTGGAAAGATGGGACACTAGATTGGCCTCATGTAGATCTGGTGCCAACCTCTCAGTCACTCAGCTGTGAGTAGAGGGTGTGGGGGGTCATACTGTACTCACAAGGGAATTCCCACATTAACTCTGTGGATTGAAAAGGGACTGAACAGAAAATACCATACATGTCATCCACACAGTTCAGCACAATTTAGAGACATGCCCTTTGTGTGCTTGTTTTCCTTACAACTTTGCTGATAGTAGGAAATTCATGTTTCCTCAACTTAGTGTGGAATGGAACCCACATTTGTGTTTGTGCCTCAGGGATATTTTTGGCTCTAGGAGGTTAGACTCACACTCTCCCCAGAGTGAACTCTGATGGCATTGAATATTGACCTTTCTAAGAACCAAATGCAAATGGATGTTTGCCAACATCATGGTTTGGAGAGTATTGTGTTTCTTCTAATTAAAGGCTCTTAGGCAGCAGCTGGGCTGAGGAAATGCTTGAATCAAAGATCAGCATCTTACAGCATGCTGATTTTCAGTGAACTGTGAGCGGGGAATCGTTGCCACACACCTCTTCCTGCCACTTGTGAGAGACATTCTCTTGGCTGTTTCCCTCTTAAGTGTGGACAATGTCACATTCTCAACACACTCCACTCCTCTCATGACTGCGACAGAGATAATACAACATTCTCATCACTAATTTATAGATCACCAAGGTGAAAGGCCAATAATTCTTGACTTGCTTTATCATCATAAAAACAATGCTAAATTCTAATAACATCAAAAGGAATACCAGCCAAAGGGGGTCTACTGTGTAAGGGAGGATTTGCATGAACCCAGTCATATAGAGAATCCTAAAATACGTAACAGGATTAGGAGAAATACATTAGGGTTCCACAGCTTATATACATACATAATACAAAAACATCTGAGGAGAAAGGCACATAAGTCAACAAGGAAAAAAAATCCACAAATGGCTTGTGAAAATATCATGTGATATAAGCAATGGTAAACGGTTCATTAAAGATACGAAGGAAAACTTGCATTAGAAAAAAGTTAACTAAAGGCATCCAAAGTAAATCTTCCAAAGCATCTGTTTTGTGTTCTCAATAAAATTTCCAAAATCATGGCCTCCATCACACAAAAGAGGAAAGAGAAGATGATAAGATAATAGACCAAGATTAAAATGGAGTTGCTTAGGGTATAGGAAGAGATTTAAAAGGCTCAGTGAAATAAAGGGAGTAAAGAAATTTAAGTTGGCACTATAGTTAAACAGTCACAAAGGCAGCTGGGCATGTGGCTTAGTGACAGAGTGCTTATCCTACCCTAGCCTGCCTGAGGCCCTAGGTTGGATCCCCAGCACATGCACATAAAAAAAAAATTACAAAAGATCTACTGTTTGGTGTATTATGAACCCTAATATTTCAAAACAAAAATACCTCATCAAAATATGTCCAATGTTATCTAAATACCTTCATTATTTTTATAATTACTTACTTTAATAGGTAGGTGAACAAGCTCATCTTTAACAGTTACGAGTTTAAACTAGTCCCTTAGATTTTTAGCTTACATTCCCATTTCCTTGTAGCATTTATATAAATATATTTTAAGCATGGATTTTTAAAATCAGTCATTGTATTTTTTACAGCAGATACATGAAGATATATATATTTACATTTAAACCTTTAAAAAGAGTCTGTGAGAACACTTCAAATCTACTTTCTTAACAAATTTCAAGTATACCATGGATTATTATTAATCAAAGCTACATGGAGTGCATTGAAGTCTCCATCTCAGGGCTGGTTTGCAATCTTCCTCCCGCCCCGCTCGCCAGCTCCAAAATTAAGTGAGGTGATGGACATGTTATTTAGCTAATGGGATTAAAGATTTCACAATGTAGACATATATAAAAACATACTAATATATGTGCTAAATATATGTACTTTTCAATTGTTTCTAATATCTCAATAAACTTGGAAATTTTTTTTTCTGTAACCAGAGGCTCTAAGTTTTACACTGACTTCTTCTGGTTTGAGCCATAATTACAACTGCTGTTATCCAACTGATGAATAATATATCATAAATATTTCACACATTTTGGATTAATGATTATTAACCACAAGAAGTCTGATTTTGATGGGACTACGGTTCTTATTTAGATGGTTGGGGATATTTATCTTTTGGTCAGTTATTTCTTATGATTATGGATGAATATTTCTGTTAGAGTGAGATATGATTCCATATCCATTTTATTCTTATTTTTTATTTTTATAAATGAAAATGCAGAGAATTTTTTTATATAAATGAGATTAGAAGTTTTATCAGAGTAATATCAAATATTCATTGGATTCTTTATGACTTGCATATCAAAAGTCACATAGCTACAAAATATCAAATTTATTTTATTTGTCTAACATCCGATGTATATAAAAAATTCTTATAATTCTATTGAAAGTGAAGAATTAGGAGTCATGTGATATTTAATAATATGTGCTATCTACGTTTTGAGCCTTTCATTTTATCAATATCTATATAAATATTTCAAATTGTCCCTTTCTTTGTCACTCTGGAGGTTTTTATGCCATGGGCCAATACACCTGTTTTGGTTACTATTGCTGCCTAACAAAGTGCTCCAAAACTCAGAGGCATAAAACAACTGCCGTGTTACATTTACAGATTCTGTGGTCAGGAATTGGTCAGGGCATGGAGAACATGGCTGAGCTCTGCTCTTTGATGTCTGAAGCCTCAGCTGAGAAAAATCAAAAGCTCAGATGACATGATGGGTAGACCCTAGAATTACCTGAAGCTCATGGTTTTAGACTATTTGTGCTGCTAAAGCACAATAATATAAATTTCACCTTTATGTATGGGTAGGAAATACCAATCAAAAATAAACAAATGAGTGAAAAGAAGATCAATAGAGTAGAGGAAGGAGAATAGTGGGAGGGAGGAGACGAGGGAGGGGGAAGCAGGGATTAAATAGAGTAAACCAAATTCCATGCATGTATGATTTGTCAAAATTAACCCACATTCTATGTATAACTATAATGTGCTAATTGAAAATCATATAATATCATAGTCTAGTTTATTTCTTATAGTTTTGGAGGCTGGGAAGTCCAAGATCAAGATTTCCAAGGCTGCATCCTATGAACTCTCATGAAAGGTAGAAGAAACAGAGGGCAAACAGGGAACAAGTGCTGTGTTTTAATACAGACGAGAGGATGTGAGGTGTCACTCAAAATATCACTTGTGAGACAATGCAAGAAGGTTCAGGGAAGAAATGATTGAGTTACAGAGCCTTAACCCAATCAGTGGATTAATCATCTGATGGGATTAATTGAGGGGTAGCTGAAGGCATGTTGTGTGTGGCAGAGGAGGTGGGATATTGGGATGTACCTTCGGGATATATATTTGTAGCTGGTGAGTGGAGTCACTCTCTTTGCTCTCTGATCATCATATGAGTTGCTTCCCTCAGTCCTACTCTCCAACCAAGATGTCCTGCCTCACCTTGAGCCCTGAGGAATAGAGCCTGTTGTCTATGGAATGAGACCTCTGAAACTATGAGCCTGAAAATAAACTTTTCTTCCTCTACAGTTGCGCTGACTGGATCTTTTAGTTATAGCAGCATAAAGCTGAGTAAAATAGAATCCACTCCCTATACCCCTTTTATAAGGGGCCCTAATTCCATCGATGAGGGCTCTTAAAAGACCCTACCTCCTAATACTATTACATTAGCAATTATATTTTATCACAGAAATTTGGAGAGGACTCCATCCTTCAAATCATGGGACTCCTTTACTTATACGACCAGTGCCTGGACTGGACTGACTTAAAGCCTGAGCTCAACTGAAACTATCCATCCAAGGGCCCATGCATGACCTTGACATGTGGGTTGGGCTCCAAAACTGCAGCCTCAGTGTAGTCTGACTTCTTAACAGACCCAAGACTCTATCTTTTGTTGTACTCTATAGGATCCAAGGGGATTTAGTTCTTGGTGGAAAAGTGTCACAGGACTTACAGACACTTTTTAGAAATGACCACAGCACCTCATTAATATTTGAATTGAATGAGAGATACAGAAAGTGGCAGAAAAGCAACTGAGAAAGGGGATATATGAAAAATGAACCTCATGACATCTTGATAGCAGGTCTTTTCCTACGTAGATCAATTTTAGGAGAACTTAAACACGCAAGTTAAGAATCTGGAAATTAATTCCTTTAAAGTTGTCTGTACCCATATTCACCTTGAAAGGCCTTTCTATACTGTGAGAGGTATGTGTAATTCAATTTGAAGATCACCACTGTAAGATTCAGTTTTGGTAAAGCCGATTTAAATGCAATCTGTTAAAACTTTAAAATGACACAAACATCTCACCATCAGATGAATAGTAACAGCAAAAACAATAACAAACACTGAAGCGACAATAACAAAAACATAGACTTAAATAAACAAAGGAGATAGCCTGATGCAGAATTTCTCTTTTATAATACTAAAACCTAGAGATGTGCAACACAGTTATCATTTGAATCTTTAATGTGCCCCCCCAAAACTCAGGTGTTAGGCAATGCAGCAATGTTCAGAAGTTAAACGATCGGATTATTCATCAATTTGATGTATTAATATTAATACGTCCATTTGATGCATTAATAGTTTGAGTGAACTACTGGGTAGCTCTTGTAGGTACCTGGGTGTTGCTGAAGGAGGTAGGGCATGCCCTTGGAGACTATCTCTTGTCTTGGGCTCTTCACCTGCTGTCTCCCTGCTTCCTTCCCAATGCCATGAGCTCAGCAGGTTTCCTCTACCATGTCCTCCCACTGTGATGTTCTGTCTCACCTCAGGCCCAAAGCAATAGAGTCGGCTGATCATAGACTGAAACTCTGAAACCATAAGAACCAAATAAACTTTTCCTCCTCTAAATTCTCCTGTCAAGTACTCTGATCACCATGATGGAGAGATGACTCACATAAACTCTGAATCCAGGACTTCAAGGGAAATAGTTGAAAATCAAGAATTCCACTCTCGGTAACTTTTTGTAACTGAAAGAAATTTCAAGATAAGAAACAGCCCAGAAAAATAACCCTTTAACTATATTCCTGGGATGAACAGAATGCTGAAAATACTAAAAGAAGGTACATTTCAGCTAATCAAGAAAATATAAGTTGATCAAAATCTCTTGGCTGAGCCTTTGATGACTACACATAACTTTTGGATATGGCTGATCCCCACATGAAAAAGGCATAGCATGTAGATGACACAATTCATGTATATAAGTTATGAAAAACTAGGTAATGAGGTATCTCCACAAACCAATCGTCAATGAGTAGAGAAAAGCCACCATTGACACAAGATTGCATGACGTCCCTCCGTGCTGGAGGAAGCAGAGGAACTAATGAGTGGGGACATTCAGAACCCTAGCCTAAAGGAAAAAATGTGATAAATTAAAAAATCATACATTGAAAATCTTGTAAAACAAAAGAAACAATTAACAAAGTAAATTGATGTCGTACGCTAGAAGACATGTGAATGCTTTTTAAGAAAAAACTGGTATCAGATAAGAAAGAAATTGTGAACACAGCTTTGGACAAAAACTTCATACATGTGCACAGATACATATGAATATATATAATATTCTTTGTAGTAGTAAATCCATGAACCAGTCTATATGTCAAAGACTAGGAGAATGGGTATGTAAAATACTACATTATTCTAATTGAATATTTGTTATAGACAAATTTAAAAACATCTACTATGACTACATGTATAACATATATAGTTTGAAAGGATGACCTTTAGTGAAAAACAGTTACAAGGAAGATATAATCAGGGGTGGCATGTAGCTCAGTGGTAGAGCACTTACCTAGCATATGCAGGGACCATGGGTTCCATATCCAGCACTGCCAAAAACAAAATAAAGGTCATTATTATATCCCAATGTGTTTGTAGACCACACACATTAGGCTTCATAAAACTATATGATATAGAAATTAAGGAGAAATACTTTTTATAATTATGGTGATAATTAGACAAAGCTATATATGATAAAAGTTCATCTATTTCTGTAAAGTTCTCCTTTGAGAAAAGATCTGGACCAATTATGGAAAAATAATAACATTTTAAAACTATATATGTGTTGGTTAAATAGGGTCCTCGGTTATCATTCTTCATAGTTTTCTATATTGATAAACATTTCATAATAAATCTATTTTTGCTGAAATCTGTTTAGACATTCTCAACAGGAACAAATGTTTTGACTGTTAAGATGGATCCACAGAAACTCATTTTCGTTAACATTTGCTGACTTTAGGAACTGTAGCTTCTGAATTTGTGGCAAGGAGGACCAGCATTTGATGTTTTCTTCCTCATCAATGTGTTTGTCACCTCTACTTGTGGATGAGAAGTGCTGAACACATCAGGAATGATTCTTTTTCGTCCTAGCACAAGGACTCTCTATACAGTTGGAATTCTTTCTACAGATTCACAAAACTTTAGGTTTGATTTTTTTGAGACACCTATTTGTCTAGAAGAATGATTAATTAATAAACCATCCATTTATTCAACAATGAGTGATTTTGGACATCAACTTTGGTTCTGGAGTTGAACAATCAAACTGGAAATGTGAGGCAAATGTGTCAAGAAGTAATTTAGTACAGTAACAAAATTTTTTTTACACAGCTGTTATTCAGATTTCTCTCAAGAAGTAAACTGTGTTTCATAAATTCCTTGAAGTTCCTTTAAGTGGAAGATAACCTAAGCAAAATATAAACAAACAAAAGCTCTTCTACATGAGAAGATGTGAATTCCCTTTAAAAGGGGAGGAGATTGAGGTGAGAAAATAGAGGGTCAATCAGGGACAAAGGACAGGAACACCAACAAGATAGCAGAAGACTACATGTTATATAGAGTGAAGGCTCATAAACAGACCTCTGGGTATCCAAAATGAATTTTTAGTACAGGTAGATATATTAAAAGATATCATTTGTTTTCCAAATTTATGCAGTTTAATCCCTCACTATGATCCCCATATTGTTACAATAACAAAGGCTTTGAGGAATGGCTATTTTTGTGAAAACTGGAGATACAGTCTTGGTTCCTGTTTGGGTCATAGTGGTCAGAAACAAAGACAGTACAAAAGGTAGTTGGAGCCCAGAGGTTGAGTTGATTGTGAGCAAGAAAGTCTTTGCAGGGAATGCATGAAAATATTGGAGGAGGATCTTGAATTTCCACTGTCTGAAAAATTTGGGATAGTAGGAAATGTTATCTATATCTCAAGATAGTGTAATAATATAAATTTGCAGCACATGCTTCCTTGGGGGAGAACGTATCTCCTCTTAGGAAATATGTCCCTGTGGAAGATGATGGCATCATAAGAGATGTGGTAGTTGATCTGGGTATTAAAGTATACATATTTTTGTGCTGGACTGACAAGCTTAGAGAAAGCAGAAAAAATGAGATGGGTAACGTAAGACGATACTAGTGCAGTAGTTAAGAACACAGACTTGGAACAGTTGCTTGGTTTAAATTTTAACTCTGTCATTTACTAGTTATTTCACTTTAGTTAAGTTACCACCTCGGTACCTCAACTGTTTTTTTTCTTTTTCTGTAAAATGGGGCTACCTGCAAAGAGTTGCTTAAGATGCTTAAATGAGTCACCAGCACACAGTATGCTCTGAATATGTTTACTGTTATTATCTTATTCAGGGAAAGATGAGTAGCTTGGCATGACCTGCATGGATGTGTCTGTAGCAGATAATGAAGACCTTACTTATTAGAATAATTACAGACTTTCTTCTGTTCTGTAGTTTTTAGAGTGTGGTCAGAGTTGAGCTTTAGAAAGGTATCTATGAGAGTGCCATGCAGCAAGGATTGAAAGTATGGGAAGAGTCAAAGAAAATAATTGGAAGGTTTATGCAATGATATGCATTCATTGCTGCAAGGCCAGAGATAAGTTCCTCATGTAGAGAAGCAGTGGAGGAAATGAAGGAATGTGCTTACACAGGAGTTAGTGATTACCCATGAAGCCTTGTTCTAGCTTCAGAATCCAAAATAGTGTAGACCAGAGCTCTCCAGTAGAAATACAAGCCACATATGTAATTTTAAAATGTAATTTTTTCTAATCACTTTTAAGAAGTAAAAAGAAGTATATAAAATTCACCTTTAATTTTAAAATTTCAGAAAGCCTATATAACAAAAATAATATTTCAATTTGTAATCAATATAAAATTTATTAATGAAATATTTTATATTCTTCTTTTCATGGTAGGCATTTAAAATTTGAGGTGCATATTATACTTACATTACCTGTTGTAATGGTTAGATCTGGAATGTCCCCCAAGGCCCATGTGTTAAAGGCTTATTCCACAGCCCCTGATGCTGTTGGGAAGTGGTGGAACCTGTGAGAGGTGGGGCCTAATGGAAAGATGTTAAGTAATTGGGGGATGTTCTTGAATTGGGTATTAAGACCCAGGTTTTTCCTCTTTCCTTTAGCTTTCTGGATGCCATGAGGTGAGCAGCCTTCCCTGTCATACCCTAGCCAAGATGTGCTATGCTGCCACTGGCCCGAAGCAAGACTGAAAGACCATGGACTGAAACTCTAAAAACATGAGCCAAAATTAACCATTTCACTTATTAAGTTGATTATCTCAGGTATTTTGTCACAGTAACAGAAAGCTGACTGACCTACCTATGAATTCAGAATAGTTATATTTCAAGTGCTCAACAGCAACATGTAGCTACTAAATGTTGACTAAGTAGGAAGAGGTAATATTTTGCCTTTTCTATCCTATTTCAGCTTAAAAACACTCTAGACATTTTGGAAAATCTGTCAAATTCCTGTTCTGGCCTGAGATACAAGAAATATTCCAATTCATATCTTTAAATTGGAACCCCAGTGATAGTGAGAAAGGCTTGGAGAAAATTGTCTCTCTTAGAGCCTATAGAAGAAGCCAACCATATGCTATCTTCATTTTAGATTTCTGAGAGTCACCTGGCTTGTGGTAATTTGTTATTGCATCCACAGGAACTAATATATCCTCCTTTCCTTTAGATTTTGAGCTTTGGGGAGAGGGAAACTGTTTTTGTCACGTCTATCACTATTTATTAAGCTCTTGCTAGATTCCTGGTGTTAATCAGGGAACAAGAGAGGCAGAGTAACTATCCTTAAGTAATTTTCTTCAGAGCTGGTGGACACACTCAAACTTTGGAGTATCAAATGTCTATCCTCTCATCTTCTGGTCCCTTCTGTCCCATGCACTCCATGTACTGCTGGGAATCATTTTTGCCCATAAACCAGGCAAGTAATGATCCTTCTGTGGGTTCTCAGTTTTCTCCCAATTTGCTAAAATTTTTATATATATGTAAAAAAGAATCTTCACATTCAAATACTTGGGTATTCAAGAGATGAAATAAATATGCCAATATCTCTTAGCACATGATGCCCTGGGTGGGGGAAAGGGGGTCCTAACTTTCTTCTCCAGAGTCATCTTCAAATGCTGCTCCAGAAGAGACCTTTGCCTCAGTCCAGGTGGACTCCTTGCAGTTCTAAACCACACTTGGCTGTGGACTCCTGCCTGTCTTCCACTCCACTGCTCTCTCTACCTGCTCTTCCTCCTCCATTCCCTTCCATGTCAGATACTATCTGCAATGACAATGTCTCATTGGCCCTGAGCTCTCAGAATTGGACTCAATACCCATCTAAAGTCTGTGCCACTGTGCCTCAGTGTTTCCATTTACGTGTCCTTCTGGACTGTGAACTCTTCAAGGACACAAGCTGGCCCCAGTCACTCAGGTGACCCAAAGCCTGGAACTTAACATCACGACCAGAGAAGTGATCCTCAACTGCGATCTTACAAAACAGAGCTGGAGCAAGATGGTCTAGAAAAGAGTGTCGCACTTACATCGGTTCATTTTGTTGGTGCCAATGCACAAAATACCTAATTTTTAATACTTTAAACTTAAATCAGAAAAATAAAAAGGCTCTAGCCAATTTCCCCATGGATCCAGAGACTCTTCAGTTGTTGGATGGATGCCAGAACAAGAGTGGAACCTCTCTAGTCGGCTTCCCTCCCGTCATTCTTGTCCAACCTCCGTCAGATGCAGCAGGTGCTGCCAACCAGAACAGCAATCACCTCTGCGGGTCCCAAGCCTCATGCTGCTTTTGCCTTCTTCCCGGGAAAGGGGATGCAATCCTCTTCTCTCATCAGTCATTCGCTTCCTGTCAACAAGCCTGTGGCCAGACGCCTTGTGTGGCTCAGGTGGCTTCAGGGAGAGGTCCCTGTGGGGTGGAGGCTGGTTGGAGTCAGCAGAAGGTTCCACACCCAGCAGGTGCTTAGCAGTCACAGAGGAAAGGAAACAGCCTAGACGCCTCCCCTAAGCAGTGGTTTTACCAGAAGAAGGATGAATAGGCCGGAAACCATCCCGCCAGCAAACCTCCTCCTGTCAGCTGCAAGACTGACAAAACAAATGCGCTTTATCTGCAAGTGAGATTGGCTTCCGAAGGCCGATGCATCATGCAGAGGCTGAACTACTCCCTCCAGAGGAGCGTGTCATCTTCCTCCTCCTTGCAGTGCCCGGGTGCCCTGGCGGTCTTCCTGCTGGCTGCCAAATGAGTTCAAAAGAGCAAAGGGATAAGGCGACGTTCTTCTCTTCTCCCAAACTCTCCAGCCAAGGCCTGGTCCAGAAATGCAGCTAGGCTTCAGAAGGGGGCAGCAACTACGGCCTCTCTGGTGTGCTTGCCAAGGCCCATCTCCAAGCCTGACGGGTGGGAATGGCTGACCTCCAAGTGCCTCATTTCCCTCCACTCACTCCACCTAGATGGCGCAGAAGAAGCTGGAATTCAGGTCTGCTTAGTGTTTAGATCTCTTTTCATCTCTAGTGGGAGGATCAGGGGAGCCAATGGATCGGATGCTTAGCCTTGGGGATGCAGAGGCCTTGGCCATGAGTTTTATCCAGGCTTGCTGGGGTTCCCACTGTGTGACAGGGGTTGGCCATTAGGTTAAGGGAAGAAGGTGAACACTGAGCTGAGAGATGGAATTGGGAAAAAAAAAAGGAATGAAGGATATTTGGGGCTTTCTTGTCACTATGTGGAACACCCTTTCAGTCTAACTTGTGACTATGGCAGTCCACCATTTAGGGCATAAGAAAGGAGGAACTGAGAGAAATGAACAGAATGAAAACAGAAGAGAACGTATGTGAGGGGGAAGGAGCTGAGGTCACTTGGACAGAAAATAGGGAGCAGGGAGTGCTTTCAAAACAGGACCTCTGTTTTGCTGAAACTGCTCTTCCTTCTTTTCTCAGGTTCTATTTATTGCCATCTTGAACATTGCAGCTGACAGGAGGAGGTTTGCTGGCGGGATGGTTTCCGTCCTCTTTGAAATGCTTGGAAAACTCTTTTTGGTAGCAAAGACTACTCTCCTATTGGTGAGACCCACCTTGTACCTGCTGCATGAGAAACCATTCTTTTTTTTGATACTGGGGATTGAACTCAGGGGCACTTGACAACTGAGCCACATCCTCAGCCCCATTTGGTATTTTATTTAGAGTCAGGATCTCACTGAGTTGCTTCATACCTCACTTTTGCTGAGGCTGGCTTTGAACTCATGATCCTCCTACCTCAGCCTCCAGAGCTGCTGGGATTATAGGTGTGCACCACCTTGCCCAGCAAAACTTGCATTCTTGAATACAGTCTTAAGTGAAATTCTTGAGACAAAACTCAATCCAGAACTGTGATCAGCCCAATCAGGAGAGACGGGATAGAGTGAAAAGAATTCCAAATAGTTCTAGAGTCAACTCCTTACTTAGCAAGCTGTGTGACAATGCATCACTTAATTTTGGATCTCTGTCCTCATATGCAAGATAACCTGCCAAATTATTTCTAAGATCTTTTGTACCTTTAAAGCTGTATCCTAATACAGATAATCCTAATTTTCATCTGCTTAAAAGTCCTACAGCACTGTGCCCATGGCTCTCACGTGGTATAGCACGATAGCTCCACACCTTTCTACCCAGCTGTAACTTCCCCTTCTCCTTCCCTTCTATTCTGTGGCTGAACCATCCCAAAATACCCAGTCCCTGTCTCTTGGTCCTGGTCTCTGAACACGACACTCCTTCTTCCTGACAGTGCTAACTCTGCTCTCCCTACCCCATCTCCTAGTTTTCCTTCATAATTCTGTTTTCTCTGGGACACCTTCTCTGGCCATGTGCTTCTCTTTAGTTGACTGAGGCTTCTTCTGTATTATTAAATCCCCACATAGACCCCATAGCACCTTCCAGAGGATAATGCTCTCCTATCTACCTGCCTTCTTAAACTTTAAATTCATTAAAGACACAAGTTGCATCTTGTATTTTATGCTTCATCTGAAAACAGTAAATGCACTAAAGAAATCACTGGATCTGACTTTAGAAGCCTTGTGCATATCTTTCTGAATTTTTGTCTTTCCTTAGAATTGTGTGGTAGAAATGTTTTCTTTAGCAAGAGAATCAAGACATTGGAAGGGACAGAAAATCAACCATAAAGCAAATGTATTTGGACTTGAAAGGCCTTTAGATTCTATTATGGAACTGTGTATTCTTTTGGACTAAGGATGTAACACAGCTGGTTTTGAGGGCTTGGAATGTATAGGGTCCGCCCAGCAGTGTTATCCCCTCAGGGAAAAATACAGTGATGTTCATGGAGGCTAAAATGCAGAAGGGCATGTCGAGAACTGAGCAAGAGATGCTATCTGGTACGTTTTATGAATCACTTTTATCATTTTTCAGTCACTGTGTTACTCATTCTCTCACCCATCCTAGTTCCTAACTACAGAAGCAATGAAGCAGAGTCAGGCCTTTATCTAAATCATGGCTTTCCCATGTTATTCAAAAAACAGTGAGAAATGAGGCTTTGGAGGAAACTGGGGGAGATTCCAAAATATTACAAGACAGTCCAAAGGGCACATGAGTGTCATTACTTACCGAGCAAATGGGAGGCAGAAACTTTGAAAGCACATGCTCATTAAAGAAGTAATGAAAAATGGTGATATAGCAAGAAGGGAAAAGAAAAATTCCCCCAAACCACCTGCTCCTCCCCAAAGACAACTACCACTAAGGGTCTGGTAGGTTTTATTAGCTCTCTTTTTCCATGCACACTCTACACCCTTTGCTTTATTTTAAAATTAGGTGTCTACACAGTATACAACCAGTTTTTAATTGAATTTTTAAACTTAGGTTGTAGCTGGGCATGGTGGTGCAGGCCTGTAATCCCAGCATCTCTGGAGGCTGAGACAGGTGGATCACAAGTTCAAAGCCAGCCTCAGCCACTTAGTGAGGCTAAGCAACTCAGCAAGACCCTGTCTCTAAATAAAATATAAAAAAGGGGGCTGGGAATGTGGCTCAGTGATAAAGCACCCCTGGGTTCAATCCTGGTACCCACCCCTGCAAAAAAATAAGGTTGTCAAAGAAGAATATTTTTATGTGTACTTAAGATTACTTTTTACTTTATCAGTGTCTCCACTGAGACACTGAGACTATGCATTTCTAATATTAACACATAAACATATGTATTAAATAACAAACAATAGAGCCTGAGGAAAAGTAAGGAAAAAAATAGGGTCGTAATAAAATAATATAACAAACCTAACAAGTGTATAAATATGGTTGCTTCTGAGAATGCGTGTTAAGCAAATAGCTCAATTAGTGATATTTGGAGAAACAGGGATTTCCTATTCTAGGGTCAAACTGAACACTTCTATAGCTAACTTGGGTAAACAATGGGCTTGTAAGAGGATAGGGAGATATGTGGTTCCTGATTCCCCACAAAGAAGAGAGGAATTAAGGGGCTGAGGTTGTGGGTCAGTGCAGAGAGTGCTTGCCTAGCATATGTGAGGCACTGGGTTTGTGTCTCAGTATGGCATATAAATAAATAAAATAAAGGTCCATCAACAACTAATAAAAATATTTTAAAAAAGAAGAGAGGAATTGACTACTGTCCCAAAACAAATTGAACTAACACTTTTTAAGTGCCTTATTAGTATCTCATACGTATCTATGATTTCAGGTTTCTTTCTGGATCTCCTACCTCTGTATTCAAAGCCATCTTTCACATCAGAAGGAAAAAATAAACACATATTATTTTCCTGCCCACCTTAGCAGCTCATCCCAATTTGTTTCTTCTTCTCTTGGGCCATGTCACTACACAGTAGTTGCCTTCTATGTTAGGAGATGGCCCAACAGGAACCTCTTGCATTGCCCTGTTTCTTCTTCTCTCTCACCTCCTGACAGCCGCAAAACCCTCCCAAGTCTACTCTCACCTGTGTTTGGCCTCTCCTTCATCTCCTTAAATTTTGCCCTTGGCGTCTCCGATTTGGATTGGGCCTTTTCTTTCTAGCCTCTTTGATTCCTGCTCCTCCTATTGGAGTCCTCCTTCAATCTTGTCTCTGAGGAATTTGCCTCCCATGCAGATAATGTTATTTTCCTGCTTATTTTTCTGTGCGCTTGAATACCTGCAGCCTTGCTCTCATAGAGGTGCTTTGTCTCTGCTACCATTTTTACACATGATTCGTCTTTTGCATATCTTTTCTTGACACTCTCCAGGGTCATTGTGGGGGAAGAGCAATGCATTTTTCCACATTTGTATCCTGAGTACCCAGCACAACAGTAAGTGCTCAGAGTTGTAGAATGGAACTGATATGGGAAGGGGCACTGGGCAAGGTGACAGAAGATGGAGGAGAAGGGGGACTCCTTTTGCTTCCCCAGGAGACAGCAAAGCTCCTCATGATTTTTCCCATATTATGCAACTGCTCCCCTATTTTTGTCAAGGGTGACAGGGGGACTTGACCCCACTGTGAACTTAGTCTTTCTTCTAAGCAGCTAGTTAGCAGAAGATGTAAAAACTGGAGAGGACACAGTGAGAGTGACCATGAACTCTGAACAGTAGGATTCAGGGTTTGGATGGACTCGCAAACACCCTTCAGTGGGAGCTATAATGGCTGCAAATGATATATTTCCATTATTTATTTGTCCATCTTTGACTTTCTTTAAGTAAACTGTAATACCTGGAAGCCTGAATACATATTTTTTTTTCTTGCATTCAAATAACACTAAACTGGCTATACAGAAGTTTTCTGTAGAATAAGTCCTATGCTTCTGATGACTTCCTTTATACATGTACTGGAAAGAGGGAAAACAAGGTAGTTTAAGGGTTGACAGGCAAATTTTTTTTGGAAAGAGAAAGTTGTTGAGTAAAATACCTTTCTGAGTGAATAATATTGAATCTGATTAGTAATACTAATCCAAGCATCTGGTCACAAATATTCCTCAACCAATCCATACATAAACCTATTATTGATTCATGAATTTGCTTGGAGGACTAGTTGAGAATGAACTGAAAGTGAGACAAAGATGATTAAACTGCTTCTGCATAAGAAATGGACAGAGACTTTATGTTGGCTGTTGGGCTGAATTAGAAAGTGGAGGAAGTCAAAGAAAAAAAGATCTTCCTGGAAACAGAAAATAAAGGTTGAGTATGCTTGGCAGAGACCTGTCAAAATCCTCCATGCAGGAATGATCCAAGTCAATGAAGGCTGGGGGTGTACTCACACTGTTGCTGTAGGCCACCGCAGAGTGATTCCCTTCTATTGCCTGGAGCCATAAGCAAACTCATTCGCATATAACCTTCAGCCGGAAGGCACTACTTGTGAAAGTAAAAAGACCATAGTAATGTTGAATAGGGCAATATTCAACAGGGGAAAAACTAGTACACAAGAAAGGTGAAAAACAAATTGGGTTTTAAAATTCAACAAATAAATATGATTTTGGAGATAAAGGCATCTAATAGAACTATAAGTGTTTGGTCAATCCCACATGCCAACTGTCACTGGGGGAAAGAATAGACATTTTCTTACTGTAGTTAGTGTAGTGTTTGAATCAATTTTAACTAAATCTTAAAAAAAAAAAAACAACATTGTGAGTAGCTTCATTTGTAATAGCCCCAAGTTGGAAATAATTCAAATGCGTTCACCCAATAGGTGAATGGATAATCAAACTGTGGTATATCCATACAATGAATACTATTTAGTACTAAAATAGCTATTGATGCACTCAACAGCTTGGATGAACACCAAGAGTATTAAGCTAAATGAAAAAAAAAGACTAGTATCAAAAGATCACATACTATATAATTCTATCATATGGCATTTTGAAGGGAAAATTATAGTGATAGAGAATAGATCAGTGATTTCCAAGGTTGTTTGGGGCTATGGTTGGGAGAGGAGTTGATTCTTAAGTGGTAACATGAGGAAGTTTTCTTATGATGATGGAATAGTTCTTTACGCTGGCTATAGTGATGGTTACATGAATCTACACGTGTGATAAAATGCATACAGACACATGTATGTTTATATAAAAATACATATGAAAATGATGAAATCTGAGTAAGGTACATACTTGAGTTAATAGTATTATACCAACATCAGTTTTTTGATTTGGAAAATAAGCTATTACCACTGGAATTAGCTGAGTGAAGAATAAATAGAAATTACTTTTTTTGCATCTTCTTATGAATTAAACTATTTCCAAATCAAAAGATAGATACAGTAAATTCTCACTATTTGGTAGTTATGCTCTTTAAAGTCTCTGTGAATGTTGAATTAGTGAACGCTGAACCATTGCTCCTAGGAGAAATATTGGGTTAGGTTCCTGCAAGCATCTGGATACAAATAGTCATCAACCAATCCATACATAAACCTATTATTGATTCATGAACATTGAACTTACAGCAACAGCATCATAACTGATGCCTGAACAAAGCTTATCTAACACAAGAATTTTCTCAGTAAGATGCACCACAGACATTTTGCACTAGAAACATTAAATAGTACTTCAATGTTATGCATGGGGCCTTTTTAAAATAGTGAAGTCACAAGCAAAAACAGCAAAAATACAAAAAAATGGTACTAAATAATTATAAAAGAACCCCTGTTTACAGCATGATAATATGAGAGTTGAACATGTAGGCAGAGTATTGCCTTGATTGACCTTGTTTGTGACTGTGTTTATCTAGGAACTCAAATTTTTTATCATGCTGTCTGTGGCCATGAATGAATGTGAAAGAGCCTTGAGTATTGATTTTTGGATTACAAATAAATTTTAGTAAGGTGCAGTGGCGCATGTCTGTAATCCTAGCAGCTTAGGAGGCTGAGGCAGGAGGACTGCAAGTAAAAAGTCAACCTCAGCAATTTAGCAAGGTCTAAGCAACTTAGCAAGAGTCTGACTCTAAATAAAAATATTTAAAAAGGGCTGGGGATGTGGCTTGGTGGTTAAGTGCCTCTGTATTCAATCCCTGATACCAAAAAAAAAAAAAAAAAAAAAAAAGGTTTTTTAGTGACTATGTAAATTCAGAAACATAGAGTCTGAGAGTAATGAGGATTGACTGTATTCATCTATACACCTCTATATAAGCCTATGTGCACATACATGTGTATATAAGTCTGTTTTCAATACTTGTAAGTTCCCTGTGGATTCAACCAAGCTTGGTTTGAAAATACGTTTTGTTTTTTTTTTTTAAAAAAAACAACATTTGCATCTGTACTGAACATCTGCAGACTTCTTTTCCTTGTCATCATTCCCTAAACAATGCAATATAACAATTATTTACATAGCACTTACATTGTCTTAGGTGTTGTAAGAAATATAGAAATGATAACTTAAAGTCTGTGGAATGATGTGCATAGGTTACATAAAAACACTATGCCATTTTATATAAAAGACTTAAGCATCTGCAGAGTTTGAAACCCTAGAGTCAGGGAGAGTACTGGAACATTTAAACCCCTGTGGATACAGAGGAAAGACCTGTATACCTGGCAATTGCAGAGGAGGTGAGAATGCATTTGTCAGCATTATTCTGAAGGCCTTGTTGGTTTTCCATCCATGTTTTTCCCTTTTGAATGCCCCTTTCTCTCTTTTCTTCCTAACCTGTGCTTTTTTAGTGACCAATGACTCTCAATTTCAGCTTCCCCTTCCCATGACTTACATCAGCTCTGTCAAAAGTCTAATGAAGTCCTCATTGAAGTGTGAACGACAGAGAAAGATTGATAAGAGTCTCCTTGTCTCAATTTCCTACTTAATTTAGACAAAGAAAATTTGTTTAAAGTGTGATGTGATTTTAGGGACTGGGTTAAGAATTCATGAATATGTACATATATATTCTCCAGTATAGGTGTGATAGGTAGGATGTTATATCCCTGAATGTTTAGGTTCCCTCAAAACTCATATGTAGAAATCCTAACCCCTAAGGTGATGGTATTACAAGGGGATATCTTTTGGAAGGTGATTAGATTGAAAGGACTCAATCCAATACCTTTATAAAATGGGCCCAAGGGAGCTTGCTCACCCCTTCCACATGAGCACACAGCGAGAAGATGCTACGAACCAAGAAATGGTCCTCACTTGACACCAGACCTTCTAGTGACTTGATCTCAGAACTTTAGCCTCTGGAATTGTGAGCGATTTCTCTTAAGCTAATCAGCTTATGTTGTGATGGTGTGATGGACATAGGATGAGCACGCCAGTTACTCCAAAAGTCAAGCTTCCTAGCTAATTAAATACTTAAAAAGCCTACCCTGATAACACTAGACTTGAGTACTCTTATTAATCAAGGCTAAGAATATGCATGATTTTGTGAAAAACAACAGCTGTTCCCCTCCTCATCAGAACTGCATGCCTTTGGCTGCTAGGAAAAGTCAGCTTTTAACATCCCAAGACAAATTCCATTGCTCTATTCTATTAAAAACTACCAGAGTGCTTTCCTGTCCACACTGGGAATGATCTTTTAGTGAAGGTAAGCCCGAGGCTCATTTTGACAATCTGGAATGGCCCTTCTCATACTTGGTGTGTATAACCATTATACTCTCCATTATGAGTGAATAGCATCCCTTCATTTTGGTTTCTCTCTAATCCTCTATAGGCATATGCTAGTTCTGGAACTCTTATGGAGTCTCTGGTTAGTGTATTTCTGAGAAGTTAGATAAGACCAAGCTTTAGTTAAGCTCCACATAGTCGAGTGACATACAGCTGTTTTTGGCTGAAAGCCATTTGATTTTCCAAATGCTCAAATGGAATCATTTAAAATGTAAAATGTATGAACATCTTTCTTCTGAACAAAATGGTACACTTTTTCTTGGCTTAATTTCCTTTAGACATAAAAATTAAGACTCTTTCACCAGTACCAGCAACCAGTAATGCTGTACATGTTGCCAGGCTTACAGATTAGATAAACATTTTGGTTTCCAGTAGTATTTTCATGGAATTATCTCTATTCAGGTCAAATTCTATTTTGAGAACTCCAGCTGATTCAACAGCCTACAATTTGTACTTTTGGTCTCAAAGTAAATACTTGATTTAATTCAAGTCGAGAGAACTGCACTTGTATTTGAGCCCTGACCCATGTAATTTTAATATCCATTAGCCCTTGCTATGGGATGTAATTGGATGGATCAGATGCTTTGTACGTAGGTTCATGCAAACAGTGGGGAAAGCATTCTGGCCATTCCCTTCCAAAGCAAACAGTGGTCTAAGCAGGAATCGCCAATGAGGCCATATTCCTTTCTTCACCACTTCCTTCCGCTTTGTGTGGTGAGGCCCTCAAGTTCAGAGAGATGAAGCAAAAGGGCTTTAAAAAGGACATACAACTGTTTTAGTGGGTCTAGATGCAGATATGAATTTCTAGTCAAGATGCATCCAACACCACAGAAACCCTTATTCTCAAGGTATGGGAATTTACAACCTTCCAATAAACAAGGACACAGGGCAGAGCAGTTGGGACAGACAAAGAGTCCACAAAGGAACTGAGTCAACATCAGGCCTAATGCGTCAGAACAAGGCTGAGTTAGGAATCTAGGAGGTTGAATCAAAATCAGGTAGGAGTGTTCACAACAAGGAGAACGAAACACTCAAATCCAGAAGTGAAACCAAATAGCAATCTGAAGAGCCCAGGCAGTCATTAGAGACAGTAATGGGGACTCCAAAAAAAGATACCTGGCAAAACAGTTGCCCTTTTGCACTTGGAGCCCTCAAGCACATCTAATCTGCCCTCAGGGTGGTGTAAATGCAGTGTACAGTAATTCTGGATTCAGTGTTCAAAAATGGCCACGACGAGCTATGTACCATTTTAGGCACTTAACCTACATACCCCTGATCTTGTGCAATCTTATCAACGTTTATTTAAAGTAGGCTTATTTGCATTTTATAGATGAGAAGATTGAAGCTCAGAGAACTTTAGTAATTTATACTAGTTCAAGCAGCTTGGGAGTGAGACGACTCAAAGTTGAAACCCTGTGAACCTGACTTCAAAGCCAATGTTTGTAACCACTATACCAGAACTTGGTGTGAGGATTGAAATAACTTGAATCACTACCTGTAATTCTAATTAGTTAGGTCTTTCCTATTTCAAGAAACAAGAGACTTCCGGGGGCTATCTTTGTTCATGGGAAGTGCAATAAGAATACATAAGGAAGTCAAGGTTGGGAAAAGATTATTTAGGAGTCCCATGGTTGGTCTGCATAGAGAACCAAATGCATGTGGGAGGCAACTCTGACTCATACGGCCTAATAGCAGCTTCATCAGTGGTCACTTCAGCTGTGAATTTCTATTTGGTGACCTGTGTGTAGAGAACTTCTCAGGAGGGGGCTATGGGCCCAGAGGACACCTTACCCAACTTTGTTTTTTGGATAAATTCTTTAATGAGACATAATTTTTATGCATCTTTACAATCGGATACATGTATGTCATGTACAATGATCAAACCAAAATAACAAGAATTTCCATCTCTTCAAACATTGATCATTTTTATATGTTGGGAATTTCTAGTTATTTTTCTATTTATTTTGCAATATATCACAGTTTGTTGTAACCAATGGTCGCCATACTGTGCTTTGGAAAACCAGAATTAATTCCTTCTCTCTAGCTGTGTTTTCATGCCCTTTATCTAACTTCTTTCCACCTTCTTTCCTGGCTTCCTTTCCCACTATCCAACTCTACTCTTCTATGAAGTTGATTGGATGAATTATCTTCACCTAAGTGTCTCCCATATATAATTGAATTGCATTTGCTTGACCTGCCATGGGATGGGTAGCACCTACTAGAAACCCTCTTCTCATATCCTTGTCAAGCCTCAAGTCCCTGAAAGATCAGAGCCTCCTGTGTTCCTAAGATCCTCAGCATGTCTGTATACCTTTGACTCCATGTTTCTGCCTTTTATATCTAAATATGTTTTTTTCATGACTATATGTTGCTAGTTTCTCTTTCTCTCCTATTGAAGAAAACAAATCTGAAAACCCCTCTTGATGTGGCAGGGCTGAGTTCTGTCTGTTCTTAATGCAATAACAATGTTGACAGTATCCTCTTTTATAGCACACATGTGCTTTTAACACGTTAGGCATTCAGTTTTGTGGGAAGTGACTTTATGACATGAGTAATTTGGAAATTGACCACTATCTGCAGGGGTGGAAGGGAGCCCATTTTTCTGATTACTTGAGCCTTTAGATTTCAGAGTTTTATATATCTCGTCATATGGAACTAATAGCACCACACATTCAAAAAGACATCGCCTAATGCAATCTGAGATTTGAGTCTTTGAGCCTCTAATACTGCATTATGAAACTATTAAATCAAGATGTACGTTTTATTCATCTCTTGGTTCCCTATACTTCTTAGTATGGTGCTCTGAATGTAATTGATAAGTAACATGTAGAGGTTCAAATTATACTCAAGGAACCTTTGATTCATGGCAGTACTGATATTGACTGGGACATTGCTAGGTCACCAATCACTGGGGCTGATCTGATTACTACTTCTGCTACTCCTAACAGTGGTAATTTACGTTCACTTAATGTGTGCCATGTGCCAGGCACGTGACAAAACAGGCTCAGAGGGGTTATTTTGCTCAACACTAAGTGGTAGGCAATGGATTCTGGATTTGAACTCAGGCGGTGAGGCTCCAAAAGCTACATTCTTTTTTAATGCTACCTTGATTGAGAAGCAGATTGCCACAGAACAGTCACCAAAAGCCCAGCAAAGGGGATTTTGGGAATCTCAGCCTAAGGCACCTAGTTTCTCAACAGATGCTTTTGATATGATGGAAGAGCTTAAGTGGGAACAACTAATAACAAATGGGGTTGTCCCCAACACTCTTTGCGAGATTTAAAATTATCCCTTCCCGGTCAGGATAAGCCAGTTGTCTGGAATAAGTGGTGAGTTGTTCCCCCAAAGCTCCTGTTAATGCAGGAATATTCAGAGATGAAATGATTAGACGATGAGAACTGTAACCTAATTGATCCATTCTAGTTTGAATGAACTGGGTGGTAACTGTAAGCAAGTGGGGCATAGCTAGAGGAGGTGGGTCACAGAGTGAGCTCTGGAAGAGTTCCTCTTCCCTGTGACCTTCCTCTTCCCCTCTCTCTGCTGCCAGATCCTGCCAGCTTTCCTCTGCTGGGCCCTTCCTGTGTTATGTGCTGCCTCACCTTGGGCCCAGGGCAATGGAGCCAGCGAACTGTGGACTGAGACATCCAAAACCTTGAGCCTCAAATAAACTTTTTCTCCTCGAAGTCATTCTTGTCAGGTATTTTGATCATGGGGACAAATAAAGCTAATAAAACACATGTTTATACAACCGTACTGTCCTACACTTTTTCCTGACGACAGGATCTTTCAACATGTTTTCATTAAGCACTTACTATATGCCAGGCACTTTGCACCAATGAAACAATATGATCCCCACTGTTAGAAATTAGAACTTGGAATTTTTATTACAATGCTAATAGTTTTTTTTTTTAATCAGACCATGGTAGAATTATGGGTGACCTATTCTCCCAATTGTATTTTTCTGCATTTGCTAACATTTCTACAATGACTATATAATACTTTTATAATCAGCATGCAGAAATTAAAACAAACTAGGATACACAGATTTATGACCTATGCAAAAAGAAATGAATAATAGCAATTTTGAGAGCTTCCTATATCATGTACTGTGTTGAGCATTTTACATAAGTGTTTTATTTAATCCTCATCATAATTTTATTAAATTTGTTATATTTATTCTCATTTTACATATACTAGTATTGATACTAAGAGATTAAACCTCTGATTACACAGCTGCAAATGATAAAGCCACAATTGAAACACCACAGCTACATTAATTAGGTAAAAGCAAAGTGAGGGTCATGCACATCTTTTCTTTTTAAAATTATTACTTCAGTTGTACACATTTATGGGTTACAATGCGATAATTCAATACATGTATACAACGTGGAATGCGCAAGTCCAAGTAGTTAACATTTCATTTCCTTAAATATTAAAAAGTTTTAATTAACACATAATAATTGTACATCTTTATGGAGTACAGTCAAACACATATTCCCTAAGCCTGAAAGCTCTCTTTAACGTATAGTCTTATAACTATATGCAACCAAGTGGTTTTATGCACCTGCACATATTTTGATAGTATAGAGTGTTATTTTTGGAAGAGTTTATTTCCTTTTGATAGAGAACAATCCAAGGCCAAGAATCATATCTTTCTCAGTATTTTTCTTTATTCCTTCTCCAGTCTGTGGCAGAGGGTTACCTGTCGGAGCAATATTTAGAAAACCCTATTGACTGCCTGGCATAGTGATTATGGAGCCAAAAAATTCTCCTGTTTGGTCAAGGGAGAGTGCAGGTTCTGATATGACCCTTAGCTGGATTCAGTTTCTTACCTTCACTGTGGGACCTCAAATAAATATTATTGTTTTTCCTAATAATATTTATTAATCATCTATATGGTTTCCAGCACTGAAGGAAAGATCTCAAAGGGGGAAATGTATTGCATGAATGTGTTTAGGAAGCTAGAAAGGATCATATAGCTACTCCCCAGGCTGCTCTGAGCCTGGACGTTGTGCTGATTGTAAAGTGCCTTTTGCCTCCCTGAAGAAAACAGCCATGTCAGTTCCCTGGAGACCTGGTTTTGTTTTCAGTGGCTGGTTGACCCAGATGTTAAACTGCACATTTGCCTCTTGTTCAGAATTTTATCTAAGAAGCAACTCAGAACACAAAGAATTACTGATGTACTTGGTGAGGTTGTTTAAATATGAAAACCTAGGTTTATAGTGAACGTTAGACATTGGGCTACTCTTTGCTCATCTAGTTTTTTAGTAATAATTTATTCAGCACCCTCTTCATGCAAGGTTTTATGGTAGGTGCTTGAGGTGATACAAAGGGGACCAAAATAAAATGCTCCTTGGCCTCTAGACAGTTATCACTACCGACACAAATACAGGTAATTGGAAACAAAGCAAGAAATGGTTACGTAGCACAAGAAAGGTTAGAAACCATGACACATGGGATGTTACTACATAGGAATCATTAGAGATGCTGTCAGTTTTGAGCATTTAAATGCGCCCAGGCACCAATATAGGAGCTTTGCCTGCATCATTTCATGCTTTGCCCAGAGAACCCAGGGCCCAATGTAAGGCAAACTTCTCTGTCTGAGAAAATTTGGAGTAAAAAAATCATAACAGTTATTACTGATGAAGGTAATATTAGTGGATGTAGCTTAGAACCATAACCAGATAGTCATTCTAGTTTCCTAGCTAGACCTTGGAAAACCCTAAGGGGAAGTTGGAATCTGCAGAGCAAACACTCTAAGCCAGGTCATTGCATCTCACTGGAAGGAGAAGGGGAAAGCAAGGTTCCCATGGTCAGGATCCTGGGTGGATTATCTCGACTAGTCAAGAATTGTGGACCAGTTGCCTGAGTGTCGCGGGGGAGCTCACTCCATCTTTGTGGGGAATGTTAAAGGAAATTCTTTTTCATGGAAAGGAGGTATGGGGAATGAACTTTTGCTTCCCCCCCCCCAAAGGAGGATAGAAATGTGAGGTCATGGTCCTCCTTTGAAAGATCTTTCTAGAGCAGTGTAGTTTTTTTTTTTTTTCTCAGAAAGTTGTAAAATGGATCCAAACAGAGCATTATTTCAATGCACTTCAATGCCACACTCTTCTCAAGGCTAAAACATTACTTATTTTCTTCCCAAATTATTTCCATCCCTGTGTAAAACATAGGCAATTATAAATCCTGCCATAGGATTAAAGGAAAGACTAAGATGCTCCAGTATTAAAATGCATAAATTTATATTAACAATACAATGTTAGAAGTGTCCCAAATTTGAATATTAAAAGCTCTCTTATTATCAGTTGTCCTGGGAGTAATTAAATTCAAACTAATTCCTCTTGCAAGTTGAAGATCCAAAACATTCATGTTCAAAGGAATTAAGAGCAACATCAAATAAAGAGTAATTTAAACTTACCCTACCCAATTTCTTACTCTGCTCTCCACGGAGGGGTTTTATTTGCAAGCTGGGCAGGGTTGGGGCTCAGCTGGAACTCTTTCAGCAAATGCTGCCTGGGCTGGATGTCTCTCCCCCGAGCAGGCAGAGTTCCTTCAGGACCTCTAAAGCTGCACTAGTTCAACACCAAGTCTCTACATGACTTTCCTTTGAAAAGAATTCAAGGACAGGCAAGTTGACCATAGCAGGGGCCTCATACCCACCATAGTCAGGAAACAAAATAATTTTCAGTCCTCAAACCAGTTAACCCAGGCAGAATCATGTTGCCAGAACTAAGTGCTAATGGCAAATTGAAGAAGAAATGTTGCTGGAGAAAAAACAAAAAAACAAAAAAACCAACAAACAAAAAAACCTCAAAACACAATTCAGCTGTCTCAGAGACCAACAGACACTCATCTAGAATCTAGACCTGCCAACTCACATGGGGCAAACCTCTCCTGAAAGGCAAGAACTGTACATGGGGTGGAGGGTCTTTTACCTTATGGGCACTGTCTCTTCTCTCAGATTGTAGCCTTTGAGGCATAACTTATCAAAGTTTAGAAGTTTTCAGGGGAGCTGGTCCCAGTCACCAGATCTTAAGTGGTGTATTGTTTCTTCCATTGTATTTTGACCAACATTCTAAACTTCTTTATTATTCTAGCTTCCATCGAGACTCAGTTTCTGCATCCTGGTTGGTCATTACACTCTGAGGTCCAGGTGAAGTGACTCAGCAAACACACCCTCCAGAGAGCTACCCTGGCTGGTGCTACAGGATTATTCATTCTGTAACACCTACCTTATGGAGGCAATTCTGTCAA
Organism: Urocitellus parryii; assembly: GCF_045843805.1. Classification (NCBI taxonomy): domain Eukaryota; kingdom Metazoa; phylum Chordata; class Mammalia; order Rodentia; family Sciuridae; genus Urocitellus; species Urocitellus parryii. Next base: position 39,574,485 of record NC_135537.1, read on the forward strand.
GCCTACTTCATCTCTAGTCACTGAAGCTGTTGACATTGTTCATGTAGACTGTGTTCCTAAAAAGTTGGTGGCTTCTAGTTGTTATTGTGCTTTTTTTTTTTTAAGTCATTCTTTGGTGGAAATTTCAAACATTTATGAAAGTACACTGATGAGTATAATAAATCTCTCACCTACCCATGAAAGGATTTCAGTGACTATTAACTCATGCATGATCTTGTTTTCCTTGACTTTTGAATATTTCATATCTGGAGGAAACTTTCTTTCTGTCACATCTTTTCCTGAAACATGGGAATATGCCTGAAGTCTTTCCTTTCCATCTGTAGGTCCCTTCTTTCTCTAGCAATACTTTATAGAGGTTCTAACAGTGAAACCTTTTCTTCTCTACTGTCCACAGTGCTGGGAGAGAATGTCTTTCTTTTTTTGCCTTTGCTCCCCCCGCCCCCCCCATATTCCTTTAGATACTGACAGATGGAGCCTCCCATAGTGAAAGCAGTGTATGAATCAATTCCAGGTATGATAAATGCACCCATTACTTTAAAAAAACTTTTCAATATAATCAATGAGTATATTTGGAGCATCTATAAAGTCCTAGACATTTATCTTTGTCTTGGGTAATTAATGCAGTGAATAGGCAAATACCCCATGTCATTGAATACCCTCTATCCCATTGGTGGGAGATAGATAGACCAGAAACAGACTACTCACTGGTAAAATGTATGTATTATCAAATCATGAAAAGTGCCATGAAGAAAAATAAAAGCAACAAGTGGTCAAGGAAGGCCCAGCTGAAAAGGAGATACTTGGGAAGAGATCTCAGGAGGTAAAGGAAAAGCTCTACATATATCTATCTGGGGAAAGGTCTTCAGTGTAAGGGGCCCCACAAGAGAAAACCCTATGCTTAGAGTGTGCAGATATACTAGGAGACTGTGAGGGGCATGGCATATTCCAGGGAGGAGTGAGGTAGGAAATGAAGCAGAGAGGTGGGGGTGTGGACAGATGTAGGCACATCTGAGGATGTGGCTTTTTCTCTACATGCAATCAATGAAAGCTTTAGGACAGCCCTGAGCACAGGGGTCACTGGAGATATTCTCCTGACTGCAAGACAAAGGCTCAACCCAGGTCAGGTCTGGACCTGCCATTATCCTGCCTGGTTCTGCTTTTCTGTGGTTCATCTCTGATAAACTTTTCTTTAGAATCCAACTCCATGACTTTGGGGGAAGCGTCCCTTAGAGTTTAGGCAATACCTTTATTTCTGCCTACAATGGCTTGTATACCCTGAAACTCACAAATCATGATTTGAATATTCTTCACGAGGCTTCCTCTCCTCCTCTTCTGAAATCTCTCCAGATTCTCTTTAACCACTTAATACAGCTCTTCTGGCCTTCATCAGAAGTTCTCTGGTTGCTTTGACTGTGGACTTGTTACTTGTGGCTTGGAATCACAACCGTTACCTGGACTCTGTCCCTCTTTGGAGGAATTGTTTCAGATTCTGCTTCTGAGATAATGCATCTGGGCTTTCCAGAGATTTCTCTGGGTCCTAGTAACTTTTTACACATTCAGTTACAGTTAGTCTCTCTCTCTTTTTCCTACTGCTCTATACAGAATTTGGCCTGTGTGTTCATTTACATTTTTCTTTTTGTACCTCTTTTGGTCTTCAGGATCTTATGTTTCATATCCATCTAGTGCATGTCCTGGGGCCTCAACTTTTCTCTTATGTAAACGTCTCTCTTTCTCCAGTGAAGTCAGTTGGTCTTCACCTGCTTTTTTCATTCCCAGAGCCCAGCAGGATCCATGAGGTCCTGGATTATGGAGTCCCCAAGATGCCTCTGAAATTTATTCAGTTTCTGGCATGAGCTCTGGGATGCCACATGATTATTATGATGGATCAGCCAATCTTAGAAAAACTGAACTTTTTGCTTAAGTACAGGGTTGCTTATTGTCAACCCATTGGAAAAATGAAACCAATGGAACTGAGACTCCTGAGTTTTAGCACAAATCTGTGCAGGCATTTCTTCTTTGGGTATGTGAGAGGTTTTAATTTAAGGAAGCTGGTGGGAGAAGAAAAGGAGGTTTCCCTTGAAATAATCTCCTTTAAGAATAAGGAAGCAATATTTCACTGTCCTGAACTGCCAAAACTCATTTTTATGGAATCAAATCCATGAAGAACTGGCTATGGTCCATGTAATATTTTGAGTGTTAGAATTTGCACTTGGTCCCTCTAGTTATTTGAGCTGTGTGAAAAAAATGGCTGTTGCCAGCCCACTCCCCATTGACTACTCAAAGAGTATTATTACTCCACTTAGGAATTACACTCTAAAAGGGACTCTAATTAAGGCTTATTTTCAAATGGTAGAATTTGAGGACGTGCTAGGCCACTTAATCTCCCGGAACCCTCTTTCCACTGCCTCTCCACTTTGATTCTCTTTTAACGTCAAGTAACCCATTTTGAAAAGTTCAGCATGAGACCCCCCTACTTCTGAAGTTAACCAGGTACAAATGTTGCACCTATGTACCTTGGGTCCCTTTAAGCTTGAGAGCTGGCAATTCTGCCAAATCTCTTAACTGGAGAGATTTTTCAGCTGGGTCAATACATTTTCCTAAAGCAATTTCACTTGAGCAAGGCATCCAGGGTTTCCAGAGACCCATGGATCATATAACCTTAGTGGTAGACAAAGTGAGGGTGATTGGTTATAAACATTTGACTCGTCTGCATGTTGCATGCTCATTAGCAGCAGGCTGCTCATTCACTCATCAAGTTTTGAATAGTACTCTGTTTCAGGCACTATTTTAGGTGTCCAGTTTACTTGATAAACAAAAGCCTAAAATATGTCACAACTCTGATAGTCACATAAATCCAAGCTTTCTAATAGTACTCTTGGAAAGAGGTTTTGGCCACCCCACCTGCCCATGGTCTTTGGATCTCCATTACTATGTTGCTCTAGGGGTGGAGCCTATTGGAAAGTATGGCTGAACATCTCAATCTTGCACTCAGTCTCTTGCTGTATTTGTAGTCATGGCACCAATCAAGCATCTGTAAAACAACTATTAGTAAGAACATCCATATAACATAAATTTTACCTGGGCCTGAATTGGCACTGCTACACACAGAGGCTAAGTTGGTTGACAAATGGTCCTTACCACAAAAGAAATAGAATTTCCTGAACATATGATTTTAGAATCAGTATGGATGTTAGACATCCTGAAATCCAACTCTGATATGATCAAAAACCTAAGAAGTAACCTACTAATTCCTTCATCAATATGCTTACTTACTCTATAACTATTCATTTGTTACTGGGTAAAATATATTGGTAATAGGGATTGGAAATACAGTGGTAAGCGGGACGGACTTGGCCCATTGTCCTTAAGGAACTCAAAGATGAAAAAAAAAGATAATAAACATTAAATAGCTATAGACACAGATAACTATTCATTTGCACAGAAATTCAGATGGCAGAAGGTGCATCTAAGAGAAGAAACACTCCCCATGTTGGGGGAGTCAAGGAGGCTTCTCTGAAGAAATAAAGATGTGAGGAAGGAGCATGCTGCATCAAAAATCTGAAAGAAATCCAGAGGGGCTGGAGGACACTGAACTAAGGGAAGAGGGATTCAGGATAAAATAGGAGGAATAGGACAGGGCCCTATTATGCAGGGTTGGACAGGTTAGGTTAAATATTTTGAATTTCATTCTAATTGCAATGCTAATTTATTTAAAGAGAGCAACAGATAATTATATTTCAGTTATTTTTTTTTATTCTATACTTGAACTTTTCTATATGCCCTCTTCTTGGTGGTTTAATATACAGAGAAGAAAGATTTCAGGTCCTGTTTTTTTGAGCCCCTGTGTTGACTTTTTAATTGTTCTTACTAATTATTTTAATTATTGAGGTTAGAAACATATAAAATTTAGAATCTTAACCATTTTTAATTGCTTTGCCTTTTGTAAGTTAATAGCAGAGTTGAGAGCTGTGGAAGCCATGGCTTTTAATTGAAAGGGCCACAGACTTGAGAAAATAAAGGATTTTTGCCTGGAAATATCAACTCAAAACCTGAAGGAAGGGAGCATAAAGTTTCTCTATTCATGAGAGATTAGAAGGAACCTTCCCAGGGATGTAAGAATTGGTTTCCGCAAAAAGGGAATAGCATTGTGATCAAGAGATCAGGGGAGGAAGCAGTGAAAGCTTAAAGTTAGTGGGTCTTAAAATTAGTGGGACAATGTTGGGCCCCTTGATTCTTCCTCTGTTGATTTCTGAAAAGGAGGAGGAAAATAAGTACCCTCCTAAGTTTTGAGAGAATTCTAGTGCAGATGACATTGCTATTTTCTTGAAGGGATAACATATGCCCGTTCAAAATGCCCTACATCTAATCAGTGGATGTTCCAGTCATCTCTTGCTGAGTAAAAATCACCCCCAAAACTAGTGGCTTCAAAGAAAGCAATTACTTTGTATTATAAGTCCTGTTTTTTCTTGAGGGGTTCAGCTCAGTACCAATTCTGGCACAGAATCTCAGGAATGCTTTTGGAACATGGAGCACTCCCCTGAGTTCCAGACATCAGGAAGGGTGAGAGGGAGAATGGTAGGCGATACATTTTCCAACTGAGACATTTCTCTTTGAAAAGTCCTCCTTTATGTCCATCCCACAAATCATTTCCACTGGCTAGGAATTAGCTAGTGAAATGTGACAGGATGTTATCTGGATATCAGCCTATAAAAGCATACGTAGCTCCAAGAGGTTGGGAAGTATGATTTTTCTGTAGGGTCTCAAATAAAATTAGCATTCTCTTTTCAAGGGTGAAGGGCAAAATAAACTGTGGTAGGTCATTAGCAGCCTTTGCTGCATTGCATAGAGCAGATTGAGTTACCTGAGAGGACTGGGTGGTTACAGGAATCTAGGTCACAGGGGATAATGATCTGGACTAGAATGGCAGCAGTGCAGATGTAGAGAGATGAACAGATTCAAGTGATACTGATATGAAGGAAGCAAAGTCAACCAGGCTTGGTAGCGATCCGGAGTGGAGAATGTATTAGAGGTGACTTCCAGAATTCAGACTAAAGAGACTGGTATGTGTGCGAAGGCGAGCAAGTATCCTTAACTGAAATAAAAACCTCTAGGAGAGGACCTTGTTTGAGACGAAACAATACATCCCATTTCAGTTTATTAAGTTTGAAGTGCTTTCAAGACTTCCAAAAGGAATGTGAGATGGGCAGTTGAGTATTGGGGTCTGAAGCTCAGAGGGCTCTAAGTTGACAGTATGTTTCTTGGAAATCAGCATATAAAAGGTGATTGTTGACACAGTTGTGAATGACATAATTAAAGATGCACTAATGGAGTGATAAAACTTTAAAATTATAAAGAGGAGAGTGAACCAGCAAAAGAGACTAAATAGAAATGCCTAGAAAGTAAGGTGGAGGGCTGCGGGTGTAACTCAGTGGTAGAGCTGAAGCCTAGCAAGCTCTGGATTCTATCCCAGCACCGCAATCAATCAATCAATCAATAGCAAGTAAACAAGCGGGAAAAACAGGAAAGTAAAATGGCATACATACCGAGGAAGAAAGTGTTCCAGAAAAGGGAGGAAGAAGACTAAAACATTCACACTGAAACTTGTGATGGGGTTAGGGAATACTTCTATTTGTTCTACTTAGTTGTACAGTAAAGCAGAATGCATTTCAATTCATTGTACACAATGGAGCACAACATTTCTGGTTGTTCACGTTGTAGAGACTCACCATTCATGCCATCATACATATACCTAGGGCAATGATGTCCATCTCATTCCACCATCTTTCCTAACCCCATGATTCCTTCCCACCCTCTCTTTGCCAAATTCAAAGTTCCTCCATTCTTTCCATGCCCGCCCCATCATAGATCAGCCTCCATTAATCAGAGAAAACATTTAGCCTTTTGTTTTTTGGGATTGGGATTGCTTTGCTTAGTATAATTTTCTCCAACTCCATCCATCTACTTGCAAATGCCATAATTTTTTTCTCTTTTAATGCTGAGTAATATTCCATTGTATATATATACCACAGTTTCTTTATCCATTCATCTAATGATGGTCATCTAGGTTGGTTCCACAGTTTAGTTATTGTGAATTCAGCTGCTATAAACATTGGTGTGGTGTTGTCACAATAATATGCTGATTTTTAAATCCTTTGGGTATAGACAGGGGATTGGGATAGCTGGGTCAAATGGTGGTTCCATTCCAAATTTTTTGAGGAATCTCCACACTGTTTTCCAAAGTGGTTACACTAATGTGCAGTCCCACCAGCAATGTATGAGCGTACCTTTTCCCCCACATCCTCTCCAACACTTACTATTGTTTGTATTCTTGATAACTGCCATTCTGACTGGGGTGAGATGAAATCTTAGAGTAGTTTTGATTTGCATTTCTCTAATTATTAAAGATATTGAACACTTTTTCATATATTTGTTGATCACTTGTATATATTTTTCTGAGAAGTATCTGTTCAGTTTCTTAGCCAATTTATTGATTGGGTTGTTTTTGTTTTTGTTGTTGTTGTTGGTATTCAGTTTTTTGAGTTCTTTATATATCCTGGAGATTTGTGCTCTATCTGTTGTACATATGATAAAAATTTGCTGCCATACTGTAGGGTCTTTGTTCACCTCAATGATTGTTTCTTTTGCTGAGAAGAAACTTTTTAGTTTGAATCCATCCCATTTATTGATTCTTGATTTAATTTCTTGCATTTTAGGAGTCTTGTTAAAGAAGTCAGGGCCTAATCTAACATGATGAAGATTTGGGCCTACTTCTTCTTCTATTAGGTGCAGGATCTCTGGTCTAATTCCTAGGTCCTTGATCCACTTTGAGTTGAGTTTTATACATGGTGAGAGATTGAGGTTTAATTTCATTTTTTTACATATGGATTTCCCGTTTTCCCAGCACCATTTGTTCAAGAGGTTATCCTTTCTCCAATGTAAATTTAGGAAAATGACCCCATTCAAAGTAGCCTCAAAAATATAAAATACTTGGGAATCAATATAACAAAAGAGATGAAAGACCTCTACAATGAAAACTACAGAACACTAAAGAAGGAAATTGAAGAAGATGGAAAGATCTCCCATGCTCTTGGATAGGCAGAGTTAATATTGTCAAAATGGCCATACTACCAAAACTGTTATACAGATTTAATGCAATTCCTATTAAAATACCAATGACATTCTTCATAGAATTAGAAAAAGCAGTCATGAAATTCATTTGGAAAAATAAGAGGCCCAGAAGAGCCAAAGTAATCCTTAGCAAGAAGAGTGAAGCAGGAGGCATCACAATACCAGACTTTAAACTATGCTACAGTGCAATAGTAACAAAAACATAAGTAGACATATAGACCATTGTGGTTTATATTTTAATATATAAAGTTATGGAGGGACATATACATTCAAATCATAAGAGAGGTTATCTATGTCTTCATAAAACATGTTAGCAACCTAATCATTTACCGGAGAGAGTATTTCATGATTTTATGTCATTTCCTCTCTGAGAATAAAAGCACTTGAATTTTAATCTAATAAAAGTGCATCCCTCTTTTAACTCAATAATGAATTCAACTAGCTACAACTGTAATTTCATATAGTTGATATGGAAATAAAACCTAAGAGGTGTAAAGAGAAAATTTTACTATTATAAATGTACCTAAAGTTCTCCTGAAAGGGCATCCAATTGTTCATCTCCTAAGAGGGGATACATCCCTATTATGGGATGAATGGTTGTTGATAGAGTGAGAGGAGCTGGCCTTGAGAGCCGGGGACATGGCTGAAGCCAGGAGAGCTGGGCATGTGCAAGGTCCTATGTGCAAACATACCTGAAGCTGTGTTAAGTCAAACACCAGAGACAAGCAGGCAGGTGAGAATTGTAAAATAGGGAAAAAAAATTAGTGATTATTATTCTGGAGAGCAGGAATTCTTCAGTCTCATCATTTATAAAATGTTATGTATTGGATACATTTATCTTTAGGGTGCTTGTAAAGCTAAAGTATGTTGACTCAATACTTTTATAGAATAAAATAAAGCAGATTAAGTGTGGGTTCACCATATGACAAAAAGCTTACTACCTAAATGTACATATTTGAAATAAAAAGCAAATAGAGCATGATTTGATTCCCAGAGGAATCTCGTTCAGTGATTCTTTACCTTGGATGACCTGAGAATTACTTAGAGGGTTTTGAAACCCTGACAATCCTCAAGAGTGATCACATCAGAACCTTGGGAAGTGATAGCAAGTATCAGTATTCTTGAAATGTCTTGCTGATTCCAAGGTGCACACTAGACTGAGAAATAGAGCAGTGAACTTACCTGGCCAAATTCACACACACTAAACTCCCTGAGGATGCAGTTTCTTTAATCAAGATGTTGATTTCTGGAACAAAGTAGAATAATTTTATAAAAGGATTTTTAAAGTTGTGCCATCACAGAAGCAAAGCTGTAGTGTTATGATGGGGACACCAAGTCCATGAGAAGAAAACCCGTGTTTCCTGAAACACACCTAACAGGAAGAGAGCTCTATGGATGAATTCCACCAACCTTAAAGAGACTTATCTCCATGGCACATAAGTTATTCCAGAACATTCAAAATTTGGAAGGCTCTATAGCTCATTTAACCAGACATCACAAGTTTACTAAGGGAATCAATGGGAAAGGAAAATAAAGCCCATTTTTACTTACAAAAACAGAGCAAAACTTTATATACATATCAGCAAATAGAACACAAAAAATGTGGTATTAGAAGAATAAAGCACATGACTAAGTGGTGTTTCCTAGGAATGCAACAATGACTCAACATAAGAAAATGTAACCAAAGTAATTCAGTATATTAATAGGCTGATTAAAGAAGACTCTTGCAATCATCTCAAATAGATGCTAAAAATTCAAAAAAATTAATCTCCCATAAGTCATAAACACTTTTAGTCATCTAGTAATAGAATAGATTGAATTCTGTTAAATTAATGAAAAAATAAAGAACATCAATCTAGAGTGGACATCATACCTAAGTTGAAACATTAGACATATTTCTACTTAAGTTAGAAAAAAGACAAGGAAGTTTGCTGTCATGGAGACTCTAAGCTTTGTACCAGAGATTTTGATCAAAAAACTTAAGACAAGAAGAAAAAAGACACTTAAGTATTGAAAAGTTTCCATTTGTGGCAAAATTGATATTATATTAAAATTCCAAGAGAAATAACTGAACAGTCTTAAAACTAATCCGAGAGCTAAGTAAAGTGGTTTAATAGGGGATGCACATATTAAAAGTAATTAATTTAAGGAATTTGACAAACTGAATGTTAAAATTAATGCAACACATTCTTTTAGTTCTGAATAAAGTCCCAAGGCTATAGATAGATAGTGGTTTCCACATTGCCAAAGTTAGGGCTGGATCATCCACAAAGTTGAGACTTTTAGCCAACTCAAAAGCATAAATGGGTTAAAAATTTGCAGTTCAAAATTAAAGACTGTTTCTTTAATGGGAGACTATTAGAGGACCAGTTGGAGAGGCTAAATATATTTCCTGCTGTTTGAGGACCCAGTGAGCAGGTGCTTGATAACCTACCTAAACAATCTAAAGAAAAGTTATCCATATATAACCAAACTGTACATACTTCTAAGATTCATATATGTATTTGTAAATCTGTTAGGCAGCGACTTATGCTAGCAACAAACTTTAGTTTGGTACTGGAATTGGAGCAAGGAGAGGATGAACTTTGAGTTGTTTGAAAGAAATATTGCCTCATCAATGAATGAATTACATACTGAAAACATATGTTTTTCAATTATGTATGTCTGAAAAAAATATTACAACCAGGTCCATGAATTCATTAATAGACACTGCTGTTGGTAACAAAGTGTTTTTCAAATTCTGAGGCCATAATTTACTTCTACTCAAAGGCTATACTTTTGATCACATACATTTTATATAATGAATTTAAAATTTTACATGTTTGTATCATCATGTTTTGTTTCGTCAAAATTAAAATAATATAGAATCATGTAATTTAAACTAATGTCCCCTTTTGCTTTTTCTTTCTGTAGCCATAGGCCTCTCCTTAGGGGTAATCATCATGATCCATTCAGTCTGTGTCTATTGAGATGATTTTTGTGCACTCACATGTGTATTTATGTGCTGTAATATATTTACATAAATTGAGTCAAACTATACATATTATTCTGCAGCTTGCTCTCTTCCTTAATAACAATCGTGGGGATTGTTCCATGTTAACACATATAGATATCTCACATTCTTGAAGTTCTGCATAATATTTTATTAGGGATGTTATACAATTTTATAAAAGATAAAATAGAAAATTTATTAAACTCAGCATGCTTTCTGCTGCTTTCCAAATATAGTTGTGTAATTTGAATACTATGCAATGTTAATGATTGGGAATTTAACTACCTCAATATAAAATTTAGACTTCTGAAAGGCATTACAGAGAAAGAAAGATTTTAAAACTCTTTCCATGTGAATTGTTCCAAATATTCAAATTAATCACTAAAGTCAGATTATTTGACTCTACTACAAACTATTCTGTGTTTTGTCTACATTGTTAACTTTGCAGAAATAGGAAAAGTCCACTGAAGAATGAGAATTAGCATAGAAATTGGCAGATTTTTCAGAATGTTTAATAAATGAAATGTACATCAACAATAATGCAAAGTATCCACGTTGAAATATAAATAGAATGCTAATAAACAGGCTATATGAATATAACCAAAACTATTATTACACCACAACTGAATACCTGTTATTCAGTTTTGACATGGTGATGCCTAGCATTCTCATGATTGTTCATGAACGTGAGTAGGATAATGAGAATTGCCTTCTTTTGGCAAAAATTGATAATACTTTGCTGGCCTTTTATACAGAAATCAAATTTAACACCAAATGATATCCCACATTATTTGGAAACATTTTTTAAAAGTCATTGAAATTGTAGCACATGCGGTAACTAAAACTATTTTGGTAAAAGTAAGAAATGCTGTTACTAAATTTTTCTTTATTTTTATGTACACAACATGATGTTTTGATATACTCTGCAGGTCAAAGTATATTAGATCTCTGTACAACAGAGCTGTAAATTTATTCATCTTACACAACTCCATGTTTGTATGCTTTGACATACATCTCCCTATTTTCTCCTTATTCCCATTCCTGGTAACCACTATTCTACTCTGGTTTATATGCATTGATTTTATTTTATCTTTAAATTTTTTTTCATGTGGATCAGTATTTCATGCCTTTTGGTATGTTACATTTTCTTTTCTTTTTATCTTTTATTGATTTTATTTTTTAATGAATGACAGCAGAATGCATTACAATTCTTATTACACATATACAGCACAATTTTTCATATCTCTGGTTGTATATAAAGTATGTTCATACCAATTCGTGTCTTCATACATGTACTTTGAATAATAATGTCCATCACATTCCACCATCCTTGCTAACCTCCAGCTTCCTCCCTTCCCCTCCTGCTCCTCTGCTCTATTAGAGTTCATCTATTCCTCCCATGCTCTCCCTTCTTACCCAACTATGAATCAACCTCCTTATATCAGAGAAAACATTAGTCATTTGTTTTTTTGGGATTGGCTAACTTCACTTAGTATTATCTCCTCCAAAGCCATCCATTTACCTGCAAATGCAATGATTTTATTCACTTTTAATGCTGAGTAAAATTCCATTGTGTATATATGCCACATTTTTTTTTGTACCCATTTATCTACTGAAGGGCATCTAGGTTGCCTCCACAGTTTAGCTATTGTGAATTGTGCTGCTATAAACATTGATGTGCTTGTGTCCCTGTAGTATGCTGTTTTTTAAGTCCTTTGGGTATAGTCCAAGGAGAGGGATAGCTGGGTCAAATGGTGGTTCCATTCCCTGTTTTCCAAGGAATCTCCATACTGCTTTCCATATTGTCTGCACCAATTTGCAGTCCCACCAGCGATGTATGAGTGTGACTTTTCCCCCCACATCCTCACCAACACTTATCGTTGTTTGTCTTCATAATAGCTGCCATTCTGACTGGAGTGAGATGCTATTTATAGTAGTTTTGATTTTCATTTCTCTGATTGCTAGGCATGATGAACATTTTTTTCATATATTTGTTGATTGATTGTATATCCTCTTCTGAGAAGTGTCTGTTCAGGTCCTTGGCCCATTTATTGATTGGGTTATTTTTTTTTTTAGTGCTTAGATTTTTTAGTTCTTTATATACCCTAGAGATTAGTGCTCTATCTGATGTGGGATGGGTAAAAATTTGCTCCCAAGATGTAGGCTCTCTATTCACCTCACAGATGGTTTCTTTTGCTTAGGGAAACTTTTTAGTTTGATTCCATTGATTCTTGGTTTTAATTCTTGCTCCATAGGAGTCTTGTTAAGGAAGTTGGGCCTTAATCCCACATGATGAAGATTAGGGTATATGCATTAATTTTTTTAAAAAGTTTACATATATAAAGGAGATCATGCAGTATTTTAAAGTAGCAAGATAAAAAAAATCAACATACAAAAAATCAGTTGTCTTTCTTTGTAGCAATAATGACCTGTATGAAAAAGAATTCAAGAAAATAACCCCATTTAAAATAGCACCAAACGGCTGGCTGGGGTTGTGGCTCAGTGGTACAGCGCTTGTCTAACATGTGCGAGGCCCTGGGTTCGATTCTCAGCACCACATAAAAATAAATAAATAAAATAAGGTATTGTGTCCAACTACAACTAAAAAACTAAATAAATATTAAAAAATAAAATAAAATCACACCAAAAGGAATTATGTATTTAGGAAGACAAATTAAGCAAGAGAGTAGATATCATCACACTGAAAGCTAAAGAGCATTGCTAAAGAAAATTGAAGAAGACAAATACATGGGAAAAGATCCATGTTTGTAGATTGAAAGAATTAATATTGTTAAAATGTCCATACTATTCAAAGCAGAAGCACAAACTCAATGCAATCTGTCAATATGCCAATCATATTTTTCAAAGAAATAGAAAAAAAAAGTTCTAAAATTTATATTGAATCCCAAATAGTCAAAGCAATTTTTGAGAAACAAAAACAAAGTTGGAGACATTATATTTACTGATTTCAAATTATATTATAAAACTATACTTAATCAAAACAGAATGGCACTGATATAAATAGAGACCCATAGACTAATGTAATGTAATAAATGTTTAAATAAAAAAATGAAAAATAAACCCAATCATTTATGATCAATAAATTTTCAACAAGGTCACCAAGAAAACACAATGGATTGAAAGGATATTTAAAAAATGATATTGGGAAAACTACATATCCACAAATAAGAGAATCAAATTGGATGTCTGTTTTACACCATTCCATAATAAATGAGATCCTGCACAAAAAATTAACCTGAAATGGATTGAAGACCTAAACATAAGAACTACAAGAATAAAATTCCTGAAAGAAAACATAAGGGGAAAGTTTCTTGATTTTGGCCTTGGCAATGACTCTTTTAGATATCATAACAAAATCTCAGGCAACAAAAGCAAACGTAAACCCCAAGGGAGCTATACTAAAAGTCTTCTGCAATCAACAAACAACAATCAACAAAATGAAAAATCATTCTATGGATCAGGAGAAAATACCGACAAATAATATATCTAAGGAAGGGTTTACAATCAAAGTATGTAAGTAACTCAACTTAGTAGCAGATAAATAAATAAAACAAATAAACAGAAAAGAAAATAATATAATTTAAAAATGGGCAATGACCTAAATAGACATTTTTCTATTATGGGCAATAGTTACATGATGATGTGCCCAGCATCACTAATCATGTAGAAAATGTAGTCCAAAATCATACAGAAAAGAGAAAATGTAGTCCAAAATCATACAGAAAAGAGCATTGTTATAGATTGTTAGTGGGAATGTAAATTGTTGCAGCCACATATACATCATTCTGCTGAGCATATACCCAAAAGAAATGAAATCTGGACCTTATACCAATATTTTCACTGCCATGTTCATTGCAACATCATTCACAGTAGCCAAAATATGAAAATAAAGTAAGTGTCCATCAAGTGAATGGATAAAGAAACATGGTCCATATATACAAAGGAATTTTTTTTTCAGTCTTTTAAAAGAGATGCTGCCATTTGTGACAACATAAACGAAACTAAAGGACATTATGCTCAGTGGATGTCCTTTAATTCTTCAACTCTTTTCCTACTAAATAGCCAACATTTTAGTTTTGTCTCAATTTCATTACATCAAATATTTTTGTATTACATATGTTTGAGTACAAAAAGGAGTGGGGTGAGATCGTTTCTTGAAGGAGAATCATGCTACTGATAACTGCAGAAAGGTTTGATAGATGAGTTAGTGGATGAGCAAAAACAGGCAGAAACTCAAGATTTGAGAACTTACTGGTTTAAATAAAATGTGTGCTTGCTTCTGTAATTTGAATGATGAGAATACTGATAGTGTGCTTTGGGTATTAGATATATGTTGAGAATAATTTTTCTAACTCATGGTCTTTTTAGGGGTAAATTGAGACTGAGCTAAAGTTCACATACACACGTGTATCAGTGAGCAGTAAAATAAAATTATGTGCTATGCTGATATTATTCTACATGAAAGGGACAGTTGGCAGCTCTTTAAGCCAGTCTAGATGACTGAAGAATACTGATTAGTCAGGCTTTACTGTGGAATAGCTATAATAATTTTTTAGTGTCAAACTACAAAACTTGATATTTTTCCAGTGGATTGTTAATTCTACCCTCGACTCTGAGCTTTGTTGATTCAGCCCCAGTTACTCAATACTTTAGATTTAGGGGTTCAATGCAAGGTTTGAAAATTTTCTGTCCAAGGTTTTTACCTTTACTTACTCTTTCCTTTGGATCCTACTGGCTTGACTAAAGTGCCAATGTAGTAACGCGGCCTGCAAAGCTGGGCCCTTCTATCTCTGAATGGGGTGACAATCCCATCATTCCTTAGCTCATGGAGAATGTCTTGCAGCTGTCCGGGGAACACAGATCATTAGTGATTTTGGCAGGATTTTGTTGGAAGCACAATGCTAAAGATGAAAGGTCAGTTTTATTTAACTGATGAAAACAATGAGTAGCAGATTAAGCTAGTTTTCTGGTAAACAGTGCCATTACGTTCCAGTAAATAGTGTCAAGATGCCTTGATGAATAACATACATGGAGATAAAGAAGAACATCTCTCAGTGATGGAAAATTAGGTATCTCCATAAACTCAAAAATGCCTCTAGTTTTCTTCTTGCGATGATCTGTTCCCTAAAACATTCACCAACAGGTCATTTGGTCGTCCTCATGGAAAAAATGAAGTATGTTCTGTTGAAGACACTGTCTACAGAGATGGGCCAGTTCAAGGACTATTCTTTTCATCTGCCTTAAGTGTTAAGACACCAAAACAAAGCAGTGTGTTTGTGCTGCTCCTGCATTGCCCACCCATCTGTTGGAGCTCAGTGATGATCTGGAATGCAGGAAGAGAAGGGCTGGTCTAATAAAAATCTAATGCAGCCTACCAACCCATGAGCATCCTTCACTGCAAGATGGCAGACATAGTTTTGGCTTGTTTACATGAATTTTTTTTTTTAAGTACACCTTGACAGCAACAAGGCAAAGCCTCTGAATTTGAAGCAAGCAGCTACAGGATGGAGGGGTAGATTCTTTCAGTGCCCAAGTGTCTCAGTGTTTTAGGTAGGTACTTAAAAAAAGACATTCTTCTAAGGTGTACCAGTTAGATTGTCTGTTGTGGTACCACTGACAAGAAAGAAAATAACAGCCACCATTCATTGAATGCTTATGTTTTTGGCATTGCTGTCAATACTTTCCAGGGATAATTATATTAAGTTCTCACAATAACTCTACCAGGTGGAAACAAATGGCACAGAGGGGTTAATCATGGAAGTTGTGTGGCTAATTTGGAAATCAGAATCTGAACCCCGGAGGTATATAGCTCACAGACCACACTGTAATCATTACATCTAACAGCACTAAATGATCTCCTAGAGGCCTGAAGCAGCAACCTTGAAACTATTGTGATATTTGTGGTGGCTGATTTTTTTTTTTCTTTTAACCCATCCTGACTTCCCCTAAAGGGTTCTGTATGGTATAAATAAATTAAAGGAAAAAACTTGAACCAATTAAATATGTTTTTTTTCCATTTATTTTTAGTATTTTGCAACACCCCTGGAGATATTTAGAGACACCCTGCTGAGTGGTGAAGCAGATAGGAGTGCACTGGCCCGTGACCCCAAGTGAATGAATTTCCTGAACATGCATAATGGCTTTCCCACTTTAAACATTTTGAAAGATCTTGGTGCCTGAGCTGGCCGAGGTGTGGGTGATCCAGCTGCTTACCCGTGTCTGCATTATGGCCTCAGATGTGAAAGGAAAAAAAGTCTTTTGAAACTATTACTTTAAAATGGAGCCCTTTGGACATTGATTCAGAACTATTTTTGATCTTTTGGCCTTGTTTTTGTTGAAACGATATATTGTTTTACAAGCAGTACTGAGCTCCAACCCCACATTCCTGCTGACATAACTATTATTATTTCATGGTTTCCACATCTCCTGTGGTAACTCTCTGCTATAATTAAAAAAAAAAATAGCCAGATAAACGTGTGCACACGTGTGAACACGTATGTGTGTGTTGGGTGTGGGTTGGGGTCACGTCTGGCTTTAGAAGAGCAATGCTGTATCCTTGGGTGAGAATTTTTTTTTTTCCCTCTTGTAATGTTCCTATAGGACTTTCCAAACTTGTTCTTTTTCTTCTATTTTCCAAATGGAAATAACAATGGAGATGGGAACTTGATTGCCTCTTAGCTGTTTGAGACCCCAAGTGATTTTGCTCAACTTAACTGACCAATTTTTATCTTGACTAGTAAACAAATCTAATTCTTCAGCAATACTTCTTGCATTGAAACTATAGCATTACTGCATACTTCTTAACATTATCCAAAGTACAGGCTGGATGAGCACTTTCAAATAATCTTCTCATTTGCTTTCCTCTCCCCCAATTCGGGAAAACCAAGGTAAGCAGTATTATTCCCATTGAACAAAAAAAGAAAAATAAGACTCAGACAAGCTAAGAGATATGGTGATCGGCACTCAGCTAATAAGCATTGGATCTGGGCCAGACCCAGGTCTTATGATTCTCACGTTGACTCTTTTAGTATACCAGAATTCCTCCACTCCTTTATATATGACATTTATAGTTCTGTGGTTAGAATATAAAGTTATTATAGAAAAACCTAGAAAATATCAGAAAGCAAAACTATCAATAATCATGCCTACCAGAGGCACTTAATATTAATTTTCTTTAAGTTTTATGTATGTATAAGTTAGTGTACTCACATGGTTCAAATTTCAAAAAGTGTATAGAGTACTCTTTCTCCTATCATTATCTCTAGTGTTACAATTTCCCTTTCCACGTGTCAAAATATTAGTTTCTTGAATTGTTCTCTGGACCTATGTTATCCATTTATTCTATCCATTAAGATAAACATCTATATACATGTATATAAACACATATCTATTTAATATATCTTTCATCTGTATATGTGTGTGTGCATGTATGTGTATATACATATACCTGTGTATATACACATACATGCACAAGTATATGTGTGTGTATGTTTTTATATATATATGTATATTTTATTTTTGGCCAATATGTATAGCTATATTTTCATCTCTATACCCATTCACACACATATGGAAAAAATCTATGGCAACTACTGTGTTCTTTGTCATTTGCCAGGAGGATCAAATATCTTTTTTTTTTTTTTTCACTTAAAAATTAGATGAACTCTAGATAGGGCAGAGGGGTGGGAGGGGAAGGGAGGGGACATGGGGTTATTAATGATGGTGGAATGTAATGATCATTATTATCCAAAGTAAGAAGACATGAATTGGTGTGAATATACTATGTATATAACAAGAGATATGAAAAATTACGCGTAATAAGAATTGTAATACATTCCACTGTCATATATAAATTAAAAATTGATCTTGGATAATTTTCCATCTAATAAGAATTTCTTACTTTTTAAAAAGAATTTCTGTATGGATGCATATTAACTTGTCCCGTATTGGTGGACATTGAAGTTGACTTCAAACTTTATTTCACATTATGTAACTACTCACATTGTGTGAAGTTATTATAAAAGCCATTTGGAATACAGGATCAAATTTGAGAAGTTAATTATAAGGTCAAGAGGTGTATGGATGTCTTACTTTATAACATGTTGACAAATTGGCCTCCACAGAAGTTGAGCCAACGAGCTTGTTCACCAGCAGTGTACCCACATCTATACCAATACACTACATTTTTGATATTTGTAATCTGATACATGAAACATGGTTTCTAGTGTATTTTTAATTTACAAATCTCTTAACTGTGAGTAGTGTTGAACATTTCTTTATGCTATTTGAAAACAAGTTAGTTGTATTTTTTTTAATGAACTGTCCCATTGTCCATTTTAAAAACTCTGTGTATTGGTCCTTTTTTCTTATTGATTTATGGGAGTTCTTTATATTTTAGAGAAATTAATCTCCAATATGTAATATAAATTGACAGTATTTTTTTCCCAATTTGTATTTTTATGAAAAAGAACTTGCTCATGATAGTTTTCGTTTTGCAATTAAAAATTTTTGGTAGCCAAATCCACCAACTTCTTTTATAGCCAGAAGTCTTTCTCATACAGTAAAAGAGTTTCCTCTATCATAAAATTTTTATGGTTCAATATTTATATTTAAAACATTTGATCTTTCTGAAAATCTATCTTGAACAATACAAATGATGAGAATCCACTGTTCCTTTTAGTTTTCAGATAAGTACCTCTTAGTTTCCTTACCATTTAATACTATTTTTCTTACATATTTGAGATACAATCTCTACCCCAAAACTAAAGTTTCTGCTACATTTGCATGTGTTTCTTTGCTTTCTATTGTGGTGCAATAATG
The DNA here is from genome assembly GCF_045843805.1 of Urocitellus parryii. Classification (NCBI taxonomy): domain Eukaryota; kingdom Metazoa; phylum Chordata; class Mammalia; order Rodentia; family Sciuridae; genus Urocitellus; species Urocitellus parryii. Next base: position 39,593,446 of record NC_135537.1, read on the forward strand.
TGTCTATTTAAGTGCGAGTATCACATTGTTTTAATTCTTGAGTCTATCATAATATAAAATTTATTGTCACAGTGTTTTTTTTTTCTCTCAAGTATATCCTCACTACTTTTCTTTTTCAGAATTTTTTTGTCTATCCTTGCTTATTTATTTCTCTGTATAAGCTTTAGAATTAGTTCCAGAAAAAATGTGCGGCTACTTTTATTGGGATTATGTTGTATTTATAGATTAATTTAGCAGAAAATGTCATTTTTATGGTGTTTAGTCTTCCTATCCAAGAACATGGTATGACTTTCCATGTGTACAACTCTTCTTTCTGTCCCTTAGGAGTATTTAAAATATTTATTCAAACAAAGAACTTGAATGCTTTTTCTAGTACTTTTTTCACTATTATTATAAGTAAACTCTTATCTTTCTTGTCTGTATTAAATCTATTATCTATATATTGGTTTTCATTGAGCCATCAGCAAAATGTGATAGTTTAACTTCTTTGTTTCTAATTTTATGCTTTTTTATTTTTTTTGTCAAAATGACTTTGAATAATACCAAAAGAAGACAATATTACAGTAAACATTGGTATCAGAGCAGAAATCTTATTTTTCACATTTTAATGGCAATATTTCTTATTTGGTGAGAGAAATATTTTTATTCTGTTGGGAATATTTTTCTCTCTTATATTTAATTATCCAAATCTGCAATTATTTTTTAAGATCAAGAATAGACATTGAGGCCTGGCATGGTGGTCCATGCCTATAATCCCAGCAGATTAGAGGCCGAGGCAGTAGAACATTGAATTCAAAGCCAGCCTCAGTAAAAGCAAGGCACTAAGCAATTCAGTGAGACCCAGTCTCTAAATAAAATACAAAATAGGGCTGGGGATGTGGCTCAGGGCCAAGTGCCCCTGATCTCAATGCCGGGTACACTCGCCCCCCGCAAAAAAGAATAAACATTGAATTTAAGAAAATCCCTTTTCAAAATCCATCAAGGTAATCATAATATTGATTTATTTACATGTATTAATGTAATGAACTATAATAATATTTTAATTTCTCATAAGGCATTTTTATATTGTTGAAATACACTATTGGATATTGTATCATTTTAAAATGATCAGTACAAGTCTGATAATGAAAATTTCTTTTATATTTGCATCAATAATCATAAGTAATATCGTTTTTGTAGATTTTTGGTGCCATCTTTGTTGAATTTTATCAAATTATTCTTGGTGCATAAAAACATGAGGGCTTTCTTTTATCTGTGCTTTGGAACAAGTTAAGTTAACTAGCTCAAGAATTATTATTATTACTATTACTGCTAACATTATTTAGGACAGGTAAAATCTCCTAGTATTGTTTCAGGATAGGCAAAGAGAGTCCTAGTATAAGCATCCAGGTTTGGTGGTTTGGAAGGAAGCTATTTATTTCCTTCCTCCATTCCTGCTATAGCAATTGTTTATTTTTCCCTTCCGTAATTAGTTACCTTGGTAAATTCTCCCCTCCCCGCAAATTATCCATTTCATGTTAATCTAGTTGAGAATGTCATTGAATATGATACTTTGGGGGGTTTTATGTGTTTGTAATTATTTTTTCTTTGCATGTCTTGTCTCTGAGTTTATTTCTTCTTTCATTTTTTTTTCTGATCAGGTTACTAAGTAGTTCATTTATTTTATTGGTTTTTCTCTAAGATTCAGCCTTTGAATCAGTATCAATTTAAAAATTTGTATGTTTTCAAATAATTTATGTTTTAACTTCAGCAATTTTTCTAATTTCATTTTTAATTTCTAAAGTTGGATACTTACTCCATTTAAAACTCTTCTTGTTAATGTAAGTTCTGTAGACTATACATTTTCCAATGAACACTGGAATGTGACAACACATTTTTGTTGTTAGTTTCCCAATACTCTTCAGAGTTTATTTGGATTTTCTTCTCCTCCTCCACATTTTTTTTTACTCAAATGCATCCTATAGGCCTTGGTCTCTTTCATTTAAAAAAATTGACACTTCTTTCATATTCTTTTAGTCTGGGGGTTGGCCTGGTATCCCTTTCTTCTCCCCACAGGGTAATCTGTTGAAAAATTGGATGACATGACTTACAGAGTTTCCTACAGTTTAGTTTTGCCAATTATACATTTGTTTTGCAATTCAACTTGAGCTTTTTTGGACCCTTGTATTTTCTCCAGATTCATAATTGGATCACACCTGGGTTCTGTCCCTTTGACAAGACCATGAGAGATGGTGTGCTCATTCATCAGGAGGCACAGGGTCTGGTCATCTCCTTTAGTGGTGTTGGCAGCCATTGATGCTCTCTGTTTAGATCCATGAACTTATTGTGGGGGGGGATTCAAAATGGTGATCAAATAATTTCATCTTTTTAAAAAATTTATTACTTGTATTTCTCTTATAATGAGATGTTTTTCCTTGCCTGCCAGCCATATAGGAAAGACAGGATAAATTCAGGCCTTTCCCTTTCCATTATTTACCACTATGATCTGAGAATGAACAACTTGTTTTTAAGAGAAAAATATAACATTTCATGGTTTTAAACATATTTTGTGGGTTTTAATCAGCTGCAGTTATGATCTATGTGAAGCTCAAGCTCTATTTTTGGCCCTGGGTCCCGTGGATACAGCTCTAGGAGACTTTGATAGTTTCTCTGCTTTCTGGTGTGCTGGGATGTTCTAGTTTCACCTTGTATATTTCCTTCTCCAGACCTAGACCAGCTATTCCTTCAAAAAGTCCTTTAGTAAGAAATTATATTTTTCCCAGTGCTGCACAAGCCTGTAATCCCAGCCACTTGGAATGCTGAAGCAGGAGGATTGCAAGTTCAAAACCAGCCTCAGCAACCTAAGCGAGACCCTGTCTCGGAAAAAAAGAAAGGAAGGAAGGAAGGAAGGAAGGAAGGAAGGAAGGAAGGAAGGAAGGAAGGAAGGAAGGAAGATATATTTTAAGATCACCAAGTGAGTGCTAGGAATACTCATTATTAATGGGGCTGTCTTTTCAGTGGACAGAACTCATGCACATTCTAATTCTAATTCAAAGTTAGTATCATTTTCCCCCTAAAACTTTTCAGTATTATATCTACTCACCTCCTTTTTCTCACACTGAAAACCCTAATTCTCAAGGACACAGAGGATAATAGAATTAGAATATTCCATAATTACTCATTTATTTTGGCTAACATTATATGCATAAAGTCTCAGAATCACTATAATACCATGCCAATAAGATTACTAAAAGAAGTCTAAAAATCTTTTTCCATATGTTCTCCCAATTCTCTTATTTTCGATAGTTGTATTATGTATGTTATCTGAGGATGTAGCTATTATATACAGGATTCTTCTCCTTTTAAGCCCTTTTTTATTCCAGTTATAAGCCTCTAGGTTTAATATTTGCTACCAGTCTTTGTGATGTCTCCTTATTCATTTTAATTTCTGAAACTAATTTTTCTATTAAATTCATAAGGAAGTGTTCACAGAACAGTTCTCTTTTGTGGTTCTTTCATACTGATGATAGCTGAATGTGTGCAAAAGTAAGTTTTTCTGAATGTAAAAATGTTTGATTTTCATTTTTGTTGCAAGGAAATCCTGAACATGTTACTCCTTTTTGGAGTGAGGCAAAAAGTGCTGCTGTCAAAAAAAAAAAAATCTGTTGATAATTTGCTCTTTTTTGTGTCTTTGTAAGTCACTTGCTATTTTTGCCTAAAATTCCAAAGGAGTTTTTTTTTTTGCCTTCTTTCTCTAAACTCCAGTAATTTAACTAGAATACATTTCCACACTGGTCATTCTGCATTATTCTTAGACACCTGATGTGTTCTTTTAGTATTTGGTATTAAATGTTTTAACTTTTTTAATTCCAGCAAATTGTATTGAATTACAGAATTTAATGTTCATTCTGTTCTCCTGTGGTAGTTTTCTTTTTCAAGCCACACATTTATTTTTTTTCTAAAATCTTTTTTTGTCCACCCATTCTTTTCTATTTAAAAAAATTTCCTCCTTTACCACAACCTTTTTTCTCTTGAAGTGTTATTCATTATGCTCATTTGTTCTTATATTCCTTCCAGTTTAGTCTTTATTTCTGAAATAAGACTTCCTTTTATTTTCACCTTATTTTCTGAAGTCTATCATCTCATTTCTGATACTTTGTAATTATAATTGGTGTTGATTTTGTATAGTCCTGTTTATGCCATTGTTATTTTTATCACCTTTATTAAAGGTTATTTGGCATCATATTTTATTTATACAGTGTTATATCTTGTGCAATAACTTTCACATTCTTGTTTTGAAAGAGTGCATTTACACATGCCCCAGTTTTTAGTGTGTCCTTTTGCTACAGGGTGACATTTCACCATCTGTCTCTCCCGCTCTTCCTTCCTCAGTCCTGATTTTAATATCTTCTATTGTTCATTATTATGTGAAATTCATTTTGCAGAAGAAGGCATGGTTCAGGGTAACTTTTTAAGTTTCACAGAAGCTTAAGCTTCTTCTTTTGTTGTTGTTGTTGTTGTTTGTTAATTGTTTCTTTTAAAACTTTCTTTTTTTAAGTACTAGACATGGAACCCAGGATCTCAAGCATGCTAGCCAAGTGCTGCAACACTGAGTCACACTCTAGCCCTTATTTTTTTGATTTGTTTTGTCCTTTTTTCCCTCCTCTCTATTTTTCATTCATTCATTCATGTTGGACAGTGTGTTGATGTAGTGCTAAGAAACATGGCAACTGGCTCTCAGGTTGCCTGGCTCTGTTCTTCCCACTTTTATCTAACCCTATCTTGCCTTGGACTCTGTGGTCCCTTCTCTCCCCAATTTTGATTCCACTTTCCGCAGTTTTTCCTCAGTGTAAATCTCCCTTCCGGAAGGAAGCTCTAGGAAGTCAGTGTTGGCAGTTTACAGACTTTGCCCTCAGCATACCACTTCAAATCTTCCTGTGGGCCCTGGGGCCTTCATCTGTGGAGTGCAGCAAAGTCCTCTCTGGCTCAGCAGCTATTCTACTTTTGGTCTGAGAGGCTTTGCCCTTACTTGACTGCATTTGGGAATTCAGGAATACTTTGCCCTCCAGTTTTTAATATAAATTATGCCCATGGGAATTGGGTTTTGTTGTCTAGTTGCTCTGTGGAGATTTAGAAAGATTAAAATAACCACTAAAATTATTAAAATGATTAAATTTTAAAGTTAAAACACTTGATACAAAATAATAACCGCTAAAAAACAAATAATAACCATTAAAATATCCACGGGGACCATGTTGTCATCTTCCCAGAATCCCCTCTGCATTTCTTTTTCTTTTCTTTTCTCCTCTCCCTCTTTCTTCCTTCCTTCCTTCCTTCCTAATTCTTTCTTTCTTTTTAAAAAATATTTGTTTTTAATTTTCAGAAAGAATGAACCTTTCATTTTCAGGTGTTCTCATTAAATTTCTACATTTATTATTAGCTTTCTAGTTTTGCTGTATTCAGGGATGGTTTTTTGGTGCAAAGGTATTATGACTCTTATTTTCATCCTGGAAATGTACTACTATAGTATTTTAAAGTTTCCTTTTTGGGTTTTATTTAAATAATTGTGAATCTAAATAGTTTACATTTTGTTTGTATTTCCCACAACATTTAAAAAAAATTAAATTTGAATAGTAATTGTCTTTTAATAGGATTAAAACTGTAAAATTTTTCATTTATATTTCTGGTAGGCAGAATAATGGCCTCCAAAGCTGTCCCTATCCTAAACCTCAGAACCTATTTGTGCTGTATTACAAAGACGGGGAAATTAAGGTTTAGGGTTTGGTTGATGTTTCTATCCAGCTGTCCTCAAATTAGAGAAGGTATCCTGGATCATGAGGAGAGGAGGCACTACCATCATCAGCATCCTAAATGGAGAAGACAGAGGCAGGAATGTCTGAATTAAAGAGAAAGTACAAGAAAGGCACCCTCATATTGTTGGCTTTGGAGATGGAAGGGGCCATGACCCAAAGAAGTTGGGCAACTTTAAAAAGCAAGAAAAGGCAAGAGAACTGTTTCTCTGCTAGGGTTTCCACAAAGGAATGAGGCTCGCCAACACCTTGATTTCAGGCTCATGCAGCCTGTTTCAAAGTTCTGACCTCCAGAACCATAAGAGAATGAATCCATTGTTTTAAGTCACTAAGTTTGTGATAACTTTCATGGATACAATACCATTCACCTAGGTACCATTTCTGGGCCTCTGCATTCCTTTGCATAATTCCAGATTTCTATTTGGCATCCCTCTATTTCTGCCCTGAAGAGCTTCCTAGAAATTTTTTTTTGTGGGCAAGTTCTAATATCTGAAAAAAGTCTTTGTATCACTCTCAATTTTGAAAGATATTTTCATTTGGTGTAGAATTTGTGTTGAGTATTTGTTTTCCTTTAAGTATTTTGTAAATGCCAACTCCTGGTCATGTGGTGTATATATTTCTAACAAGAAATATGATGTCATTCATATTTTTGTTTCTTGATATCTAATGGGTTCCCATTCTTGCTTTGTTTAAAAATTTTCTTTATCATTGGTTTTGAGAAATCTTACTACGTCTTGGTTTAGGTTCTGATATGTTTACATCATGTGTCCATTGACCTTTTTGGTTCTATAGCTTTGTAGTTTTCTTCAAATTTGAAAACATTTCAGCCATTTTTTTTTCAAATATTTTTATTCCTCTTTCCTCTTCAAAGATTTTTTTCATACCAAAATTAAACCATTTGCTATTGTCCTGAATGTCACAGAATGCTCTCTTGTTTTTTTCTGTTTGTGTTTTATTTAGATAAGATCTATTTCAATTCGTTCAATTTTATTAATCTTTTCTTCCTCAGTATCTAATCTATAAATCTCATTGAGTACATTTTTATTCAGAGACTTTATGTTTCTTCTCTACATGTTCCACTTGAATATTTTTTAAAAATCCATCTTCTGAGTGGTACGCACCTGTAATCCCAGCAGCTCAGGAGGCTGACAGGAGGATCACGAGCTCAAAGCCAGCCTCAGCAATGGTGAGGCACTAAGCAACTCAGTGAGACCCTGTCTCTAAATAAAATGCAAAATAGGGCTGAGGATGTGGCTCAGTGATTGAGTGCCCCTGAGTTCAATCCCTAGTAGTCCCCCCCCAAAAAAAAACAATCCATTTTCTGTTTCTTTCCTAATAATATTAATGCTTCCCTTTATGTCCTTAAGAATATTTGTCATATTTATAAAAACTTTTCAAAGTTCCTATACACTAATCTATCTCCTCCACCCTATCTGGATCTATTCACAGTGAATGGAATTTCTCTTAATTATAGTTTATCTTTTCTTGCTTCTTTGCATGTTTGTTAATATCTTATTGGGTACTGAACATTGTGAGTTTTACATTGTGACATGATTTGTTGTATCCTTTTATGAGCTGGACTTTATTCTGGAGTACAACTTTATTCTGGAATATAAAACTGTTATTTCAAACCAGTTTGATCCATTTGCAGCTTGCTTTTAATTTGTTAAATCAGGTCCAGAGAATCCTTTATACTAAGAGTAATTTTGTTTTATAAAGGTGAAAGTCATTTGAGGACCATATCAAATTCCACGTGAATTACAAGATCTATACACACCAGCTCTCCTTTGGGAGCTACAGAGATTGCTTGGCCTACATATTCCAGTATTTCTTTTCCTGGCCTCTGGGGATTTCCACTCATGCATGTGCCTCTGGCTACCTAACGAAGATTGAAGGGGACTCTGCATGCTTTTCAGAGTTCTTACTCTGTGCATCTCCTTCTTTTCTAGTACTGTCCTCTGTGATGCCTAGACATGAGAGCTTCTTGGAATGACACTCTCTGATCTTTTGTTCAGCAAGGCTGGTTGGCTCTGGGTTAACACTCTTTGAGCTGAATCCTAGAAACTGCCCCCCAGGATGTAAGCTGTTGAAATTGTAGGGCTCACCAGATTTGCTTCCTTTTTTTCTCAGGAATCAGTGCTATGCTGATTTTTAGCCAATGCATGAAAACAGTAATTTTATCTATTTTGTCTACTTCTCTATGAGAAAGACTATTTCCATAGCAATTAATCCTTTGAGTGGAAAAACAAGTATACCCTACTCACTCCTTTAAGGACAAATTTTCATAGCCTAAATAATGGGACAAAACTCCTGCTACAGTATGTTCTGGTAGTTTATTAAAAGTATGTGCTCTTCTTTGCACACATGTGGATGGGGGTGGAGGGAGAGAGAGAGAGAGAGAGAGAGAGAGAGAGAGAGAGAGAGAGAGAGAGAGAGAGAGAGAGAGAAGGGGAAGACTTTTGGCTTAGTATGAGTTGTTTGGCTTTTCCTAAAATCTGATGATGAGTCTAGGATTTGGGTACAGATACTTTATTTGGAAAGTAATTCCATGGAATGATAGGAGTAGTGGGGAGAGTGAGACAAATCAGGAGGAAAAAATCCACCATACACAATGAAGTTTCATTCTGCTGTGATGTCTCAGAAATATATGGAACTATGCAGCAAAAGGATTGGGAGCTGGGTTTTTTCTTCGAGCATCAACTTCTGTGTACTCCCTGGCTGCATTTGCTCTTGTTCTGATCAAACTCCTGTGGCAGTGGCAAAGGCCCTGGGGTTAGAACATGTAAAGAAATCAGGCACAATCTTGAAGTGGGTGCTAGCAGTGCATGGGGAATTGCAGATTCTCACTAAAGCTGCAGCTGAATCAAAGTGAGCCAAGGAGCTGTGTACAGACACAAGAAATGTGTGCTACAAGGTAATTTGGGGATCAGAACATGGTGTGACCTCAGGACAAGACCACGAAAGCAAATCTGAGTAGGCCATATCCAAGGCTTGGTCTTAACAGAGTTTTCTGTTGAAATGCGTAACCTTGGAGATGAAGGGATCCTATGGCAAGGCTGTAAGTTTAATCATTTACACATCTGCCACCAGAGGACAACAAATACAAAATCTAGCAGAGCAAACGTCTGGTGGAGGGCGGAGCACTCATTTGATATGGCAGGCCAGGACTCTCTTAGGGAATAGACTTCCTTTGGCTTGGATTCTGAAGCCGCTTTTCCAATCATTTAATATTCTACATCTCTTCCCCTCACTCCTTGAGTTCCGGTATCTTTTTGTCCCACAAAACAGCACCCGTAAGTATAGTTCCAGTGAGAGTAACCTTAAGCCCTCAGATTTATCCTGGCCAACCAGATGCTGACCTGCTGTCATCATTGAAGAATACTTTTTAAAAGACTCGAAGCTTGTTTAAAAGCTACAGAACATGAAAAAAAAATGATTTAACAACCTAAGCCCAAATTCTTAACCTCCATTTCTTCCACGTAGGCAGAGGCATTTCCCCTGTGTGTCCTGATTCTAATACCAGGTCAGACTGGATAGCCTCTCCTCCTTGAAACTCAGCTTCTTTCCCCTAGAATTCAAGTTCTTATCATAAAGTCTTCTCTGGATCAAAATCATCAACCTTGAATTCTTGATTTCATAGTTAAGAGAAGAAAGAGTAACCAATGAAACAGAGATGAATGTCATGCTGAAATAACGGGGAGACCAGAAAATGTATCAGAGTATCTTGACATTGTTTGTTGAAATCTTGATCTGTCTATAATGACAAGTTGGTACCTATGCCAAAAAAAAAAAAAGTTAGTTATAGTTTTAGGAAACATTTACACATGGAAACTATGATCTGGTCTCCTGACAGGGTCCTCTCTCATTCTAGAGCTTCATGATATCAGTATGCTGGTGGAATAGACTCAATTGATTATGCTGATCCTCATCCCTCTGTGATTGACCTTAACTTCTGAAGAAACCAGTGAGAATCCCCACGGCACCTTGTGAATGTACACAATTTTCAGTATGGACTGGGTAATGACATTAACCAAATTAGCCTGTATTAGGGTGGAGTCTGAGGGCATGAATTATGTCAGGATATTACACAGAATATTCAAGTTCTATATCTTTTAACTCTAGGTAATCATCATATTTAAGGGTGGAACCAAGGGCTGGCCCCAGAAGAGATTGTGAAGCCATTCAAGATGAGATCTAGTGCCGAAAACTCAAAAGTGTTAGAAACAATGAAATATTGATAAGTCTGGGGTAGTAAGTTCAGGTCAATAGTTTGAGAGGGCAAGGAATTTCTTGATGGATGATGGTCAGCTGGGGGTGAGGAGTAGAAAGAAAGGATAATTTTGATTGGTTGGTGTAGCTAAAAGTGAGCTGGTATGAACAGCTTCTCATACTCTGCTTTATATTACGGTGGGAGTGCCCCATCCAGATGCTAAGCACTTTAGGGGATAATGTAGTGTTGTGTAATTTTCTTTAACCATCATGCCACCCAGAACAGTTTTTTGCTCATAGCATGTTTCCTAGCTGGCTGCAAACCCTCCATACATATCTGCCATTTCATTCGGTCTGGCATAAATAATGCTAAGTGCTAGTTCATGTAAACTACATTTGACAAATCGGTGTTAAATGTTTTATGATTTATTATACCTGGCAATATTTACTAAACCCATTTTACTCTTTAAAAAGTAAATCAAGAACATATTTGCAGGAGGTGTGTGAATTTTAAATCACTTTCACCCACATTAAATGGTCTCATTTAATTTAATGAGAATAGTCTCATTTCCATTAGGAAGTTCTCTTTTTTTTACTACCTCAATGCCCCAAAGAGGGAGTCAAGTTTATACCCCAGCAAAGGGGCAGAGTTCCATCAAACGTGCGCTGCCCATGTTATATTGAAAATTCCATCCTACATTGATTACTGGTCTCAATAAACACATTATGAAGGTTTTTATGGCTACCAGTGCTTGAGAATTATTAGAAAATATAATGAAAAAAATATTGAATATTGCCATGTGATCGCTCCTTACATTTTTTTTCTTGTTTTAAAGAGTTGGTTAAAATAGTAATGTTCACCTCTAATATCCCAATACACTACAGTTTATTGTAAAACTAAGAGACACACAACTTTAAAGAGCAGCCAGACAGCTCAGGTTTGATGCTTTCCAGATGACTCTGTGTCAGGCAAAGTGATCTCTCAATCTCAAGGCCATCAGTGCACAGGGGGGACAGTGAGGACAGGCACACTCACTTCACACGGGACATCCCTGCCAAGATCTGACATTTACTGAATATTGAAAATACATGAAACTTGAAACTATACAACTATGCTAATGGACTGCAAATTAGTATGCGTTCGTGAGCACGTGCACATGTGCAGGACAGAGGGGTGTTGATAAAATCGATTGACTCCTATGCCCCTGGAAATGGTCTTTCTTCTTAAGAATTCAATGGAGATTTCTGGATAATCCAATTACTTTTGAAGTTAATAGTTATTTTTAGTTTGTGAATAATACGATGAGGTAAGGAGTCTTTATTCTAATGGACTTTTCAATCATCCTATATTGGAAAGTGCATTCTCTGAAGAGGATTTACACAGAGGTGGACAGCAGAGGGTCTGCTAGGCATTGGTTTCATGGTGTCGGCGTGGCTGATACTACATTGGCCAGAATTCCCATTCCTGTATGTTTCCAGGAATGGCGGGCCACCGGAGGGAGTGTGGGATTCACAGGGTGGCAGTGAGCAGTCATTTTGTAGATTGTCCTGCGGTTGCTGTTCTATGAACGCCCCTCAGTGGTGTGGGGGCATAGACTTTACCTTCTGGAATCCTCCTTTAGCTTCTCCAGGTGAATGTACCTAGCTCTATAATGAAGGGCTCTAGAAGTTCTATCTCATTGATGTCAGAGGCAAGAAGAACTGACACAGGGGTCAGTCTGTCCTTGTGGGGCTCAGGCTTGTGGATTGCATCCATCTTTCCTCCTAACTGCCTGACCTGTGGAATTCGTGCTCCAGGGAATTGCTGTAACAAGTGTGTGTGTGTGTGTGTGTGTGTGTGTGTGTGTGTGTGTGAGAGAGAGAGAGAGAGAGAGAGAGAGAGAGAGAGAGAGAGAGATCAGAATTCACACAAGGAAGCAGAACCATAGGGTATTCTTATGCATTGACTCTCCATGTCAGTGGGTTCTGCACTGACAGATTCCACCAATTTTGAATAGGAAATATTCAGAGAAAAAAAAAACAAGAAAGACATTGCATGTATATTGAACATGTAGAGATTTTTTCTTGTTTTTCCCTAAATAATACAGTATAATAACTATGTATATTGCATGTATGTTATATTAAGTGTTATAAAAATTCTAGAGATGACTTAAAGTATAGGGGGAGGCAAGCATAGGTTATATGCTGAATATTGAAAATACTTGAAACTGTACAATACTATGCTATTTTATATTATGGATTTCAGTATCCACAGATTATGTCTGCAGGGGAGTCCTGGAACCAATGTCCTATGGATACCAGGAGATGACATGTACATGTCTACATACACATGTACACATGTATGTGTATGCACATGTATATTCATATGTATGCACAGTTACTTGCCTCTGTGAGTGACTTCCAATTAATATACCATCTCTATATGTCACACTGGTATTGAGGCTTGACTTGAAGGCTCAGACTTGTTATTGTTTATGTTATTGAAATACATTGTTCATTTCATTTTGGGTGATCTGTACTGGTGAAAGAGTTCTTGTAGTGGTTTTCCAGTTCCTCCCTTAAGGGACTACTTTAAAAAAGCTACAGTTGTGAAATCTGGGAAGATTTCCAAGACTCTTTTCTTAACCTCTCCTTGCTCCTCTTCTCGACTGGTGTTTCTCTACTGAAATGTCTACTTTATGTCTACAAAAAGGAGATTATGTTTGAGAGTGGCTGTGGAAACAACATAATTATTTATTCTATGATTTATAAATCAGACTTTAGAGAAGAAAATGCCAAAAAAAAAAAGTTCCAGTGGTCAATCCTGAGAACTTGGTCTGAAATTTGAAAATCAAATTATGTGTAGTGTTGCACATGGAAAGTTGCCTGAATTCTCTCTTGGTTTCTTTTTCACTATGATATGATATTTGGGATACAGGACACAGTTGGATACAGGATTCTAGACCTGATGACCTGGACTGTCAACTCCTTTGTTACTTCATCACTCAAAAGAGGGGACATTTAGAGTTTTGTTGATAGATTGGCTTGTATATGAACAAACTTAAGCGTGATCCAGCTTTCTCGTCCAAATCAACATTGGCTTGGCGATGCTGACAGTAGCAAAAATTGCTTGTGATTGCAACAGTGATTACCTTGAGCCGTACAGAGCAGATCTGCTCTCTCTCCTCAACTGACGTGGTGCTCTGCCATTAACGTCACCAGCAGTCATCCCGAGGTTGCCAAATGCTTGAGACCAGATGGGAAGGCACACTGAGCTTGGGTTGATTTGGAGCTTCTTGAAAGCCAATCCAATTTCTAAGAATTTAAATCATAACAGCTCACTTTAACAAAGTGCTGATTCAGGCTCAGTGCCAAGCATTTTACAGGCATTTTCTCATTAGAGCAACTCTCTGAGGAAGGTATTACTATCCCCAACGTAGAGCTGAGAGCACAAGGACTCAAGGGGCTAAATGACTTGTCTGAAATTTACATGACTAAGAATTTGGAGAGCTAGGATTTGAATCCAGAATGTTGTAGGCAAAGTCCATGTGTGGAATCTCCAGGCTGCACTGGAAATGGGGGGAAGTTCAGTGGGAAGGAATGAAACACCCTACATGGTTGACCTATAGTAATAGAAGATTGTTCTATTCTCCACCCCTCATCCTATGTCACCCCCAAATCTGAAGCCTTTTTCATGGTCATAGAAAAGACTTTGGAAAAACTGGGCATGAGTATTTTTCACTCTTTTACAGACAAAGGAAATATTAAATTGCACTCAGCAGGTGAGTGCATGCCACACAGGCACTGCCTGCATCCATCTCTGCCTCATAGCTGAAGCCTGGCTCTCGACTAGGACAACAGATTAGAGCGACGGTGCCATTTCTCTGATGTTTCACTAAACAAATGGGGAACTTATGCATACACATTTTTCTCAGGCTATTAAATTACTCCTAAATTAGGGGGTGGGAGTGAGGAGGCAGAGTGAAAAGATTCTACTTCTTTTAGCAAGACAAGCAAACAAAAAAAATCTGGTCCACATGATTCTAGTCAAATATGTTAAATGCCCTGTTACCTACCTAGAAAGCACATTTTCTGCTCCATGTTAAACTGTCAGGGCTTGTTCTGCTGAGTGGTCTATGCAGAGGAAAGCCAGTCCTGCAGGCTGCTCCCCAGGCAGGCAGTCCCACTCAGACCAGGCCCTCGGTGCAGCCGCCCCTGCTGGTTCTCATTAACATTCCCGCTGCCTTCTCAATGATAATGAAATAAAATCAATATGATGACTCTCGCTTGACTTCTAATTTATGGCTTTCAGCATTACCTCTTTCCTTCAGATCCCTGAGAACTAATGAGATTCAAAGTCAGGATTCCAGTGGGTGGTGCCACCATTTTGAAAGCACTAACTTTCCAATGTAGTGTCCCCGTGTCGTCATTCTCCTGTTATTGTTTTCTCTAAAGGAAATCCATTTACTCCTGAGACATAGATTTTAAGGGTCTCTCTGGGTCAGATGCTGGAGACACCCACATAAATTCCGCATGGTCCTTCCCTCAGGGAGGTTGGAGTCTGCACAGGTGACATATGGCTCTGAATGACTTGCCATCATCAGATGGCTCACTTGCACTGGAGCTCTCTGGGGGAAACTACGGTCTCTGAATGGGGGGGAAAGAATTTCCAGGAAGTCTTTATAGAAGGAGACAACTGAGCTGCATTTTGAGGGAGGCAAAGGAAAAGAGGCTTGAGAAGCAAGCTATGGGAAGTGAAATGACTTTGAGCAGTAAGCATAGGCTAAAGGCATGTGTGGGGCAGAGCTAGAACAACATGGAAAAGCAGACAGGAAGTCAAGAGGAATCTTGAATACCATGCTAAGTGATTTTTTGTGATGTGGGAAACAGAAACTATGGAATCATCTGAGGCAAGGAAGAAACACAATCAGATTGGTATTTTAGAAACTCAGTTAATGTTGAGGATGGGTTGGAGCATCCAGTCTGCAGATATGGAGACTGGTTAGAAACTTTTGCATTACTTATTATTATTATTATTATTATTACTATTATTTGCAGTGGGGGAGATGGAAGCCAGGGCTTTGCATATGCTAGATGAGAGCTCTACCACTGAGCTCCAGCCCCAGACCCTTTGTATTATTGTTGACAAGAGATGATGAAAAAAAATGAAGAGCCAGGAAGAAGACTAAAAATGGTGTTCCGTGGATGGAACACGCTAGGTCCAGAATTGAGAACATTTAAACATGGAATTTTACACCATGGTGTGTGTGTGTGTGTGTGTGTGTGTGTGTGTGTGTAAGAAAAAGAGAGAGAGAGAGAGAGAGAGAGAGAGAGAGAGAGAGAGAGAGAGGAGAAAGAGAGAGAGAATTTCATGAAGTAATTGACAGTGTCAAATACTGTAGGCACATCTGAATCCAATGGACAAAGGCGTTTGGTGGAGGGCTGGTGACCCTGGTGAGGTTAGTTTCGGTGAAGGGGTGAGTGCAGAAGTCTTGAGTTGAGTGGGTTGAAGAGGGCGTGGGAAATGAGGATGTTGGAAAAGTAGCATGAACTGTTATTTTGAGAGGCTTAGCTGTGATGACTAGGATGACAGGGTTTTTTTTTTTTTTCTCTCTCTCTCTCTTTTTTTCCATTTTAAAAAATAAGCAAAGAGAAAAAATGGAAATCGCTGTGAAAATGGAACCGAGTCAGCTCCCTGTTGTCTTGCTAGTATTGGCTCTTTAAATCTGAGGACATACTGCGGCTTCTGAAGAATGGGCCAGTTGGACTGAGCCACCATGATGATAGCTATTTTTTGTCAAGGGCAACTGTCTTGATCATTTTTCTGCCTTTACTCCCATTACCTCCCCCTTTACTGAAACTTCCCCGACATCTACTTGGTTAATCCTGTGCCTTGAATTTCCCCCTAACTCTACTGTTGACAACATCATACTCCTCTGGCTCAGGTTTTGACTCTCCTAACTCTGGGTCCTGAACTGTGGGCAGACTTTATAAGGTCATCCTGGGTTGCGGTTCCACCCCTGCTTACGAATGAGGCCGACACATGAACTTCTCTCAGGTTAGTGGCCTCCAAAATGAATATCAGATGGCAGCAGATAGTCATAGGTTTAAATAGGAGCTCTGTGGCCATGTTGCCTGGGTTCGAATCCTGGCTCTGCCACCTGCTAGTTATGTGATCTTCAACAAATTTCTTCACCTCTCTTTACCTCAGTTTCCTCATCTGACCTATGCAAATAATAACAGAACCTACACAATTACATTGTGTTAAGGACTAAATGTGTTAATATAAGCAAAGGGCTTAGAAGCTCCAGTGCTTGTCCTTAAGAACAGGACAAGTTTCAAGTCAGTTCCAGAGAGGGTTCATACCTTTCTGCTGCCCTCTGGTGGCCAGTGAACATATTGGAGGACTTAAAACAGTTGACCCCTTATGTGCTGGACACAACAGATGGATGAAAGAGATGATGATAACAATAACTACTTGCTTATTTCATTTACTCCTCTCTGTAAAACTCTACTGGAGAAGGTAGGGATCATTATTACCTTGGTATAAAAAAGGAAATTGACCCAGAAAAAAATTGCCCGTAGATTGAACTAAATATCATCTACACTAAAGTAATCCTTATTTATAGCCAGGAATTCAATTTGAAAGGAATAAAAAATTTAGTTGTTTAATTTAAATTCAGTTCAGGGAATATTGTGATCTGATTTTGTTCCAGTTCAATAGTTTCATAAAACATATAGTTTTGGCTTCAAATCAAAATGCTGTAGTTTTTTTCTTTTTTCTTTTTCTTCTTCTTCTTCCTCCTCTGGGAAAGTTGGTTCAGTTCATGGTTTAGTGAAACATTAACATTTGGGTTCAGTTCTGTTTGAATATTGATTTGGAGTTACGTTTTGTTCAAGTCCTGCCTCCAGGAGTCTGGTGAGTTTTAGATTGATGGACATCTCCAGGAAACAGCCAATGGCCAACAAGAATGCACTGTGCCTGTTTCGTCAAAAACATTTCCATGGCCCTCTTGTCTGGACTGGTATGATATCTGGTTCTCTTTAAGTTGGCTGTCCTGAGACAGAATAATAATGCTAAACATAGTAGTGAGTGGTGATTTTGCAACACTGACAAATGATCTCACTTCGCTGGATAGACTTCTAAACTCATAAATTCATGAATTTAGTCACACATTCATTCTAAAGGATTGTACCTCACAGATGGGCTGAATCTGAGAGCTCCTACTTCTTGTGCTGCTATCTTGTCCCTATTGCAACTGCATAGCGTGTGACTGTGACAACTCTTTCAAATATAGATGATATCTCAATGGTAAGTTATTATTATTTTTATCTTAAAATGTTTATTAAATTCTGGGGTTCCAACTCTATTATATCCAGAATCAAAAATGTCTTGGGGAGCACCGTGTTCTCAATATTAGAATGCAATTTAACTGGCAAATCAGACTCAGTTTATGGAAAGATGTTTATAACCAAATTAGCCAGAAGATATGCATTGTATTAAGCAAGGGAAGCCTGAATTAAGAATTTGTTTATATTGAGATAGTAGTTAATGTGCGAGTGCTTTGAGAAGAATTATGAAACTGTAATCTGAAAGCAGAGACTGAACTGGGGTCTTCATGAAATCATGACAGTTGTATTATTTATTGGACACAAACCATATGCCAATCCCCCATCAAGTGGGTACTGTAACTATTTCATTTGATAGTTGAGAAAAGCAAATTTTGGAGGAATAATATCACTTATCCACAACGCCACAGTGAAGAAGAAACAGGATTTGAATGTGGGCGAATCCAGAGCTCAATCACTTCACCATCATAGTAAATTTTCAAGTGGTTAGGAATTAGGTGGAATATAAATTAAGATTAAGGCAAAGGAGAAATTCAGACACCAAGCAGACAAACAAAGAATCAGGGCATGTGCAGCAACTGGGAATCAAAGGAAGTCAAGGGTCAGAACCTTTTCATGCAGATGGAAACCAGAGAGGGGAGAAGTCTGATGGTAAAAGAAGAAAAAAGGTACAATTGGCCAGATGAGACAAGGGGGCTAGAGGACAGCTCTAAGGTCAGGCCATAGAGAACACTTGAGGGAGAGGCATCTTCCACCCCAGCCAGGTGCTGTCTGCCCACATAAGAACCAACCCCAGTACTGGGCTCATTTGGCCTGATTATAGAACGAAGAATATAAATTCGTCCAACTTGAGTAAATATGTAAGGCCACAAGTAAGAAGAACTTTGCAGTAAACACGGTGCCAAAAAGTTTTCAATTTTGACACATTCCATCTAGTCCACTTCCCCACTCAAAGTGGGAATTTCTTGTCTGGCGTCTCTGATAGGCTTATCAACTTTCTGCTCACATGTTCATTTCCGGGGATGCAGAGGTTTCTCCCTTCCAACTCCTTCTTTTTGTGACAGCATTCTAATTGCTGCATCATTATTTCTTTATAGGCCCATGATTTCCTTGTTCTGACTGTGATTACACAGGATTGCATCTATTCTTTTTTTTTTCCTTTTCCTACATAAGGATGGTAAAAATGTTTAAGAAGAGGCAAACCTGTTTCAAAAAATATCCAAAACACAGAACTTTCCAAGAGAGAAGAATAAAATCAAATAAAAACCAAAGAAATCCAGAGCTCAATAGAATATAACTCTGGGAGAGAAGAGGTGTCATACTTAACAATAGTGCAGTATCTCAACTTTCACCCCATTCCAAGAAAAGTTCGCCTTCCCAGGTCCTGCTACCAAAGCAAGTCCTAAGTAACAGTCTGCTGTCTTTGCAGAACTGTGAAGAGTTAACGTGCTATATATATATTTTTTCTGTTAGCTCTGTGGCAACAGCTAGCATTTCTTTAAAATAATTGTATTAAGAGTCAGTGAAAAAAAAACAGCAAAAGACAAAAGTAAAAAGGAAGATGAGAAGCATATGATCAAGAGACATCACCACAAACTTGGCGAGTGTTTCTTTCAAGTCAATGTGCCTCCTTCTGTGCATTGGCTGTGAAGTTGGGGAAGGACTGACCCCTGTGGAATCTCACCTTCACTTGGGCACACTATGGTAGCGTCACATCATGCATCCAACAGGGGGCGCTGCAGTGGTCTTGAGTTGAGATAGGCAATAGAAAGCAAAGTGGGACTTTGCAACAATAGGCCTTTACTAAGCTCCGCTGATGGGCCTTTTAATTGTTCTCTGAGGAGGCAGGACATTATGAAACAATTGATGGATGAAATAGCTGAGGTTCATAGAAGGTAAATGGCTTCATGTGCACGTAGCTAGCATGAATAATAGTCAAGAAAATAAAGTTGACTGCTATGGTTTAAATAATGGTGTTCCCTCCAAAATCCATGGTGAAACTTAATCCTCACTGCAACAACATGAAGAGGTAGAGGCCACAGAAGGTGATTAGATTTTGGGGGTGGAGCCCTCATCAATGAGGTTGGTACCTTATGAAAGGGCTGGAGGAAACCAGCAAGGCTCTTTTGCCATTTCTATTCCTACTGTTAGGTGAGGACACAGTATTTTACCCTCTCGAAGATGCAGCTTTCAAGATACCAGCTTGGAAGTGAAGACCAGGACCTCAACAGACACCAAACCTGCTGGTACCTTGATTTTGGACCTCCCTTATTTCTCCTCTGAAAAATAAGTTTCTGTTACTCAGAAATCATACAACTGTGAGTATTTTGTTAGAACAGTGTAAACACATAAGACCATGATCATCATTAATTAACTTTTATACCGCAGTAGATGGTAGATAATTGTGCAGTTATTTTCTTTCCCATTCATTCATTTAATTAACAAAATTTATTATTAATTTAGAGCCAATAATTGACCACCTGGAATTTAAAAGTAATCAAATGAATCAATGTATACAGATTGAAAGCTCATGGATAAATCAGACATTGTTATTATGCCAAGCACTATGTGTAGTCCATAAAATCCCATCCTGTTCTCAAGGAATTTACCATCCAATAGCTGAGATCAGCAAATAAAGAAAAATTATAATATAGATTGATGAAAGTTGGACCGAAGGCCATGTTCTCTTCTCTCTAACACACTGACAAACTTTAAATCTGGGAACAGGCTCATGGTCCCCTAGTTTGGGCCCCAAGAAATTTGTCCTTTTAAAATCATTGGGTCATGTGGTCTCCTTTGCCCACTCTGCATTGTGTAGCCTCCAAAGAGGCTAGAGTGGGCACTGGGATGGGACGTGGCATTTGGGAGTATTAGCAGACAAGGACGTGTGAGTGACTGTGCGGATCTGTGTGTGTGGCTGTGTATTTGTGTGTGTGTGTGTGTGTGTGTGTGTGTGTGTATGCATATGCACATGCTCATACACACAGAGTTTCCAAACATCTCAGCCCTTCCAGTGAACTACTTGCTGAGGCATGAGTGACCTCTTCTTGTAGGGCACTGGAGAATTGGCTGGGCTTGGGGGTGAATGAAGTGGGGGGTGAATGGAGAGGGGGTCAGGGGGAACTGGTGTGCTGTGGTCCATGAAGACAGGAACATAAATTTTTTTTCATTAAAACAATCTTGGAATTGTTGGCAAGCCCATAAAAAGACTTAGTTAGAGCCGTCTTGGGGAAGCTTTTCTTTGAGTTCAGTTTATTAATGTAGGTTTTTACATGGCTTTTTATTAAGAAACATATGGTACTTTAGGCCATTTAACACAAAGGAAAAAGCTTCATAAAGAAACATTCTGAACACCAATATAATATAAACTTGTACTGCTGCATTTTACAGAAAGGCAAGTTATGGGGAGATTTATGAACAATTTCTCTATTACTTTCTAATATTCGGCGATAACATTTTATTTTCATTTAGAAACATATTAAGCCTTTCGAAAGGGAAAAGCATAATCTGAGTAAAACAGTGTGTGTATATACAGTTAAAGGAGGATGGAGAAGGATGGAATTTTGACAATGAATAGAAACCCAAATGCCTCATTGACCTTGGAGGGGTTTTCTCAAAGGAGCTGAGGAGCCTGTCTTATGTTGTTTGGATCTAGGGCAGGATTTCATAAGATGAAATCTTTCAGAAATTTTTGCAAAAAAAAAAAATGGAGTCTAATTAGAAAAAGAGCCTTGTAGTTGAGTTCATTTGCCTAGTTTGTGTCCCTTGCTATGTCCTACTTTAGAGGCAAGAAACTTCAAAGGATCAAAAGAGCTGAACAAAAGAGCTATTGGCGACATGCCCCTCTCACCCTCTGTACTGTTGATGATCACTTCCAGCATCACAGATGACAAACTTGCCACCAACCCTGGAAGGATTCCACCCAGGAACATCCACATGTCAGGGCTGAGCTATGGTTTGTGACCCCAAAGGAGATATGATATGCAATTGATCATAGGCTACTATTCGCAGAGCTGGGGCTGAGACCAGTAGAATCTCAGCTTTACAAGGGTCACTTGGTACCAGGAAAGTTTTATATCAATGCTTCTCAACTGGGGGAGAGTTTGTTACCAAGGAGAATTTGGTAACGTGCAGGCATTTTTGCCTCTCACAGCTGAGGAAGGGGGTACTATTGGCACCTACAGGGAAGAGGTAAAAAATGTTGCTAATTTTCTTATGATGCATAGGACTGCCCTTATACCCAAGAATTAGCCAGCTCTAAATACCAGTAGTCCTGCTGCTGGGATATCCTATCCTAGGTTAATGCAGGGAGATGCCTGCTGGAGATTGGATTGATGTGCACACACCTGAAGTGGAGCTAACAAGAAAAGTCCCAGGAATTAACCTTGACCACCTTCAAGAGTGCTTTGACACACTACCTCAACTCTATCTTCTTGCCGTGGAGGAGGGGGTAGGGACTTTTCAGGTAATTGGCAGTCAATCTAGAAAGGTTAATGAGTGGTTCTGTTTTCTTTCTGAAGGCTTTAAAATGAGACAACAGAGACAAATAAACTAGGGTGGTAGAATGAGGGATAGGGAGGGAAAAGATTTGGGGATTTCAGATCTGTGAGGTGAATCTTGCTTCTAGAATCAATTGCAGTCGTGGAAGTGGCTGGCTGTGACCAAAGGCAAGATTGCAGTGAAGGGCAGCATCACTATCCTGAGTCAGCGGAGGAGGACAGAGTCAAGATCAGGACCTGAGAACCTGACTTCCCCATGGCAGCAGTGGCTCTCCCTCATGTATGTCCCCTTATAGCCACAACACAAGGGGTTCCCTTGCTTTCCAAGTTGACTCTCCTTGCTTCTCCCATTACATTCCTAGTTGATGGAGGAAGTTGGCATTCCTGTCTTCCAAGAATAACCTAGGAAAGAGGAGATGAACTACACTCAGTCTACATTATTTTCATTGATATCATCTAATGATAAAATTCACATATTTATTCAGTTCCTGTTATTAGCATGACACTATCCTCAAAGACTCATTCTGTAGTAGGAGAGACAGACATATCTCCCACACCATAGAATATAACTGTAACAAAAAACAGATTGTCTTAAACGCTATAATAAAAGAATTACAAGTCAAATGTAGCGGGACAACAGTGAAAATAGATTTATTTTAACTGGGGGCATGTACGGAGACTTTACAGAGAAAGTGGCATTTGTACTGGACTTTGAAAGATGGTAGGACTTTGACAGATGGAGAGATGGGTGTTATATAGGAGTAAGAGAGTGCATCCCTGTTTGAGAAACCACGATTAATTTGGTGTAACTGAAGCAGACAAAAGCTTCAAGAGAGCTGTAAGGAAGACTAGAAAGGCATTTGGAGCTGAGCACAGGGGAAGTGAGATCCAAGATGAGGACTGTGTATTTTATTCCATGCAGTAGTAGACAATTGGAAGGTATTTGAGCAGAACATTGTTTGATCAGCTCTCTGCTTTAGAAAAATGAGTTTTCTTTTCTGATGGGATGGAGAGTTGGGAGGCTGGGCGACCAGGCAAGGAACTTTGGAAGCAATTTCTGGGCTTTTTTTTTTTTTGACATTGAGGAATAAATTGAAAGGGCAAGTCCATGGTCAAGAGGCTGGCAGTATAGCACAGCAGAAAAGAGCAAGGGCTTGGAAACCCCATAGCCTTGTCCAAATCCTTATTCTGCCACTGGTAACTGATCTTGGGCAAGTTACTTAACCTCTTTGTGCCTCAAGAGGTAGTAAGTAGAACTACAGGCTGCTGTCGGGAGTTTTAAGTGTACTACATAAAAATCACTTAGGATGGAATCCAAGCTGATTTGGAAATACACTGGAATTTTGCAAGTTAGTGCATGTCATGTTGGTAGCCAGAAATAAGCCATGATGAGAATATTTATACCGTGGAAATTAATTAACACTACAATCAGAAAGTTGGAGAGGAAATGGGGATAAGGAGGAAAGGGGGTGGGGGAGATATGGGGGATATATATATGTATATGTATATATACATATATATGTATATGTATATATACATGTATATATATATATATATATATATATATATATATATATGAGAGAGAGAGAGAAGAGAGAAAGAAAGAGAGAGAGGTATATTTAGCATCTCAAGCAACTTTAAACTCTTTGGCAAACATTTGATGAAAAAAAGGGTCTGAAAAATTAGGTTTGACAATATGTTCTGAAGTGTTTTATTTAACTTCCATGGGACTTGATATATATGAAAACTGTAAAAGTAGAATTTGAAGTGACTTTGAGGGGTTATGTTAAACGGGTAAACTCAAGCAGCAAGTACTAGAAATACAATAATATATAAATACATAAATACAATAATACATAATACAATAATACATAAATATATAAATACATAAATACAACTCTTGCTAGATTAATCCCAGGATCACTTAATACATAAAATTCCATAGTTTAGTTGGAAGTGAGGTTCAAGGAAAGAATAGGTGGTATAGAAACCAGACTACTTGAGTTTGAATCCTTCTTGCACTACTTATTAGCTTGGACAATTCACTTATCTATGCCTGAGTTTTGCATTTAAAAATGGGGTAATAATGGCATCTCCCTTGCAGGCTTCTTGAAAAGATTCAATGGATTAGAATATAAATTATTATGTACTCCATATAGAACAGAGACACCACAGCATAAATACAATAGCAGTGTTAACTATTATTATTTTCCAAATATGAACCATGTAAATTTCAGCTAGTCATTTTGTTTCTTTGAGCTTTAGTTTTCTCATCCATAAAATGGAAATAATATTAACAACTGACTCTTCTACCTTCTAAGATTGTGGTAAGGAGTGAATGAAATATTGAATATGAAAGTGCTTTGGAAAACATATAGCACTCTGAGAAAAAAAAATGTACAGTACAGAAGGCAATATTGGAATGAGATATCTATGTTGGAGCAAACCCCACAGAGTGATTGTGAACATAAGAGAAAAATTACATCAGGCTAACATAAGAGAAAAATTACAACAGGCTGTGCAAATCACAAATCCCTCTATCAAGCACCTGTTGGTATGCACGTGTGCTTAGTTTGGGAAGGAGTCTGGCCACCTTTGGCTGCAAACCTGTAAACAGATAGTGGTTTCTGTAAACAGCCTTGACACACAGTAAAGAGCTCCTCTGCTTGGTTTTATCTGAAAGTGGAAGAGCTGCCCCACTGTGAGCCATGATGTCATGTCATGAACTCTAGGAAAGCCTCTGGACTCCCCCATTCCCTCTGCCCAACCCACTTATTTTGGCTGAAAATGTCTGACCTTGGTACATAATTGCATCCTTCATTCCTAGGGAAGCTAACACTTTAAGCCATCATCAGTTGTTTAAACCTCAGAGGGAGTGAAGAAGTGGAGAAAAGCCTTTGTTCAGATATGGGTAGGTGGGAGTGAACACTCTCTACAACTCTGCTTGGACTGCTTTGCTGGTGTGGCCTCTGTGTTTTATGATAGTTAAACCTCACTTGGCCCCACTAAACTTCTTTCCCCCTGTATTTGCCTTTTAAATCTCTCTCTCTCTCTCTCTCTCTCTCTCTCTCTCTCTGTGTTCTGTTACATCATTTTATTTGGTTCTTCTCATTGTCTCTGGCCATTCCTCCTTCATTCCATTTATCGATACTCCTTCTTTTGAATGTTGCTATTTCTCCTTATGAATTAAATGTTTTTTATGAATGAATTGTAGTTACCATGATAGTGGGGTTCATTTGGACATAATCATACATGCATGGAGTGTAATTTCCTCCATTTCAGTTCACAGTACTTCCTCACTCCCTCCTTTCAGACTCTACTCGTCTACCTTCTATTTATTTATTTACTTTTAAATTGGTGTTTTATAGATATAAATAAAGGTGAAATTTACTGTTGTATATTCATACATAGCATAATTTGGTCATTTTTGTTCCACCTTTCCTCCCTTTTCCCATCCTTCCTTCCTCCTCTTCTACCCTCTTCCTTTACTCTGCTGATCTTCCTTCTATTTTCATTTTTTACCTTTGCTCTAGATTAAACATATGAGGGAAAACATTCAATCATTGACTTTCTGAATCTGGCTTACTTCAGTTAGCATGATGTTCTCCTGTTCCATCCATTTACCTGCAAATATCATAATTTCATTCTTCTTTATGGCTGAGTAAAACTCCATTGTGTACATATAGCACATTTTTTTGACCCATTCATCTGCTGGTAGGCACCAGGGCTGTTTCCATATCTTGGTTATTGTGAATTGTGCTGCTATATTCACTGATTTGCCTGTATCACTATAGTACGCTGATTTTAATTCTTTTGGATAAATACTGAGAAGTGGGTTAATTGGGTCTTATGGTAAGTACATTCCTAGTTTTTTTCTGAGGAAGTTCCGTATTGCTTTCCAGAGTGGTTTTATTAATTTGCAGTCCTATCAACAATGTGTGAGTGTACTTTCCCCCCCACATCCTCTCCAGAAATAATTACTACTTGTACTCTTGAAAACAGCCATTCTGACTGGAGTGAGATGAAATCTTAATGTCCTTTTCATTTGCATTTTCCTGACTAGTAGGGGTATTGAACATATTTTCACATATTTGTTGGCCATTTGTATTTCTTCTTTTGAGAAATGTCTGTTTATTTTATTTTTTGTCTATTTATTGATTGGGTTACTTATTTTCCTGGTGCTGCATTTTTTGAGTTACTTATATATTTTCAATATTAATGCCCTATCTGAGGAGCAGATGGCCAAGATCTTCTCCCATTCTATAGGCTCTTTTTTCATGATCTTGTTTCCTTTGCTGTGCAGAAGCTTTTTAATATGATGCCATCCCATCTATTTATTCTTGGTTTTATTTCTTGAGCTTTAGGGT
Source organism: Urocitellus parryii (assembly GCF_045843805.1). Taxonomy (NCBI): domain Eukaryota; kingdom Metazoa; phylum Chordata; class Mammalia; order Rodentia; family Sciuridae; genus Urocitellus; species Urocitellus parryii. Next base: position 39,619,639 of record NC_135537.1, read on the forward strand.
CTTATTAAGGAAGTGGGTGCCCTCCACAATATGTTGGAGTGTCAAGCCTATATTTTCTCCTAGAAGTTGCAGAGTTTCTGGTCTAATTCTAAGGTCTTTGATCTACTTTCAGTTGACTTTTGGGCATGGTGAAAGAGAGGGATCTAGTTTCATTCTTTTACCTATGGATATCCAGTTTTTCCAGCACCATTTGTTAAAAGGTTATCTTTTCTCCAGCATATGTTCTTGACACCTCTGTTGAGTATCAGACTACTGTGTCCACGTGGGATTTGTCTCTGTGTTTTCTGTTCTGTTTCACTGGTTGCCATGTCTGTTTTGATGCCAGTGTCAGGCTCCTTTTATTATTAGAGCTTTGTAGTATAATTTGAGATCAGATATTATGATTCCTCCAGCATCACTCTTCTTGCTCAAGACTGCTTTGGTTATTCTGAGTATTTTATTCATCTAAATTAATTTTAGCATTGCTTTTAGTTTTGTGTCATTGCTATTTTGATGGGGACTGCATTGAAATAGAATCTGTATAACACTTTTGTTGGTATAACCATTTTGACAATGTTAATTCTGCCTATCAGAGAACATAGGGCATCTTTCAGTCTTCTATGGTCTTCTTTAATATTTCTTGACATACTACTCAGTACATTCTACAATCTCTTTTGGATGCTATCAGCTATATATTGTTTCCCTAATATTTAAACTAGTTCAACTCTCTCCTATGAAATCCACCATTTTTGTGGAGAGCTTGAAAGCACTTTGAAGTCAAATATCTAAAATAAAACTCAGTTTTTCCTTCCTATCCACAACCTTCTCTCCCACTTGTATTCCCAACGTTATCAACCATAATTGAGGTCTCTATCACCTACTCAGTAATCTAGGTGATCTAGGTGAGGAAACTTCATGTCCTGGAGAGTGTATTTCTTTTCAACTCCCACATTTAAAAAAGCACCAAGTTGAGATTATAAATTAGTACAGCCACTATGGAAATCAGTATGGAGGTTCCTCAAAATACTAGGCATGGGATCACCATATAACAGAGCTATACCACTCCTCCGTATTTATCCTAAAGAATTAAAAATCAGCATACTATACAGTGATACATACATACCCATGTTTATAAGAGCACAATTCACAATAGCCAAACTATGAACCAGGATAGCTATTCATCAATTTTGCATGAATGGATAAAGAAAATGTGATATATATATATATATATATATATATATATATATATATACACACACACACATATACATACATACATACATAAAGGAGTTTTATTGGCCATAAAGAAATATAAAATTATGGCATTTGCAGGAAAATAGGTGGAACTGCAGACCGCTATGTTAAGCAAAATAAGCCAAAATCAGAAGGTCAAGGGTCATATATTTTCTATCTCATGTGGAAGCTAGAAAGAAAAGAGTAAAAGAAAAGTGGGGGGTGATCACATGAAAATCAAAGGGAGATCATTAGAATAGAGGAAGGGAACCAGGAGTAGGAGGAGGAAGTGCTGGAAGTGATATTGGCCAAATTATATTGTTATATTGTTTGCAGGTACAAATAGGTAACAACAAATCCCACCATTAAGTACAAATAAATGCACCAATAAATTTTTTTTTAATTCCACCAAGTTGCCTCTGTCTTCCTGCCTGTGTCTTAACTAATAATTCTCCACTTGGTAACTACATTTATTTCCTCACACCATTTACCCAATTATAATGTGTCCTTAACCTATTTTCCTGAATTGCATCTCTCTCTTCATTGGAATTCAATTTGAGAAGGCTAACAATTTATCTTTGTAAAGTGAAAATTTTATTATTCTCCTATTACTCTCCTATTACAGTTATCTGTTAGCCCTCTACTATCTATTCCTAAATGCCATTCTAGCCTCTCCTCCAATCTTTGTCTAAATACACCCTCTATGCTCTAGTTGCAGGAAAATACTTCTCATTGTTCTAAGTCTTTCGTACAGTTACAGATGGGATTTCTGCACCCTGTCACCCTTACCCCTATCCCCACAATTCAGCCAAATAACATCTTCTGTGGAAAGGCTTTCTTGACTTTCCAGACTCAAAGTTATAGTTGGAATGACAGTAGGCACTATGATTCAAATACAGATCTACAAATGATGGCCTTGCCTCTGATTTTGCTGGAAAAAAAAAATGGAGCAGTCATGGGAGAACTTCTCAGAATCCCACCCCACCATCTTGCTACCCATCAGGATGTGCATGCATACTTACATATTCTGCCTTCCTGCCTGCTACTGTAGATTTGCATTCTGTGTCCCTGTACAGAGCCCATTCCTCTGATTACACACTCAATCCCACCCTGAATAATCCTGGTGAGCAGCACTCTAGCAATTCTTCCCTTCTCTCTAGAACCATCAATTATTTTTCCCTCTTTACTGGATCACTCCCATCAGCACTCAAGACTCCTAGTATTTCCTCTATCTCAACAGATAAAATAAACCTTTTATTTAAAAAAAAATTCCACTTCCCTTACCAGCTCAATTCTTTCTATATTCAGTCTCTTATTTCTTTTCTCCCATTTTATTTAAAACCTACTTCCATCTAAGTTTTCCCTCAGTCATTGCCCAGACCCTTTCTTATCAAAGTCACCAATGATGTAACACGGCTCAGTCTTTGATCCTGTTCCCTGTCTTCACTTACTCCCTTGGTGATTCATTAGCCTCAATGGCTTTAAATGTTATAAATATACCAATGACGGGTAATTCTATATCTCTAATCCAAAATGTCTCTCCCAGACTCTGAATTCTTGCTCAAAAACTGCCTTGAATGTCCAGTAGGAATTGCAAAATAATGCCTGCAACCAACACCCCTGATCTTCCTTATTAGGGTTTAGATACGAGGTGTCCCTCAAAAGCTCATGTTAATATAGGAACATTCAGAAGGGAAATGATGGGATTGTGAGAGCTATAATCCAATCAGTTCATCCTAGTTCAAATGGATTTACTAGATGATAACAGTAGGCAGGTGGAATGTGGCTGGTGGGGGGTGCCCTGGTAGGGTGCATTTTCCCTGGGGCCCTTCTCCCCACCCTCTCTTTTTCCCTGCTGCTGTGAGCTCAATAGCTTCTTCCACTGGGCCTTTCCCCCATGATGTGCTCCCTCACCTTGGGCCTATAGCAGTGCAGTCATCCATCTATGGACTGAGACCTCTGAAACCACGAGCCCCAAATAAACTTTTCTTCCTCTAAGTTGTTCTGGTTGGGTGTTTTGGTCACAGCCAATCTAACTACAACTCTCCTCCCAAGTCCTTCTTTCCATAGATCTGTCTCCACCTCAGGTGACAGCAAGTCCATCTCCCTAATCACTCAAGCCTAGGATTTTGGAATCGTGACTCTTGTCTTCCTTTTGTATCTCATTTCCAGATTATAAGAATCATCCAGAATCTGATTGCTTCTCACCGCCCCTCCCCTTCTGCCCCTGGCCTAGAGCAGTGGTACTCTCCCATCCAGACAATTGTGGTAGTCTTCTATCAAATCTCCACATTCTGTCTGCAATAAATGAGTTCTTTAAAATGCAAGGTGTGTTACGTCACTGCTCTGCCCCAAACTCTGCCACGCCTCATGATTTTATTCAGATATGAAGCAGAATCCTTACCTTGGCCAACGCTTGATCTGCTATCCGTAGACCTATTTGCCCCCCTCTCTTCCTCTTTTTTAGCTCCTGGCTGTTCAGCTACCCCAGCCCTTCCACTTTTTAAAGCTCTAGGCATGTCCCTGCCTTAGGGCCTCTGTCCAGGTATCCTCTGCCTCTGGAGCTCTTTCTTCCAGACATCCCTGGGCCCACTCATCTCCCTCATGTCTTTGTTTAAATACCTACCTTCCAATAGGCCTTCTCTGACCTCAGCTGCTTATTTTACCACTTGTACTGATCCTCACTCCCTTTTATTATTTTCTACTTTTGTTGTGTCCCCTTTTGACTTATTTATTTATTTGCACCATTTATTGCATTTTCCTGCTCTCTCCATTAGAATAAAATTCTCATATAGGCAGATATATTATTTATTTTGTTCCTTAATAAATCTCAAGCATCCAGATGAATATACAGACACTTTACAAATAAGAAACCCAACTAAAAAGTAAGCAATGAACAAATACCTGTGGAAAGAAAACATAAAGATAACAAATAAGCTATGTAAAGATGCTCAAAATCATTTGTCATTAGGGAAATGCAAGTAAAAAGAACAATAGCATTCTACCATACACCTATCAGAAAACTTCCATGCCGATGATACTAAGTTTGAGCAAAGATGTGCAGCAACAGGAATTCCCATTTATTGCTTGTAGGGATGCAAAATGATACACAGCTTTTAAGACACTCTGCACTTTCTTACAAAGAAAAACTTGGTCTGAGTCAGCAACTGTACTCCTATGTATTCACCTAATTGACTTACATGCAAACTTATCTTCATATAAGAAGATTCATGAAAATGTTTATAACAATTTAATTCACAATCTCTAAAAACTAAAGAAAATTTCCTTCAATGGGTTAATAAATAAAAACCTATCTTACAGATCCAGAAAAGGATTCTAATTCAATAAGTGGGAGCGAGATAATGAACCATACCAAGACATAGAAGTATCTTACATGCATTTTGCTAAGTAAAGAACCCAGTCTGAAAAGACTATGTACTATATGATTCCAATTATATGGCATTGGGGAAGGGCAAAACTACAGAAATGATAAAGAGATCAGTGGTTACCAGAAGTTCAGGGGCACAGGGAAAAGGATGAAGCATGGGATTTTTTAGGATGTTCAAATTATTCTGTGATACACCAATTGTATCTACATAACAATATACTTGTCAAAATCCACAGAACTCTCTCTCACCTTGCACAAAACTCAAAGTGAAATGGACCAAAGACAGGAGTTAGACAAAAACCTTGTAACTGCTAGAAGAAAATATAGGCAAAGCTACATCATATAGGTATTAGCATAACTTACACTACAAGACCCCCGAAACAGAAGAAATAAAACCAAGAATCAATAAGTGGGACAGACATTGAGAGTGTATACACACACACACACACACACACACAAAAGAGCATAAATTCTCACTGAGACCTCTGATTCTAACTCAAAGGCACCAAGTTCATTCTAGTCTCCTCTCTGTACGTGTAACTCCAGCCGTGACAACTCTGGCGCCTGTTACCTTTCTCATATTTTCTGATCAGATCAGTTTTCCTCACATAACTGATCTTGCTCATCACTGCCTTTGCTTTCCTGATGCCTGTCTGCCTTTCCTGATTTGGGTTTGGATTCTTATTGGGAGCCCACCACCTGCCATACAGAGGCCCTCCTTTGCCCCTTGACAGCAGGCCACATCTCCCTGTGAGTGTTCTCCTCACCCCTGCAGGCTCCCACCCAGTAAGGGTGCCTTCCTAAGCACTCCATGGATAACACCTGCGCAGCCTGTTTTCCTTTGCTGATGCTCTCCTCAGTCCAAATAGGCTCTGACACCCCCACCTCCAGCCTAGTACCCTCCTCCCGAGTCAGACTCTGCCACTTGCTCTTGGTCTCCAAACTTCCTCAACCCTGGTAAGGATACCTACCTTGTTAGCCCCTGAGAAATGTATTCTTGACTAAATTGTTCTGAAAAGTAACAGAAGAGAAAGAGGAAGAAGAAGCAACACATATTTCTTACGTAAAGGAATAAAAAAGTTCCAAGCTTCTTCAAAACAGGATGCTTGAGAGTGTTGCACAGAGGTTGTTACGTGTCCATGAGGAGGGGATCGACTTGGAACTGAAACCCAAGCTACAAGGCAGATCTCTCCCCTAAGAGGTTTTAAAATACCCTTCCCAAATCACAGTTCTCCATAGATTAGTGTCTCACCTGTGTTTGAGGCTCCAACCTCTCCAGCTGTTGAGCTTTCCATGCCAGGGTCGGGGCTCTCCAGGCCACAGGAGGTGATTAAACACAGAAGCCCTGGGATAGGGAAAGTTTAAAGATATTGCACAGGAAGTATCAGTTGTCATTGCCAGATATCCATTTTCACCTCATACTCTATTCAGGAAGTGCCTTTTCCTGCCGAAAGGATTTCTAAACCTCTCCTTCATCGCTTCAGTGAAGCCAGAGAAGACAAGGTCTATAATGATCATTAAAGGGCTGAATCACCGCACAGCCATTTTGTTGAGCAAGTGAAATGTTCAGCAAACCGTGTCCAGGACACAAAGGAGGCCAAAAATCCTTTGATGGTGATCACCAACAAGCAAAGGCTGACTTTGAACCATGACTAATAAAAGTTGGAAAAGTTTTCAAAAATCAATAACAGCATAAAGTAAAATCTAGTCAATTCTACTCAAATGGAATAATCCAGACCAGACTAGAACTATTCCTGTAGCCATATACTAAAAGGGTCATTACCTGTTCGAGTTCACCATCTGGACTGTCTCTTATTTTTCTCTTGCCATGTTGTGCCCTCATATACAGTAGTTGGATGCTTGGGGAAGGGATTCTCGAAATCTCTGCTAACAAATTCTAGATTGTTTCTTCAATGAGAGGCACTGAATGAAGATGTTGATTTTTAACATTATTCAGGTATGGTGAGGCCAAGAGATCAGGAAGTGATTGCCATTAAAAATATGGTGTTATTTTAAATCCCAAGAGGAGGGAGTATGCCAGACCATGATAGCAGAGGGTGGTGGTAGACTGCAGGGATGGTCAAGGAGCAGAGAAAGTGGGTGAAAAAGTGAACAAAAGCCTTTATTGTGGTTTCCATGGGAAGGAACTGGTGAGGCCCGACAAGCAGGTTCAGGACTGACTGGTTTGAACAATCTCAATGGCTCTGGAGGTAGGAACTGTCCTTGGTTGTCTGGTTCTGGGCCTGGAGTGATAATGGCAGTTGAATAGTGGCCCAGAGCAGGAGCAGCCAATAAAGGAGATGGTTGGGGTTCAGCCTCTGGATTGGTTTGGTTGCAGTTGAAAGGCCTGATCACAGGTAATGTGTTTGTCATCTCGAGGAATTAGCTAACCCTGGGAGGGACAGCCCCTCTTGAGTCAGCAAGACCTCAAATTACCAAAGTATCAGAAAATAAAGGCAAGGGTAATATAGCCACTTGCATGAGATCTGGAGGGCTGGACAAGAGCAAAAGTCATATTATTGTTCTTTCAGCAGCTGTAGGTGAATGCATAGGCTTTTATACATGTGAAATTTTATGGCAGCTCCACAGACATTTCTTAGAAAATACTCAGCATGTTATTGTAATCATTGCCAATAGTTTCTTGGTGTTTATACTATTTGGTGACTGTGTTACAGCTGCCAGCACCCCTGAAATCTCCAGTGGTCTTCTCTGACCTTTCTTTTGCTAGTACTACCAGTGGTTTTCTAAACTCCTGATTCTCTGAATTAAAGAGCTTTCTGCTAGAAATATCTAGAGTGATTTCTGTCTTTTTGACCCAACCCTGACCGATACATTCAGGAAGTTGTGATAATTATCATGCACCTGTTATAGTTCATGGTTGATAAGTATGCTTACGCTAATTGGATTTCTATTGAGTTTTTGGTGCCTAGGAAGGGCAAAATTTGTGTACAGTTGTCTTTTTGGAATTCTGACTTACGGTTGATTCCTTTTGGTGATTGCATGTTACAGTTTTCTTATCCTGTATATTTCCAAATCACTGCCTTTATTTCTAGTATTACATGGAACCATAGCACTGTAACAATCTGTGTATACACTTGTCCTTTTTGCAAGATTAGGACAGGGTTCTTTTAGACTTCACTGCTACTGCTTTAGAATTTTGTCCAGTTCTTGACACGCTGCAAATGAATGGCTAAACTTCACAGGAAGTGGGCATGTCCAGCCCTAGTATGAGTAGGGCATGTACACAAATGATCATAAAAATGGCCACTGCTCATTAGTTGTACTCCTTGCTAGGTGCTTTACAATCATTTCCCCATTCAGTACTCACAAAAATCTGCACTCAACGTTGAAATAGTAAGAAAAACATTGAGAGTTATGTAAAACCAGTAAAAAGACCATCATACTATGGAGAGTAGTTTTAGGCAAAGTAAACTGAAGGTTACCTGCTCTTGGAATGAGAACAAGGAAGAAAATGAAGAACTTGTCTTTCAAGGATTTAGAAAGTTCACAGAAAAATAAATTCCCAGTTGAGTGGGGATTTGTTTTCTCTTCTTATCTGAGATCAGAGATAACTGTCCCAGTGGTTCTGAGCTGTTTCTTTCCACTGGGGTGGAGCGGTTTTGGCCTATTTTGAACTGGATGCACATTCTATCTTACTGGCTGCTCATCTACATCCCTAAAAGCTCTTTGAAGGAACATGTATTATTCATCTACACACTTTCATCACTCAGCATAATTCCTGACTTGTGACAATTGAAGAAATGAATGATAATTAAATCAATAAATTAATTCAAACAAATAAACAAAGTCATTTCCCTGAAATGTAGATTATTTTTTATTATATATAAAAGAATGAATAAAATAATGATACTAGACAGGCTTTGGAAAATATTCCTGGCAAGCCAGGTTTGAAGACTGATAGCTTCAAAAACTTGATCTGCCAGACTATTTCTCATTTGGTGGTCTGGCTATTAAGATCTTGAGATTGTCACAGGCAGGTGAGCTGAGAGAAGTAATATGGAGTTTTCTCCTCTAGTATGAAAGTACAAATGAAACTCAATCTCAGAAAAATACTGAGTACCGAGATTTGACAAAAGGAAAAATTGTGCCTGCAGTGACCTTAATGCTTCCTCTTAAAACTACCAGCATTATTTCTTCCCTTTACTTTTTCTGCCAGCTTCTCACAGAACAGTATGCACACATTACCGAGTTGTACAATAATGTGTATTGGTTTTCCAGGGGAGAGCATCAAAAGGCCCTCATGAGGAAAGAAAAGGTTTTTGTAGAATGATACTGGATACTCTAAATGTTCTCATGTTCTTTGCCTTCCAAAACTGGAGCACTTTTTTGATCTGATTTTACATTTGAATATTCTGAATATAAGACATTTAGGGCAGAAGAACAGTGCCCTCATTCTGCTAACATTTGGGTGTGTTTTAGGAAACAGGAAGGAAACAAGAAATCCTCATGGGGAAAAAAGAAATCTCCCCAAACCCCCAGAAAGGGATTTCTTGTTTTTAATTCTGACACACACACACACACACACACACACACACAGACACACACACACATAATTGGATATGCCAAAAATAATCTTGCCTTTCCCCTGCCTAGGACTTGTATTATTCCACATCAACTCTGACAACACTCATCTTATTCTGTTTAAAGTTATCCAAGTGATTTACAGTTGAAACGTCTCTGTCTTTCCTTTGGGGAGTCAGAAGAACAGAAACACTAGGTTTGACTTCTTAGGACTTTTGTTTGTTTGTTTAAGTGGATGTGGATAACATGCCAAATTTAAACCATTTGTGGTTATCTACACTGAGTAGTAAATTCTATCCCAAAAGTTCAGTCCCCTAAATTATTTTGAAGAATATGTGGTAAAGCTGCAATTTCCAACATAGCGCTCATGAATGAGATGATTTCATTGATATTATCAATCCCCTGCTCTGTTGATCAGTGTGCTCTCCTTGTTGGCTCCCTTCCCTGATGGTCCAGAGCAGAATGAGCAGAAGAGAATGATCCCAGAAATATGGTCCTGATAGATCATTAGCATGCTGTGGGACACTTTTTCTCAAAGGAAACTTTCCTGATAGGAATTGAGAATGCTGGCAAGGAATGAGCAGATTAGAACATGAATATTTACTTAATTTAAAAAATGTTCTTGAATGCTAAGATTGAAGCTTGAAATTGAAACCAGTATTTTTATGCTTTCCAGTTAAGTCTGTAAATAACATTTCCTCACTCACCTGAAATTGTTTTAGATGTGCTCCAGCTTCCAGAGGAATTTAAGAGCAGGGGTCATGAATATGAGATGACTTCAGATGACCAAGTAGTCACGGGGTCTTTTTGTGCAAGGAGTCTAACAATGATGATGTTTAAAAATATTCTGTGCATCTATCAGTATTTTTACCAGCCAGTAACTGTACTTAGCCTACACCCCTACCTAATCACTGCTCTAATCTTCCTACTCCTGCCAGCCAAAGTGTTCCCCAAAGTGGTCCAACTCATAAAGGAAATAAATTTTCTGTTTAGACAGGAAAAACTGTGCTTAGTGATTCACAACTTTATTTTTTCCCATCTCTTACAGGAATAGGAAAAATAGGTATTTATAGTAAAATGCTTTAGAGTTTCCTATTGCAAAGATAATTCTAACTCAAGAGGACTCCTAACTTTGAGTTTAGTGTATCATCCCTGGTCTTTGCTCTCTGGGATCATATAGTCCAGTACCCACAAATATACTCCTAGGTAACACCCAACAGTGCAGGGTAAAAGTTGTGCTTGGATGCTGTAAAGGGGACCATGGTGTCTATAGGGCAGGACTAATGGGAACTGAAATTCAATTTGGTTTTTGAACTACAGTGTGTTTTGCTCCTGTAGCTACCATACCCCAAATACCACCAATTGGAAGGGTTAAAACTGGGAGTAAATGAATTCAGCAAAGTGGCAGGATATAAAATCAACACGCAAAAAATAAAAGGCATTCCTGTATATCAGCGACAAATCCTCTGAAATGGAAATGAGGACAACCACTCCATTCACAATATCCTCAAAAATAATAAAATACTTGGGAATCAACCTAACAAAAGAGGTGAAAGACTTATACAATGAAAACTACAGAACCCTAAAGAGAGAAATTGAAGAAGATCTTAGAAGATGGAAAAATATACCCTGTTCATGGATAGGCAGAAATAACATCATCAAAATGGCGATATTACCAAAAGTTCTCTATAGGTTTAATGCAATGCCAATCAAAATCCCAACGGCATTTCTTGTAGAAATAGAGAAAGCAATCATGAAATTCATATGGAAAAATAAAAGACCCAGAATAGCAAAAACAATGCTAAGCAGGAAGTGTGAATCAGGTGGTATAGCGATACCAGACTTCAAACTATACTACAGAGCAATAGTAACAAAAACAGCATGGTACTGGTACCAAAACAGGCGGGTGGACCAATGGTACAGAATAGAGGACACAGAAACCAACCCACAAAACTACAACTTTCTTCTATTTGATAAAGGGGCTAAAAGCATGCAATGGAGGAAGGATAGCATCTTCAACAAATGGTGCTGGGAAAACTGGAAATCCATATGCAACAAAATGAAACTGAATCCCTTTCTCTCGCCATGCACAAAAGTTAACTCAAAATAGATCAAGGAGCTTGATATCAAATCAGAGACACGGCATCTGACAGAAGAAAAAGTTGGCTACGACCTACATACTGTGGGGTCGGGCTCCAAATTCCTCAATAGGACACCCATAGCACAAGAGTTAACATCTAGAATCAACAAATGGGACTTACTCAAACTAAAAAGTTTTTTCTCAGCAAAAGAAACAATAAGAGAGGTAAATAGGGAGCCTACATCATGGGATCAAATCTTTACTCCTCACACTTCAGATACAGCCCTAATATCCAGAGTATATAAAGAACTCAAAAAATTAGACAATAAGATAACAAATAACCCAATCAACAAATGGGCCAAGGACCTGAACAGACACTTCTCAGAGGAGGACATACAATCAATCAACAAGTACATGGAAAAATGCTCACCATCTCTAGCAGTCAGAGAAATGCAAATCAAAACCACCCTAAGATACCATCTCACTCCAGTAAGATTGGCAGCCATTATGAAGTCAAACAACAACAAGTGCTGGCAAAGATTTGGGGAAAAGGGTACACTTGTACATTGTTGGTGGGACTGCAAATTGGTGCAGCCAATTTGGAAAGCAGTATGGAGATTTCTTGGAAAGCTAGGAATGGAACCACCATTTGACCCAGCTATTCCCCTTCTGGGTCTATTCCCTAAAGACCTAAAAAGAGCATGCTACAGGGACACTGCTACATCGATGTTCGTAGCAAGACTGTGGAAGCAACCTAGATGCCCTTCAAAAGACAAATGGATAAAAAAAAAGTGGCATTTATACACAATGGAGTATTACTCTGCATTAAAAAATGACAAAATCATAGAATTTGGAGGGAAATGGATGGCATTAGAGCAGATTATGCTAAGTGAAGCTAGCCAAGCCCTAAAAAACAAATGCCAAATGTCTTCTTTGATATAAGGAGAGTAACTAAGAACAGACTAGGGAAGAAGAGCACGAGAAGAAGACCAACATTAAACAAGGATGAGAGGTGGGAAGGAAAGGGAGAGAGAAGGGAAATTGCATGGAAATGGAAGGAGACCCTCAGGATTACACAAAATTACATACAAGAGGAAGTGAGGGGAAAGGGAAAAATAATACAAGGGGGAGGAATGAATTACAGTAGAGGGGGTAGAGAGAGAAGAGGGGAGGGGAGGGGAGGGGAGGGGGGATAGTAGAGGACAGGAAAGGCAGCAGAATACAACAGACATGAGAATGTCAATATGTAAATCAATGGAAGTGTAACTGATGTGATTCTGCAATCTGTATATGGGGTAAAAATGGGAGTTCATAATCCACTTGAATCAAAGTGTGAAATATGATATATCAAGAACTATGTAATGTTTTGAACAACCAACAATAAAAAAAATGGATAAAGAGAAAGATAGGAAGATAGTAAATATTAAAAGCAAATTGTGTAAGAGAATACTGTTTAGAGGACAGAAGATTAAGTGGAAGAAAAGATGTCAAAGACTATATCCCTAAATATGGTTATGTGCAATTTTCAAAGATCAGCTAAATAAAAATGTTTATTGTCAGGAAATAATTAAATCTGTAGAATAAAACAAAAGAAAATAAACTAGATTCACCTGCAGGGAGATTAAAATGAATAATAATAGCTCACATAGAATATAGCCACATAATATAACTTGACCTTTCTCCTTGCATGCCTCAGCTCCATTCCCATCTCGGATCCCTTTCTACACGCAGAACACATACACTGATTTCTTTTGTTCATTTAAATAAAACTTTTTGAGGGGAAAAAATATAAGTCATGTTTAGAAACCTCCATTTGCCTTAGGGAAACTCCAATTTCAGCTCCTATTTAAAATATCACAAGTATGAGTTCTCTTGACAGTTATTTAACCTACGATGATAGGTTACAAACTTCAAAAAAGAACAATGATTACAGATTTATTAATTCTGCATGCCACATACTCTTCATAAATAAATAAGTGTTTATGGAAAAAAAAAGAAATTAAAAATCAAGGTGTCACCAATGTCATGCTTTCTTGGAAGGATCTTGGTGAAAATCCTTCCTTGCCCTGTCCTAGTTTCTGGTGGTTGCTGATTATCCTTGGTGGCCCCTTGGTGGCACAATGGTCTTCTCTCTGTGTGTGTCTATTTCTGTGTCTCTCTTCTTGTAGAGATACAAGTTGATATATCCTAATCCAATATTACCTCATCTTAACTTGATTACATCTACAAAGACATACTTCCTAATAAGGTCATGTTCACAGGATTCAGGAATTAGGATTTCAGTATATATATATATATATTTAAAAAATTAGTTTACTTAGTTATACATAATATTAGGGTTAATTTTGACACAATTATATAAGTTTGGAATATAACTTGCTGTAATTATGTTTTTGAGGGATAAAAGTTAATTCAAAGAGATAGTATCCTAGATTAGTTTTCCTAGAAGCCTGAAATGGGGACTCTTGAGAAGATGTGTTTTGGAGGATGTGTTTTCAGGGTACAGAGAGTGAGGTTAGCAGGTTCAGAAAGCCAGCCAGACAAGTGGGTTCAACTGGAATCCAGTTTCAGCCCGATTCCAGAAGAGCTCTGGAACACAAATGTTACTACAGAGTTGTCCCACCTTGAGACAAAGGAGCCAAGCCTTATTGTTGTACCCATCAATCCTTGGGCTTAGCTGTGATCCCTCAGCCTCTAGGGAGGGGGTGTATGGAAACTCCTGTTAAGGCTGCTCCCATTGGGTCAAAGTTATTTCTCTGGAGAAGGAGACAACTGTGAGCAGCTAGCAGTCTGCATACATAGCAGCTGGGGACTGGGGATATCAGCCTGGTGAAGAAGGTCAGATGGGACTCTAACAGCATAAAACTTGTTCTCCCAGGGCCTGCTTAGATCTACTTACCTGTCCATCCATCCTGGCATAATTTCCTCCATATTCTGGCCAAAGTATTTTACAGTATAGCTCATAAGCAGAGGATTGGTGGTTAGTGGCAACCTCAGTGTGTCCTGAGGTTATAGCTGATTCTCCTTATCTCCTTCCCTTCTATATTCCTTTTAGCCATGGCTCTTGGCTTTCTGTTAATCTAAATGGCTTGTATGGTGTTATGGTTTGGATATGATGTGTCCACTGAAAGCTTATGTGGGCAATCACAAAAGAATATTCAGAGGAGAAATGATTAGATTGCAAGAGCTATAACATAATCTGTGTATTCATTCATTTGATGGATTTAGAAATTTGAATTGATAATGGGTACAACTGTAGGTTGGTAGGGCATGGTGGGTCAAAGTAGGTCACTGAGGATACACCCTTGAGAATTATATTATCCCTGGCTCCTTGCACACAAGCTCTCTATTTCCTGGATGTCATGTCCTTGGGCCAAGAGCAATGGAATCTCTCCACCATGGACTGAAACTCTAAAACTTTGAGCCAAAAGAAACTTTGTGAAACCACGATCCAAGCAAACTTTCCTACTCTAAGATGTTCTTGTCAGGTTGTTTTATCACAGCAATGAAAAGCTAACTAGCACATATGGGGTAAGGGTAGAGTCTGAGACTTTCCATCATCCCCTAATCAGGCTTCATTTGATCTACTTGACCACTTATAGTGACAGGCTGGAATAGAGTATTGAGTATTGAGTGACTCAGTAGATCACAGATGTTCAAATACCTCTCACTGCCTCTGTGAGATTATAGTAATCCTACCTTCTCATGATTGGGATTATTTATCCAAGTTGGTGTCAGGTTGGTGTTGGGATTCCTTTCTGCACCTACTGGTCTACTGGCATAAGTAATCCAAAGGAATCAAGATAACAGCCTTAACTTTAAGTTTAGTGAAGCTCTTATTGTATACACAGATAGAACCATCTCTTGTCCAGGACTTAAGATTTACAGATGCACATAACCTAAAGTTGTGAAATGGGAAGCACAACATTAGGAAAGATGGTTATCTCAGCCACCTTGCTTCCTTGTCTTGGTTCTCAGACATATGTATTCTTCTTCCAACTGGGAACACTGCACCATATGGTAGTAATGATTTAAGACAAATACAACATCTTTAAGGATAGCACCTTATCATTTTAAGGAAATCTCCGGCGGAAGCCATTCCAATACTGATATCTTCTGGATGATTTCATATGTGGTGAAGTGAGTGGATTCCCTTGACATATACCCACTACCACCCCTCCTTGGTCATTAAATAGGTGCCTCATTCTAAGGCAGTATTATGAGGAATCTCATCCAAGAGATCAGACACCATGAGGCTTCAGGGAGTGGTGTTGGCCGAGGCAGTGCAACAAGAAAGGCAAACCCACACCCAGAACATGTGTCTGTCTGTGTTGGGATAAAACATTTGTTTCCCCTTCCAAGGTGGTAGGGTTCTGATGTAATCAGCTACCTCTTCCCTTTTGGTTAGTAAGAAAATTCCAATTTTGTTCAGAACCACCTTGTCCCCTTCTCCAGATCTTGGATAATGATGGTCTAAGCCAGCCATGATAGTTCCAAAGCACATTCCCAGCCTCACTCCAGATCTGGCCAATAAGACATAATGGGAAATCTACTGGGGAGATTCCTGGGAATGTTTTTTTTTTAATGTAAATATTCAGATTTGGTTGTATATATCCCTCTTTGTAATTCTACCTTGAATATGAACATGATGGCTATAACTGTAGTACTATTTTGCCATTATATAGGAAAATTTAAGACATAAAACAAGAGTGACAGTACTATTATTATCTTAATAATCACAGATATCAATGGCCTTCTTTTGAACTTCTTATGTAAGGGAAACAAATTTGCATTACTTCAACTAGCATAATAAAGTTGAAGCTAATTTTATTTTAAATAGTAACTTTTTTTTAGAGGAGGAGTTAAAATAGGATCAATAGAAGCACCATCTAGACTACTAGGGTCAAAAATATGATGCTGCAAAGGTACTGATGGATACAAGAAAACACCCCAACAAAGAATTGGTGTAAAGTCTATATGAATAGCTATAGAAGCTGATAAACTTTTTCTTTTGCTCATACCATGCCATAATAAAACAAAAAACTATTCTTCAATATCACATACTACTTTCCATATTCAAATTTTTGCAATTGCTTTAGAGCTCCCCCACCAAATGGTTTGAGTCAGAATTCAAAGTCCCCATATTACATTCAGATCTCTCTTATTCTAGACAGCTTCTCTCTCACTCTTCTTTCAAGATGTTGATTTGTTGGAGAAACCAGGCCATTTTTCCTATTGACTCTCCTACATCCTAGATTTGGCTCATTACTTCCTCCTAGTGTTGTTTAACTGGATTCTTCTATACCATGTATTTCCTCCAAATTGGTAGTTAGATTTAAAGGCTTTATTAGATTCAGTTTTAACTTTTAAGGAAGTTTTGTTGCATACTTCCTATTGCATCACTTATGACATATATAATTCTTATGGATGTCAACTCAGCTTGATCCTTTTACTATCAAGTTTCACCTAATGGTTTTTGCATCCAGTGAGGATAATTACCTGGAATCATGATTTCATCAGCAATGGTACAAGTCCAATTCTGTAATTCCATTATTCATCCTTTCTTTATTGGTTGAAATTTTTCCATAAAGAAGAACATTATTTTGACATCTACTTGATAACTTCTGAAATACAGCTTATACAGAAAGGTTAAACCAATTCTTGATTATTTTCCTTTATAAAGATTGACAGCAAATCACAAATTTTTTGTTTTCTTGTTTGCTGTTTGTAAAGTAGCATTATCAGATCATGGAATTTTATATATTTGGTGTGTTAAAATTCTTTGTAGTCATTTTGCTTTTCAGATTCTTTTGTCAGTAGGAATTCATTGAAGTTTTCCTTTTGACAGGATTGTCATTAGTCTGATAGTTTTTCCTGCTCTCTAGCACAAAATAGTACCACAAAACAGAAGTCAAAAGCCTTTTTATTTCTTTTAAGATTTCTAGTTTCTTTGTCAGAAATTATATGACAGGCCATTCAATTGAGTGCTAAAGATCCTCATTGCTTGGGTTATTATTGCTTCTAAGACTTTTCAGTGAACAATACCAAGAAATATCTTCTTTTTAAAAAAGACAAAATCACGCAACAGGACTATAATACCTATCATGCGTTGGTAAGAATCAGATGTAATAGTGGAAAAATCATGGTGGAGGGCCATGAGACCTGTCTTTCTGCCTTTACATAGCAAAGTTCCAGTGGAAAAGGCTCTGTGCACTTAGATTTGATGATCACTGTATTCAATCTTGCCTTTAACATTCTCTGCATCAGTGAATTCAGACTCCATAAAGAATAAGCATTTTTATTCACTTAACAAGGATTAATCGAAGAAGTAAATGAATGGACAATGTGCTTAAAAACAATCCTCTTATTAAACATTAATTTTTAATGTCTTGTGACTGATAAACATTTGTTGAATTTTTCTCTTGAATTATTATTGAATGTATTGTATTATTTTAGGTATGTTGAGAGATTCAAATAAAAATAAAGCGACATCCTATTTCAGGGAAATTTGGACCTGGAACAGGAAACAAGACATGTCTTGGGGCAGTTCTTCAGGCAAGCCTGCTAAGACCGGGCTGGGCATTTATCTGGTGTGCTGCCTCCCTGATGTGGGGCAGGCAAAGGCTGAGAGCAGTGTTGGGATTTCCATTTGCTGATATCCATCAACTTTAACATGCTTCGTCCATGCTAGAAAGTAAGAGCAAGACCTGACAGAGAATCCTACCAGCCTGGAAGAAGAAGCTGAATGAGGGTGAGTGTGGAGAGTAAAAAGTGGGGCTATATTGAGGCTCAGGCAGGTAAGTCAAAGCTGTGGCTCTACAGGGTCTTGAAGGTGGAAAGCAGAAACCAACAGGGCCGGTTTGTGGGTGATTTACGATGGCATCCAATCAACTGTGCATTCATGAAATACATGACTTGCTGCTGCTCCACATTACCATGCTTCCTCTGCCCAATTAAGGAAAATACCCTTTTCATTTATGAAGTGGTGCGTGGGCATCCTCGTGATCCCACAGTTGAGGGGAACTGATGGGGGTCATTTCAACATGACCAAGGTCAAGTGGTCAAAAGTTATTTATAGCCCATTAGGCAGGGTTCATGTCAGCCCGGCATATCCTGCTCAGCTTTCCTAAATGAAGTAAATATGCTGGATCTCAGGTTTTCGGCATGGCTGTGTGGCCAAGGACGTTTCCAAGTTAGCTGGGAAATGCAAACAGCAACAGCCAACGTGCTGGAGTGCCGTGTTCCAGAGCAGAGTCATGGAGCACCTATCTCATACTGACTTAAGGGCAGAATTCTTTTCATTGTATCATCAGATATTAATTCTGGAAGGGATCTTAGTCTAATCCAATCATTTTGGAGATAAATAAACTGATGTCTATCAAAGCAAAGGAAATTGTCCAAGGGCACACAGCTCATTAGTGTCAGAAGCTAGATTTAGACAGATGATATTTTGTTAATTCTTTACTAGTTTTACTTTATAATATCTGGAGATGTAGGAATACTTAGTAAATGCCATTGGAATAACTGGATATTAAAAAGTTCAACTCATCTAATAGTGCAAAATAAACTCCGGGTTAATTACAAAGAAAATAGTACAAAATACATTTACTTTGTTTCCAGTCATTTTGGACTAAAAGAATAAGAGAACTTAACATATTTGACTTATAAAAAATGGAAAACTATGCTGGGCATGGTGGTGCACACCTATAATCCCAGCACCTTAGGAGGCTGAGGCAGGAGGATCTTGAGTTCAAAGCCAGCCTCAGCAACTTTGCAATGCCCTAAGCAACTCAGTGAGACCCTGTCTCTAAATAAAATACAAAAAAGGGCTGGGGATGTGGCACAGTGGTTAAGTGCCCATGAGTTCAATCCCTGGTACCAATAAAAAAGAAAGAAAGAAAGAAAGAAAGAAAGAAAGAAAGAAAGAAAGAAAGAAAGAAAGAAAGATCATATGTTAGGAAGAACTTTAATGATATGATAAAGTGTAATAGATAACAGGAAAGAAATATAAATATACAATTTGCCTGGGTAGAATATAAGCATTAAATACATGGGAAAATGCCAACCCTCATTAACAAAGTCATAATAATTAAAACAAAGTAAAGCTCTATACAGTCAAGCAACACTTAATGTGGGGATATGTTCTGAGAAACATGTTGTTTTGTCATTGTGAAAACACCATAGAATCTACTTACATAAACCTAAAGGTGTAGCCTCATTATACACCTGTGTTATATGTAGCCAATCATATATGCTGATCATCAATATATGGTCCATGTCCTTTTCTTTCATCTTTACATAAAACTTGTCACAAATTTTTGTTCTTCCAAAATGTCCTCTGGTCTCTCTTTTCTTCCCATGTACTTCTATCCAGGTCCCTTATGACCTTGTATTTTGTTAAATGAAGTAGCCTCTCATGTTTCTCTCTTTCCTAATCACCCCATGAGAGTGTAACCCTCAATTCATTAGTATCCATTAGAGAGCATTGCTACAAGCAATGAAAATCAATTCTGGACAACTTTAAGGAATAAAACCAGTTTATTGGAAGACTTCTGAGGAGCTTATTCAATGGAGGAATAGCTGATCAACAAAGTAAGAGAAAAGTCAGAAACTGAGGCTGTTCTCTGAATTTCAGCAACATGAATTTGCATTCTATGTCCTTTGGGCACTCCCATTAGATGACTAGTTCAAAGTGCTTTTTAGGGCAGTAGTAACTTTCTTAATGTTTAAGATGTTATGCTTTCCTAATGTAAGTCCAAAAACAAGGATCACGTAATTTATTTTGCAGGCTTACATAGTATTGTGCATATGGTATAGATTTGACAAATGGTTAGTAGCATTTGTCATATGGCAAGACCAATGAAAAGAAAAATGAGCCTGGCTGGTGGAAGAGAGTAGGGTAGGACATTGGGGTAAAGTGACTCTAGTGGAAAGACTGACCTGAAATCCCAGATTGCTGATCCTGACCCACATCTGCCCGAGTTAATGTCTTATCTTCTAAAAGAGAGAAAAGAGGAAGGGAAAGGAGGAGGAGGAGGAGGTGTGGTGGGGAGATACTCTGAAAATAATGCCTACTTATTATTACTAGTTAGTATTTTTGACTTACAAACCTTTATAACTTCCATGAACAGAGCTGTATCAAATGTGAGAGAAGAGAATTCTTTGATACCTTTACCCATCAGCAGGCAGAGGAAAACTTGTCCACCATTTCCACTGAGTCATCCATTGAGGTCTTCTAAACACACCCCCATGATATAAGGAGGAAAGAACCCCATTAAGAAGTTCAAGAGAAATGCTTCCAGAAGAATAAAAAGGTTACCCCCAATGGGCCATCCTAGTGGAGGTCAAAGTTTTCCTTCTCTTTGCTCCTCTCAAAGATCTCCATCCCTTTGCCCTGGTATAACTGGGAGCCTGGGTGCATGCTGGTGTCACTCTTCCTGAAGAGAGAAAATCATATTGATCTTTTTGTCCCAGGACAATGGCTCTCTATAGTGGCCATGAAATCACCCACAGTAATAAAATATGGGCCTCATTCCTGGTAGAATTCTGAAGAGGAACCAAGGATCCTGATGATAACAAATTCCCCACATGATTTCTAAACAGCTATCTCAACATTGGTGGCTGGTTTGGGGACACTACTGCCCTGGAGTTAGCCCAGTGCTGTCGCATACTCTGTTCTTTTATGACTTAAACCAAGAACATCAGGGTTCTATGCTCAGAGTTGTGGGAGCTCTTTTTTCACAGAAGGAATCAGTAGAGTATCAGAAATTTTCTTGAACATAATATTGTGAGCAATTCTTCCTCACTCTTGCTCATATGCCTTCTGTTGTAATAAATATAACTAGAACATTATTTGACAGTATGATTTCTTGGTGGATTTCAGAATATACTTGATATATTTACATCATCAGAATATATTTTCTTATAAAAAATTTTAGATTAATTTCTAACATGTATGTTTAAAACTATATTTTTCTGCAAAATAGTTTATTTGTAAAATTAAAATATATTTTCCAGAAAAACAACATATTTAAGTAGTTTCAACTTTCAAATTTTATCTTTCCTTTTTTGATTTCCTGAGGCATGTGCAATCTTGGCAGATAAGTTTAGTGACTATGTGTTATGTGCCAGAAACTATTTTAATTGCTTTACAGGTACTAATTTAATTTAATTCTATTTTTTTTTAATTTTTTATTAGAGTTTAAGGGTTATACATAGTAGTTGGGTTCATCCTGCCAAACTCATACATGCATGGAAATCAATTTCAGTTCATGATCTCCCCTTTTCCCTCCCCATTTCTCCTTCCTCTACTAAGCTTTCCTTCACTCATCTATTGGTTTGTATTTGATTGGTTCTTTATGGAATCTTATTTAATTTCATTCTTCCAAACTCCCCATGAAGGATATACAACATATTCTACAGAGGTTAAAGGATTTTGCCCATGTCAGTTCATGATTGTGTTAAGATTTGAACCCTGGTGGTACTGGCATCTAAGCCCTATTAGCCAAACTATGTTGCCTTTGTAAGCTTTATTATACCCATGGTAGGGCAGGTCTCTCTTCCTGAAAATACCTCTGTAAAAGCAGATTCTGCCTCTTCCTTCCACCTTGGATCCTCAGCAAGACAAAAAGCTGAAAAAGTGAATACCATGCGATCCACCAAACCAAGAGCCTGAATCTAGCACTGAGCTCTTATTAATGCCAAGATCAGAATCTTCATGATTTTTGTGAGATGTCACCTAATCATGTAACCAGTTGATTTATAGGTGAAGGATACTCATTAATAGTGACTCCATCTTTTCATGTCTCCCCAAAGTGTCTGGGACTTTGTTCATGAAAAGACAAGTTGTTCTGGCCTCAGAATGAATGAATATTCATCCTGATACCAAATTATTTCCATCAGTCTCTTTCCTAGCGCAGAAGTCTTGCTTCCACCTTGGAATTTGCCACAATGGTCCATCTGTGGATGCAGCATAATATCCCTAAATGGACATGCATTCAGATTCTCATCCCTCATGCCCAATGTTTGCTTGATCTGCCAGATATGCACCATGATAAGCGAGACAAGACTCACAGACCTGGAAGTTCTTAGCTGCTCCTTCCATGGGATTAAAAAGAAACGCACAAGAGGAACAGAGAAGTGAACATGATCTGTGTAGCTCAAATCAACATGGAGACTCATGTAGTGCAGCCTCAGAACACTGTGGTGTCTCAGACATGAAGTTGAAGAGTATATAATAGGGATTTCCAATCGTAATATCCCAATGAACATTCAAAGGGATGCACAGAAACACTTGTAAGAATCTCCTTTCTGCTACCATGTTTTTTTTTTCTATATGCAGCTGCTTCAGTCTCCCTCTGGCTCACTTTTCTCCTTGTCTCCATTCCTGATCCTCCCCTAGATGCTACCTCATTATGTCAACTTAGTTTTCTTTCCAAGGAGGAAGAAACCTCCATCTTTAAGGGTCAGCAGGAGGCTTTGGGAATTCAGCTGATAAGTGAAGGCTTTCTTAATCCCTTATGTTTGGCGGCTGAATCTCTGAATGCTGCTATTTCAGTATGATTCTTGTCGCATATGACTAATTGGAGCTTTCCTAATTAGCCAATTTGGATCACATTTGAGTTGTAAGCACTTATTTTGCCTGGATTACCACTACTTGGGCAGGAAGAGAAAGAAAAAAGGGAAGTGATTTTTATAAAGGGTTTCTTTTCTTTTTTTCTATTTAGTTTGATCAACTTTATTTACCATTATTTGACATCCATTTCTTTTTAACAGTGACATCCATTTCTTTTTATACAGTATTATTTTCAACATTCATCCTGTTTATGTATTTATTTATTTAAAAATATTATATTTTCTATTTTTAGTTATACATGGCAGTAGAATGTATTTTGGCAGAATATACATACATAAAGTATAATTTATTCTATTTAGTTTCCCACTCTTGTGGTTGAAAAGAATGTGGAGTTAGCCTGGTTGTGTATACAGATACAAGGCTAAGAAAGTTATGTCCAATTAACTCTATTGTCTTTCCTATTTCTCTCCCTATTCCCTTCCCTCATTTCCCTTTGTCTAGTCCAGTGGATTTCTGTTATTCCCCTCTATGACCTCCCTTGTTTGGGGCTACCATTCACAAATCAGAGAGAATATTTGGCCTTTAGATTGTTGGGATTGGTTTATTTCACTTAGCATGGCATTCTCTAGTTCCATCCAATTACTGGCAAATGCCATAACTTTATTCTTCTTTATTGTTGAGTAATAGTTCATTGTGTATATACAACACAGTTTCTTTGTCCATTCATCCATTGAAGGACACCTAGGTTGTTTCCATAGGATGGCTATTGTGAGTTGAGCTTCTATAAACATGGATATGGCTGCATCACTGTAGTAAGTCCTTCGGGTACAGATCAAGGAGTGGAACAACTGGGTCAAGCAGTGATTCCATTCCAAGTTTTCTAAGGAATATCCATACTGATTTCAAGATTGGTTGCACCAATTTGCAGTCCTACCAACAATATATGTCAGTACCTTTCTCCCTACATCCTCACCAACATTTATTATTACTTGTATTCTAACTGGAGTGAGATGAAATCTTACAGTCGTTCTGATTTGCATTTCTCTAAATGCTAAAGATGTTGAACATTTTTTAAAAATATTTTTTGATAATTTGTATTTCTTCTTCTGTTAAGTGTCTATTCAGTTCATTTGCCCATTTATCAATTGGGTTATCTACTTTTTTGGTGTTAAGTTTTTTTAGTTCTTTATAAATCCTGGAAATAAATGACTTATCTGAGGTACTGGTGGTGGACATTTTCTCCCAATCTGTAGAATTTCCATACAATTTCTTGTTTGTTTTCTTTTCTGTGAAGAAGCTTTTCAGGTTGATTCCATTCCATTTATTGATTATTGATTCTACTTCTTGCACTTTAGGAGTCTTGTTGAGGAATTTGGTTCCCAAGCTGACATGTTGGAGAGTTGGGCCTACTTTTTCTTCTAGTGAGTGCAGGGTCTCTGGTCTAATGCCTAGGTCTTTAATCCACTTAGAGTTGAGTTTTGTGCATGGTGAGATATAGGCATTTGTAATGATCAATTTGAATTGTCAATTTGATTGGATTAAAAGATGCTATTGATTAAGAGGGTGTGTGGATGAGGGTGTGTCTAGGAATGTTTGGCATGTAAGATGGCCAACTGAAATGGAGACCCTCCCTAAACATGGGCAGCACTGTCCAATAGGATGATGGCTTGAGTGGAATAAAAGTTGGAAGAACAAGCAAATGCAAGCTGAATTCTTCTTGAACAGGTTCTTGATTGCTTCCAATAATCCTTTGAGGATATCAAAGTGGACTCTGCCAGTGATTCTCCAGAAGCCTTTGGTCTTAGACTAGGGCATCACTGTTGATCCTTCTTGTTCTGGGGCTTCAGCCTCTTGGAATGTGCAGCTATTGGTTCTTCCAGCCCTCCAGGCTGCAGATGGCCATTGTGCAATATCTGAGCACAGGCTTCAGACATTGTGCAGATATCCAGCTTCTGTAATCTGACCTGATAAATCCCCCTTCTATAATTATACTTCCTGTTGATTCTGGTCCTCTAGAGAACCCTGACTAATACAGGGTTCAATTTCATTCTATTACATACAGATTTCCAGTTTTCTCAGCACTATTTGTTGAAGAGGCTATCTTTTCTCCAATGTATGTTTATGGCACCTTTGTCTAGTATGAGCTAACTGTATTGATGTGGTTGTGTCTCTGTGTCTTCTATTCTGTTTCATGGATCTTCAGGTCTGTTCTGATGCCAATACCATGTTGTTTTTGTTCCTATAGCTCTGTAGTATAATTTAAAGTCTGGTATTATGAGGGTTTCTAATGAAGCAAAGGATAAGGGAGATCCCAAAAGGGGAGGCAGTCCACACGGGGCACCAGGCACTTCACGGAAATTCATTGGTCTTAACACGAAACACTCCCTCCTAGACACCTTGGTCCAATTTGTATTCTTGACCTACACATCCCAACAAAACTCTTTCTCTTCAGGGTTTGAGGGTTTGGACACCCTCTGAAGGCTGAAGTATGCCACTAAGAAGCAAATCATGCATACATGTATCCCTCAGGTGGGAAGAAAGCCAGGTGACTCAAACATGAAGAACTATGAGAATAAGAAAGAGACATTGACTCAGTCTAACACAAAAATCCAAGAAGACTCCACAGATATGATGAATGAGTGATTGAGTGCATGACATTACTCTAGTTTAACCCGAATGCATAATTTTTCTCATTCTGAATGCTTGAAAATGTGTCCACACTATAGGCTGTATTCTATTTGGGGGATGAGATACATCTTTAATTTTTTTGTCTAGAAGTTCTTTAGGTTTCTCCTTGCCATTCTCATTCCCAACCTGCCTGGCTTCTGTGTAGGAATGCTTGGCTCTCCCTGATATATGGTGCATGTTAGCAGTTCCTGGGGCTTTCTAATGAGCAGGTATGGATCCAACTTATGTCTGCAATCTTCTAAAGGATTTTGAAGCTCTTAAGTGCTCTAAAATCAGAACCAGATATTTTGAAATAGGATAATGAACAAAGGAAACTGAAATATATTCCCTACCCACATTTCTTCCGTTTTTGACTTTAAGTGGGGCAATTGTGTTGGGAAAAGAGGAACCAACCAATAAGAAACATAGAAGGGTTCTTTTCTTCCATGCTGTGACAAAAATGTTTCTTTGAATGTTATGTGTAGGGGTGGGTGATAGTTAAGGAATTAAACCACTTCCCAAGTTGTTTTTAACCAAATTCTTGCCCCAGGGGTTCAGAAATCTCCCTATCTAATTTTATGTCTTTAGTCAGTGGCTGCTTATAATCAAGAAGATAGCACTTAAAAGGTATAGAGGCTGCTCTTATTATTTGCAGTAGAAGACTTTGCTTTGTAATTACAAGCCAGTCTAGAACCAGTGCACATGCTGCTGAATTTAAGGTCTCATGCAGAGATAGTTGCATATATTTTCATGAAAACTGTTCATATTTATTAACCAAAACTTCTCTGTGCTATGCTGTGTCTAAGAAGAAGTACCATTGGCATTTCACCATTGCAGCTTCTATAGTCTTATTCCTATAATGAAATTATTGGTTATATTCATTCATTAAGAATCTAGAGGCCAGGTGCAATAATACATACCTGTAATACCAGCGACTGGGGAGGCTGAGGCAGGAGGATTGCAAACAAGTTCTAGGCCAGTCTCAGCAATTTATTGAGGCTGTAAGCAACTTAGTGTGACTCTGTCTCAAAATAAAAATAAAAAGGGCCAAGGATGTGGCTCAGTGGTAAAGTTCAGTACCACACATACACACATACATACATACATACACACACACACACACACACACACACACACACACACACACAAATCTAGTATATGATCTAGTATCTCAATCCTCATTAAGAATCTAGAATGTTTTGGGCACTAGATAAAGAGCCTTGTAAACAATGAATTTAGGACAATTAGTTTGTCAAGGCAAACAAAGAGACTGTTCTGGAATTTAAGTCATTATGATCTGGAAGCCTTGGGGAAGACACATCAGAGGTCAGCAAAGTTTTCCATTAAAAGCAAGATAGAACACATTTTTGGTTTTGAAGGCCATATGGTCTTTGTTACAACTACTCAACTCTTCTCTGATAATGTGAAATCATCCATAGATGACACACATATTCATGAATATGGTTATTTTCCAAGAAAACTTTATTTATGGATTTTGAAATTTGAATTTTATGTAATTTTCACATGTCACAAAATGCTGTTCTATTGTATTTTTTAAAAATTAACAAATTTAGGACCATACAGGGCCTTATAAAAAGAGGCAGTAGAAGAGATTTAACTCAGGGACTGTAGTTTGCTGACCTCTGATATGAACTAACCTCTAAGACCACCTTGCTGCTATTTGGGAAGCCCCAGATCAAATGGAAGAAAGAGCAACTAGTGTACTTCTTTGCAGCACCCTCACAGAGGCACAGAGCAGGTAAAATGTCAACATATCCAGAGGAGGACATTTTCTGCCCTCTATACATCCCCACAGTAACTGAGCTAATGCATAAAATCCTTCACATGAGGAAATGCTTTCAAAGGTCTAAACTGAATCCATTGAACTAGAGGTAGAGCTTTCACACCCAAATAAGACAAAACACTAATGTATCAGTTATTACTCCAGGAGACCTGATAGCCCTGGAAGAGCTTAGCTGTCCATATGAGTTATAAATAGAAGAGCAGCTTCTGTAGCATGGATTTAAGTGAGCACAGGCTTCGAACAGCAACACATCAGCCTTACTGCTGCCACTAGGAAGGAACCTTTATCAAACTTAGAGTCTATCTCATACTAAAGTTGAAGAGGTAGTGAGTTCCCCCTACTGAAATTAGGGGAAGAGGGGCTGGAGAGCACTTCATGATAATGGAAGAAGATGATGTGGAACCTGCAATTTGAACTTATAAACTCAAAGATCACCACAAATGTTGACTTTGCAGTTCATGTCATCTTGCCTTGATTGGAGAAACACCCCAAAGAAAAGAGAAATTAAAATGCAATATTTCATCATGCACATGATCTTACCATTGAGAACACACAGGCACAAACTCTCAACTTGGCAAACACAATTACCAAAACCTACCATTCCTTGGGTCTCTGGGATGGGTAGATAATCACCAAGAGCGATAATATTTATATCCAGGTTGGGTTTTTTTTTTTTCTCAGTCTCGTGAGCAAAACGCCAGGTATTTTAGCAAAAGAAGATGAAAAAGTGGAGGCGTTTCATTTCATTTTATAACCCAGACTACCATTTTCTCCCCTGTTGATTTCCGATCTTAGAAACCAAATATCTGCTAAGGGGGATGAAGTCCAAACAGGGAAAAATTAAGCTGAGTTTTAGTTAAGTATGTCCCAATGGTAAGCATTTAAATTAGAGCTCAAGAAAAAAAAAAAAAAAAAAAAAGGTCTTATAAACTAAGTGGCGAAGCCTTCCCTGCCCTGGATTCTTTGGGTCCAAACCTAAGAGAAAGGGCAGGTCCCCATGGCAGCTCCCTCTTGCACTGGCTGGATGAACTGCTGTGTCAGCAGCTCCATGCATCATTAGCTGACCTGGAAAAGCTCCAGCTGCCTTCCTCTTACACTCTCTCTGTACCTCTCACTTTAAAAAAAGCTTTCATCAACATCATCCCAAACATCTTTTGTTTTCCCAGCTGGAGATGACTTATCCCATCTCCAGCTAACTAGGTTCTTTGGCCCTTAAGTTCTGCAGTCATGAATCAAAGGGACTCATCACCTGTAAACTCTAAAGTGAATCTGAGCACTGTGGGATTTCACATCCCATCTATCTTCTTGGAGTCACCATATTGGATTACCTTTTCCTATCTACTGTTGGTGGTCATTAACTTCCGCTCTTTCCATCCTCCATATTGGAGACAAAATATGAAGATCTTCCTTGCAATATTTTCTTCTGAGATTTAGCTCCAATACAACATCATCTTTTTTTTTCCTTTGTGTGTTTCCCAGTCTCTCTTTCAGGACGGTGTGAGATATATGTCAGGCTTATAGTTGGAGTTATTTACTACATGAAATGATCTCCTGTTCCGGTCTTCCCCCAAATTTCTCTGCAAGTATTTTTACAGTAAACACAGGAAAGAGAACGGGAGCTTTTGCTCTTTTAAAAGACTGATACCCATTCTTTGCCCATGAAGCTTCATAAAGAATTTTAGGCTTTTATTGTTTTTAAGATTTTCATTCTCATCTTATAAAACTGTATTAAACTTTTCTTTTGGTACTAGGGGTTGGGCCTGGGGGCACTTTACCACTGAGCTATATCCACTGGCTTTTGAATTTTTTTTAAAATACAGAATCTCATTAAGTTGCTGAAGACCTCACTAAGCTGTTGAGTCTGGCCTTGAACTTGGGATCCTCCTGCCTCAGCCTCCCAAGTCACTGGGATTATGGATTGAACTTTTGAAAGTCATTAGTTCATCTTCCTGCTCAGGCTCCTGTCTCCAGAGAAGAGACTTATTCTTTGATTTTTTTTCTTTTTTTGTACTGGAGATTGAACCCAGGGGTGCTCTGCCACTGAGCATTCTCAGCCCTTTATTTATTTAAAATATTTTTCTAAAATTTTTGAGAGAAGATCTTGCTAAATAGCTGAGACTGGCATCAAATTTGTGATCCTTCTGCTTCAGCCTCCCAAGTAGCTGGGATTATGGGTGTGTGCCACCATACATGGCCCTCTGTGCTTTGATTTTAAACATTGTAAAAATAGCAAATATCCACTGTTTTACTCAAGAGCTGTGGCATTTCTGGAATGCTTTCTTCTCATTTTTTCTAGTGCCCTCTCCTTGTTATTTTGGATCATGGTAGAAATGGGGAGCAGGCTACCATCATTTTCTGGGTGATATGACTAGAAGTGATGAAGATAATTTCTAGGTGAGCTGAGGCCAAGCTGGGGAGTTGGGACAGTCAGTCAGGCTTTATTACTGTGGCCTCTGCTTTGCCTGCCACTGTTGCCTTTTTAGACTTGAAAAATCACACTCAGCTCACAAGATGGGAAAACTCTAGGAAGTGAACACAACACAGTGGAAGCCAGATACACACAAAATGGTTAGTGCACAATTTCTTGCTTACTAAGAGATTTTATTTGTCCAAGCAAGTGGATCTTGTCTCTCCAATAAGACTGACCATTCTTCCTCATCCATGGAAAACTTTCTGGATTTTTATTCTCAAAGCATCACCTGGTCAATTTCAAAAGATAACCTTATTGTGTCAAGCTAAAAGTAGTGGTTCTAATTAGGGGAGAGACCTCCATTATCCTCTCCAATAATTTCCGAGTGTCAGGAAGAGGAAGGGGAAAGCAAAGAAAACCAAAGGAAATTGATACCATCTTGCCCTGGGTAGGTGGGACTTTTGTGCCAGAGAACTTTGGCAAACACTACTAACAGGAGTGTCAGTACCTTAAACCTTCAACTGCCCAAGCCTCATGGGCAGGCAGCTTTTACACAGATTAAAAAACTAAAACCTGTTGAGGTGACATTATTAGACAATATATCAGATTGCTAGATATCTCAGAAGTGGTTGAAACTCAACTCTCCTTTCTAGTAACAGTGGGTAACACAGTTCAGCTATACCTGTGAATACAGCTGGTATTCACAGGTGTAGCTGAACTCTTTGTTAAAGCTTCTGTACAGTTGGTAAATAGCTGTTTCCTTCAGTCTCAGGCTACCTCTGCTGCCCTCCTTCCTCCAGTGTCTTCCCTGAGATTAACCCTACCCGTAAGCCTCCCCAGTTATCCTTAACTGAAGTTAGCTCTGGACACAGCAGGAAAACTCACACATCCTGCTTGAGCTCAGAAGCTGATATCCTACTGCTTCATCAGTGCCTGTAGCATCTCAGCTAAACATTTTAGACATCACTTCCACTTCTACTTGTAAAGCTTTGCCTCAACTGCTACACTACCAAGTGACCACAGCCTCCAATGACTGCTACCGGGTGAATTTGAGAACATTGGAATCTTGGAGTCCTTGATCTCTTTGGTTCATTTGTTTTGAATGCTTGAATTGCCTTTGTACGTCATTGGTCTTTGTTTAGGAATCAGTATGTGTTATGGACTGAATTGCATCACCTCAAAATTGCTAGGTTGATATCCCAGAATGGAACTGCTTTTGGAGACAGGGTCTTTAAAGAGGGAATAAAAATGAAATAAGCTCCAAAGGGGGGCCCTGGGATGGGGCAGATCTGTGATGTCCCCCATGTGCTCAGACATAGAGCTTTTGAGAAGCAATTGGACCATGAGGGCTCTTAGTTCATCTGCAGATTAATCCACTGAGACTGAATGGACTACTGGGAAATGGGACCTAGAGGTGGGACCTACTTAGAGGAAATAGGTCACTGGGAGTGTGCCCTGGAAGGTTTATCTTTCTCTGACCCCTTCCTTCCTCCTCCTCCTCCTCCTCCTCCTCCTCCTCCTCCTCCTCCTCCTCCTCCTTTTTCTTTGTCTTTCTCATCCCCTTTCCTGGTTACCATGAGCTGAGCAGTTTTCCTCTTCCATGCCCTTCCACCCTGATATTTCTGCTGTGGAACCCAGCTGACCAAGGACTGAATCCTCTGAAATTGTGGGCCAAAATATCTTTTCTCCTCTAAGTTGTTCTGGTCAGGTATTTTGGCACAGCAATGAAAATCTAACTAACACAGGCCCTAATCCAGTATGGCTGGTATTCTTAAGAGAAAAGGAGATTGGGATGCTGACAGGTATTGAGAAGAACATGTGAAGGTTGAAGATGGTCACCCGCAATTCAAGGACAGAGCTATCAGAACAAAACAACCCTACCGAAATTTTGATTTTAGACTTCTATGCTCCAGAATTGGTAGAAAATAAATTTCTGTTGTTGAAGTCATCCAGTTTGTGGTACTTTGTTGGGCCAACCTTAAAAATGAATACAGTGCTTTTTTCCTGACCTTGCCATTATTTTATGTCTTTAATAGATACATTTTCTTTGCAGCATTCACTCTCTGCTAAAAAATATTTGCTTAGGGTGCCCACACATCCTAAATTGAGATGACAGTTCTAGTTTATGTCTGCTGGCCTGGCATGATGGTTATAGTACTTCCCTTATCTCTCAAAAGTATTTCAGTTTGGAAAAAAATTACATGTTTACTCAATTCATTTAACTCTTGGCTCCTATATTTATAATTTCCTCCCCCATTCTCAATCTCTTCTTTGTTATTTACTTGCCACTTCTTTCTTCAAACCCTGATATTGGCTACATTTCCTGGGCATCCCCAGTTTGGTTAAGTATCAGTTTGGTTCATAACATGGTTCACCACATAATGGTATTATGCAGTAAATGTGCGCTGTGAGCAGGGAATTGAACAGGTTTCTGTTACCCTGAGTTACATGGAATGAAGACTTCACTCCTCCCCTTGAGAAACAGTCACACTGTATGAAACACACATAAATCACAGTCATCCTATGTCATCTTATTTCTGTCCTATGCAAACCATTATTTTATGCTCAAGTAATTTTCTGGAAAATGTTCTTAAATGCTGTTTAATCTCCCCGTACAGATTCACTACAGTGAATTTATGACAGGCTTCAGAATACAATTAATGTACACTTCTATCCCATCCCATCTTGTCACTGGCCATGGCAATATAATGCTTTTGGCAAGATGACAGGCAAAGGAGAGAGGAGAAGCTTTGTTCTTAAGGAATATGTCAGCAATAAGTGAATTGGCAGTGTTTCAAATGGCACTAGGAAGCTAGTTTATGGTCCTACAAATGTGGCCTTACCCCAACATGTCTACTGAATCATTGCAGTAAAATGCCTTGTCTTCCTTGTCTCCTATGTTAAATTAAAATGATAATAATTACATTCACGGATAAAGAAGGCATGAACCTAACAGGTCAAAACAACATCACGTGTGATGCTTAAAAGTTGTGACTGAATCAAGAATGACCAGCAGACAATAAGCTGTAAAATTCCTCCTCCTTCCTTTTCACCATGTTAGTTCTTTCTGTGCTATTGAACAGCTGCATGAGGCACAGGTTGGCAGGCAAGACTTAGGAGGCTCTATTCCAAATCAAGTTCAAGATTTCTCAATGGCAACATTCCTCTGGCCAGATAGCAATCTTACCCAAAAGTCCACTTGGCTAGTGAGGATATAATCCAGGGCTGCATCCTCTTTTAAGTTACTTACATGAATTTGGATACATAAATTCACCTTCTTGTTTCTCAGTCCCACTGTTTGCAGGGTGGAGATAGTTGCAACCAATGGCCCATTAATAAGGATATATAGTTCAAGACCCACTGAGATCTGCTGCATACATCCATATGGGCTGGGGGCTCTGGACCACCCTGAAGATATGTGTTAATGATTCTCTTATCCAGTTTCCTACTGATATTATTTTCTTCATCTGTCCACAAGTAGATTTGGAAAGCCATCATGGTGATATAAGTATTGGTGCTGCTAGAACCAAGAGGTAGTTTATGTAATTAAGATGAGGGAAATGAACAAAATACAGGATGTTTTCAAGTCTCCATGCCCCGTATTTTGTTATGGGACATTCTGGCAAGACTGCTTTTTTTTGTAACATCTTTATTAGAGAATTGATACAAAGCTACTTCTCAGTAATCCAAATGCATTTGAAAGGAGTTATGGTGGTTAAACACTACTGCTGTCAATCATTTGATTAGCTCTTCTCCTTGTTTTAGAAATGAACTGGTACTGTGATTGACAGTGATAATAACTCCAATCTGCTCATTTAAACATTGTAACTTGTCCCCTTTCTCTGAACCAGATGCAACCTTGATTCTCAATGACTGCCCCAGAACTGGGTTATTTCAGTTCTACTTCTAGCTGTGGGTTTAGAGCCCTCTCCTTAGGGCAGCATTTGACCCTAGAGACCTTGGGAAAAATGGAAAAGGCTTTGGGACACTGGAATTTAGCTTTTTTACCAAACCAAGGAGGTATAAATTGCCTAGACTCCTAACGATGGGTGATCTTTGAGAAAGGTGTGGCGATTGTTCAAAAAGATTGTTAAGAGGGAGAGTCAGACTATTGGTACCCAATGCTTTTCAGGTCACAGTCTTCCAGTAAAAACTGATTTTTCAAAACTGGGAAGAAGATATAAAGCACTATATCTTAATTTCCCAAAGAGCGATGAACAGGATTGCTCTAAGAATCATGGTAATGTCTCTAGGATTCTGGATTCTTGGAATACAACTATCGTCTAATTCATGCTTCTGCAAGCCTGTAGCATGACTTCATTTTTTTTTATGTGGAATTTTCTAGAAACAGAAAATTAAAGTGGAAGCTGAAACTCACCTGAAGTTGGAGGCTTCAAAAATTTGAATAGCTATAGTAATTGGTATCCCTGAGTATGAGTCATGGTTTTCGGGAGAGACAGAACTAGTAGAATATATGCATGTACGGACAGGGATTACTGTATTATAAAGAATTGGCATATGTAATTATGGAGACTGGCAAGTCCAGTGTGGGCTAACAGCTGATGGTACAGATGAAATCTAAAGTACACTGCTGGCGAATTTCCTCTTGCTCAGGAGGAGGGTCTTTTTGTTCTACACAAGTCTTCACCTGATTGAATGGAGCCTATCTATGTTATGAGTAGTAGGGAAAGGGGGGATCTTCTTTCTCAAAGTTGACCAATTTAAATGTTAACTTCATGCCCACACACCCTCTAAGTTGAACAGATAAAATGAACTAACACACTCTTCATGATTCCAAACAAAAAGAGAACTTCCAGAGAGAAGTTAGCATCCGCTCAAAATGGCTCTGGTATCTGGTTGACTTTGATAGGTATCCAGAGTGGAAGGGAGATGAAGGCTTGGAGACAGGATGAATGTGTGCAAGTACATACATGCTCAGTGCCTCAGTGGTGTGCTTGATGGACATCCTTAGCTTCAACCTTAGAAACAGATCTCAGAACCAATTATTGAGGCCAAGGCCAAATATCTCAGTTTGCTCCTAGAAAGAGAATGAGTCTGCATTCAGCTGCTGCTTTTTGTTCTCGGATTCCTAAGGAGTTGGTGAGGACAACAGGCAGAGATCCCTGTTTAAGTCTGCCTGGGTGAATTCTTGATGACGGTCACCTCAGGTCACCTTTGCAGTAGCCCAGAGGAAATATTCAATTTAAGCAAATGTATCAGACATGGGTTTCCCTTTATCAATCCATGCTGACTGACCTTTAATGAATTAGAGAGAAATCCATTCCACATTGCCTGGATAAAGATGTAAGGCTGATGCATAAATCTTGACTTTAAGAAAAGGCAAATTCAAACCAGAGTTAGGAACTTGTGCCTTTTGAGGCCATAGCAAGGGTATTAATAACTCACAGTTACGTAATTATTTGAGCCTATTTATACCTCAGGAATCCTAAATGCTGCTCATCTCACTCAGACTCAAGTTTGGGCTATCGGTGAGACCCCTGCCTTTCACCACAGTCCTGCTCAAACTTCTTCACTGTGTTCCTTTGTTGGACAAGAGCCTTTGGATTCCTTTACTCTTTTGTTTATTTGTGTTCATTTGGTGGAAGAATAACTCATTCATTTCTTGCTGAGCCAGGCTGATTAAAAAAAGAAATTCAGAACTTGTTTTCAGTCTGTTCCTTTTAAAACCATCCCCTTCATCCCAGTTTTGCTCTCAAGAGATATGACCATTGTGGAAATTAAATTATAATTAGGGTTAAGGACTTTGAAATAATGACCCCGCGACTGACCCCTGTGTCTGTACTCTTAAGCGTCTCCTGTCAGTGCACCCAGCATTGGGTTCTGGGCCATTTTAAACCTGTTTCCAGAATCGCCACCTGACACTTAGCAGTCACACAATGCCTTGACTTAGTAAATGCATCTGTTATATGGTACAGCACTAAATGCTTTCCTGAAATCCAGATAAATTATGTCTGCTGATTTGGTAATGTGGCCCAAGAATTCAATTTAGGTGAATTTATCAGACATGGCCTTTCCTTTATCAATCCATGCTGACCGACCTTTAATAAATTAGAGATAAATCCATTCCGTATTGGTGGATGCACAATCTGAGTGGAAGAGTAATCGGCACCGGATCTACAAACATGCCCCTGCCTAATTTCCTGCCGTTAATGTGCTCCAGTCTGTGACAGGGCACATGGAGGCTCATTTCGAATTACTTTAGACTCCTGAAGAGCCAAGTGGGATGTGAGTTGGAGGAAACCCAAGGTTCTTTATGCCTGTGAAGTGCAGGGAGGGGGAGCCCGGTTTAGTGCTCTGGGTGGGCTTCTGAGCCTTGGTTCCTGGGAAAAGTGGCTATGAAGCTTTTAGGCCAGTTCTTTCCCATCTTTGCTTCTCAATTTTCTCAGCTGTAAACTGAATTCGCTGGAATAAGTGATCTCTCAGGCCCTTCTCAGTTCTTGTAGCTTTCAGCTTCAGGGAAACAAAACAGGTAACAATTACTTGCTCTTCAAGATCAAATGAGATGGGCACCAAGACTGGCCTCATGCTCGACTGGGATCCTGAATGGGGTCAAACTAACCAGGCCACAATTAAATGCATCCAGTTCTGAACATTGGTGGGGGGGTGTTGCAGATGCAAGCAACATTAGTGTTCCTTTTATCCCATAAATCTTTTTAGAAGAAATGATATTTGAAAAAGGTATCAGAGCTATTCTTTGTAATCATCATTGAATTTCAATGTACTTAACATATTGACACCTGCCAGTTATAGAGAAAAATCTAAGCCAGCTAATACCCACATTTGGCAAGATATTCAACAAAATAACCAATCATGTGGTGGTATAATTTTACAAGGGTAAATTCTTATTTACACTAGTAAATTCCATTCCCCTTCCTTCCCCTGCAAACTCTGAGATTCACAATTCCCATAAAGGATCAGAAAAGGCCTACAATAAAAGAACCTGTCTAATTATGTATAACCCAGTAGTGTTTTGCAAACTTATTTGATATTGGGACCTATTTTGTCTCTGTATTTTTTTATGCAATCCTTATTAAAATCACTCAGAATTTAATATTTCAAAGAGTGCAGTTTTGAAAAGTGATGTTCTAACCTTTCCGGGGATTCTCCTGTCTGCTTGTGGTGTCACGGTTGTTAGGAGAGTTTTGTTCTTTCTTTGGAGAAGTGTCCACCTCTAAAGTGATCTGCAAATTGTGTTCATCCTTGGTTCTTTTGAAAAGATGTTTTCCAATTCGGCTCCACAGTTCTATCTCGATGACATCTACAAAAGCTTGCCAAGAGGGAAAGTCTTTGCTTCAGCTCCTTTTTCTTTACCCCTGGAAGCTTTTAACATTTAAAGATATCCATTAGGCATATAAATAAATGGCTAGGTGAAACATTTGTTTATTTAAAAGCCATGGGCTCTTTAATAAAAAAGTTTCCCATCGCCCCAACTTCTTTGGAGAAGAAGGGGTTGGCAGACACATCTGTGTTTGAACTGATGACATGTAGAAGAACCCTGGGTATGTTGTGTTTTGAACTAGGTGAGCAGAAGAAAGGCCGGCTGTGCCCTGGGGATGCCAAACTGGAGGGTGCTGCAGCGAGAGGGAAACCCAACACGGGTACTGTGCTGAGAAGGTGAGAGTGACTCTCTTAAGCTGGCCCTGGCACTCGCAATAATTGCTAACAGACCTCCTTTCCCCTCTGTTCTTTTCACCCACTCTCCCAGTCCCTAGCATGCTCACAGAACACTTTATTTCTGAGTTATTAAAAATTACATCTTTCTTATATTGATTCTTGACAGTTGCCAGCTGACCTCTAATTGTTTCCAGGTCCGAGGTTTCAAATGTACTGATTTCCTTTTTGATACTTTAATCATTCTCTGTCCCCTGCTTGTTCCCTCTCCTGCTGATTTGCCTTGTCTTCAGAATTTCTCAAACCTGAACTCTGTATTTTTTTTTTCTTGTTAAATATCTCTTGACATTCTGAAAGGCACTGGCAACCAGGTGGGGAGGCATTGCAGTCTCTACATTCTTGTCACTTGGATTGAACAACTTCTACTGACAGCAGAACAATAGGATCAGGATGACAGTCTCCTCTTGGCTCTTCCTCTGGCTCAGGAGATGCATAGGCAGTATCAGGAACTTAGCATTGTGTCCCAAACAGGTCTTGGGATAAAATGATGAATTATGGAAAGTCAGGAATACAATGAATTCATTTTTGAGCCCCTTGAGAAGGAAGGAATTGGAATTGATGTGTGGCAAAACAATTCCAATTCAGTGAAACGGTGAGATTTGAGATGACAGTAAGCTCCAAGAGGTCAGAGAATGTGTGTATTTGCTAAGTGTCATGTCCTTAGCGCCTGGAACAGCTTGTGGCACTGAATAAATATTTGGTGAGTTAAACATGGATTTTATTCTTCCTGTTCATGATTCTGAACAGTAATCAGAGAGTCTGGGACGAATTTCATAATATCTAGCAGGAAACTCCCATTGCTTCTGCGGAGCGACTTTCCCTACTCTTGACACCATTTAGCAGTTTCCCTTGATGGCTCATTTTTATTCTAAAAATGATATGACACCTCTCTTTAAGAAGGATACACAGATACACATATATCTGAATGTATGGATCCACAGAATGTTTGAGAATGGAGGGCACTTTAGAATCCACTGGGGTCAACACTTTATTTTTTCGATGGCACAGTAGAGCTCTTGAAAGTGAAGTGATTTCTCCAAAGGAGTCCTGGGCAGCATAGAGTGCTTGGTGGGCACGTTACTGACAGAACCAGCTCGCACTGAGAGTTCTGTTGTGAGTTCCCTGTCACCTTTGTTCTCTGCTGCACACACAGGGAGAGCGGTCTATTCTAGTTGTGAAAAAAAAATAGCCCTATAGCCATAGAGATGCAGATATTGGTATCTGAAAATTATCTGGAGGGGAGTAAAAGATTTGAGGAACCCCGACGGCACCGGCTACATGTTGCTTGGCTTAGACACAATAAACAAGTCTTCTTCAGAACATGACAAAGAGGATGACAGAGGTATGAGGGTACATGTAGCCCTGTTTCTCTGGCCTCAGTGGAATTTATAAGGAATGCATTGCCTCGCAAATGTTGAAGTCAGGGCTCGAGAGTTCTGGGAGGCTGTCAAGGGGCCCTGTGATATTGGTGCTGATGAGGTTCTCTCTGTCTCACTCTCAGATGATTCACAGGCCTTGGCATCAGTGTTAGCATAGGCAAGGGGGTTCCAGGGCAGAACATGAAAGAAATCTTCATGAGATCATGTCTGATACTCCTGGGGAGTCCCAGATTTACTTGAGTAAGGTTTTGAAGTGGGTCTTACATTCCATCAATAGGAGCACAGCTGGTGAATTTAGAGTTGCTGTGATTTATGTGACTTCATCAACACACACAGGCTAGTGGACCCAGGAAAACTCCAGATGGGAGAGAAGTGGATTGGACAGTGATACAGGAGCCCTATATTCTCCATATCTTCACTTCTTTTTGAAAAAATAATTAATTAATCAATTAATTTTCATTAGGTAGATTAGCTTACTGTCATCTCAAAACTCACTGTTTCACTGAATTGGAATCGCTTTGCCACACATCATTTTCATTCATTGTACACGAAGGGAGCACAACTTTTCATTTCTCTGGTTATACATGATGTAGCATCATCACACCATATGTGCAGTCATATATATACCTAGGGTAATGATGTCCATCTCATTCCACCATCTTTCCTGCCACCATGGCCCCTACCTTTGACCAATCAAATTTTCTCCATTCTTCCCATGTCTCTCTCCCCATTACGGATCAGCATCCACTTATCAGAGAGAACATATGGCTTTTGGTTTTGGGGATTGGCTTACTTTACTTAGCATGATATTTGCCATGAGTTTATTCTCTTTTAATGCTGAGTAATATTCCATTGTGTATGTATCCCATATTTTCTGTATCCATTCATCTATTGAAGGGCATCTTGGTTGGTTCCACAGTTTAGCTATTTGAATTGAGCTGCTATAAACATTGATATGACTGTGTCACTATAGTATGCTGTTTTTAAGTCCTTTGTTTATAGAGTAAGGAGTGGGATAGCTGGGGCAAATGGTGGTTCCATTCCAAGTTTTCTAAGGAATCTCCATACTGATTTCCAAAGTGGTTGCACCAATTTGCAGTCCCACCATCAATGTAGAAGTGTACCTTTTCCCCCACATCCTCTCCAACACTTATCGCTTGTATTCTTGATAATTGCCATTTTGGCTGGAGTGAGATGAAACCTTATAGTAGTTTTTATTTGCATTCCTCTAATTACTAGAGACATTGAACATTTTCTTATGTATTTGTTGATCGATTGTTTATTTTCTTCTGAGAAGTGTGTGTTCAGTTTCTTAGCACATTTATTGACTGGGTTATTTATTTATTTTTTTGGTGTTAAGGTTTTGAGTTCTTTATATATCCTATAAATTAGTGCTCTATCTGATGTGCATGTAGTAAAAATGTTTTCCCACTCTGTGGGCTCTTTCTTCGTTTTATTGATTGTTTCCTTTGCTGAGAAGCAGCTTTTTAGTTTGAATCCATCCCATTGATGAATTCTTGATTTTATTTCTTGTTCTTTAAGAGTCTGATTTAAGGAAGTCAGGACCTAATCCCACATGATGAAGATTTAGGCCTATTTTCTTCTATTAGATGCAGGGTCTCTGGTCTAATTCCTAAGTCCTTGATCCACTTTGAGTTGAGTTTTGTGCCAAGTGAGAAATCTATGTTTCCACTTCTCACTGCTATCCAAGACCAGGACCAGGACCAAGACTTGAAGAAGAGTAACAGATTGACTCTCTGGTCCCTAACTCTTCCCACATACTTTTATTAGCATTCTGTATCCATGCCCTTTGCCATGTGACTTCCCTTATTCTCCCTAAATGAGGAATGTATTTCTTGGGCCCTTGACTTTGAGTTTGGAGGTGTGAACTGCTTTGGCCAATGTGGAATTAGAGCAAGTGATGTGAGGGCTTGGATTATGCAGTTGGTTTGCCCTTTTGCACTTCTTCTATTTGCCATAAGACAGGCTCCAGGTAGGTATTGGTCCCAGAAGGGTAAAGGGCATGTTGGGCACATCTTGACTCACCCGGATGTCAGCCAACCCAGTATTCTGCCCCCTGAGGCACAGCCATTCAGCTGCAACCAGGTGAAAGTGGCCAGACTTCAGTTGATCTGCCCACTCCTGAGGCACTGAGGTTTTGGAGGTTGTTTTCTTTGCAGCATAAAGTGATACTACAGCAGAAACCTGTGTGACCATGTTCTGGAAAATGCATGGGAAAAGGAGACTTCTGAACCACAGGACTGTACCGGGGAACCAAATTTAACACCCAAAGCCTTTGACCACCTGATTAGCAGAGGCTTTGTGAGGAATCAAAATCTGGATAGAAGCTCAAAAGAACCAGCAATGTGGGTACAAGTGGGCCAGAAATTTGAGAGAAAGGCAATGGGGCTTTGCAACACTTAAAGTAATCAAAATAAACAGTTGTGAGACCAGGAAAAGGCAACCCCCAGCCCAGGGGTCTGCCGCCTGGCCGCCTCAGCTTTGGTACATTTAATCTATCGCATTAACACAGCTTTTAGAGTTACAGACCCTCCAAAGGATTTGGACTCCACCTCTATTGCAGTTGCCAAGGCCTAAAACCATCAATTAGAAAACCATTTACCCAAGTCCACCCCTCCACTGGCTGTCAGGTGAAAGTTATTACTCCAATCTTCATTTTGGCCCTTTCTTTACGTACAGATCCAAACTCTCCAAATCTGTTTCACCATCCAAATCACATTCCCACAGCGTGTTGCAGGGAGGGAGGACGCACTTTGAAATAGTGTGCAGCTATGCAAACGTTAGTGGCTTTGTCTCAAGAGTAGGTATGACGCAGTGGTTTGATTTGGCATGGAGGTGGGCAAACTTTTTCCATGACTGTTTTTCTTGACCCTCCTCCCCCTTGCTTCTGGTTTCTTGTTTGAATAAAGAAGGTGAAAATGAATAAAGTAGATCACCTACTCTCTCGGTGACATTACCTTCATCCTTGCGTGATAAATGCAAGGGTCATTTTTGAACATGATTTCTTCTGATTTGGGATGCAGAAGACAGAAGTTGCTCCTTATACCATGTCCCTGAAAGATGACACCCTCCAGAGAAAGAAAGTTGGTATTTCCTGAGTGCTTCTGCCTGTGTCCTCTCATTGAATCTTCCCAGCCCTCCTGAAAAGTCCTACTTCATACAGAAGAAAACAGGATAGAAAGGTGACATGATAGAGCTGAGATTCTAATCCAAGTTTATCATATTTAAAATGTCAGTTTCCTTCCTCTTTACTGTGTAGTTTTAAGAGAGGAAGATGCTATAGGAAGAGTTGCTGGGGTCTGTTGTTGCATCTCTTTATATAGACCTGGGGTCTGGGGGTGGCAAACTCAGCACATATTTCCCATCTGAAGATGGCTGAAGTGTTGAACATTGGAAGCATCATCTTACATCTGCTGATCTCTTCACCTTTGTGACCTCTTCATTCTCCTCAAAGAAACAGCAACTAGCAGGGTGTTTTTGTTTATTTTGTTTTGTTTTTATTAAAGATGTTATTTTTAAGAGAAGTTTTAGGTTCAAAGCAAAATTGAGAGGAAGGTACAGAGATTTCCCATATACCTCTGGCCCTCACAAATGTGTAACCTCATTATCAATATCCCCCACCAGAGTTGTGCATCTGTCATAACTGATGAACACATGGGCAGCATTATCATTCAGTGTTATGTACGTTCTATAGGTTTAGACTTATCTCCACCATTATGGTATCACAGATTAATTTCAATAACCTTAAGATCTTCTGTGCTCTACTAATTCATCCTTCTATTCTCATTTCCCACTCCCAGGAAACCACTGTTGTTGTTTTTTTTTTAACTATCTCCATAGTTTTGACTTTTCTAAATGGAATATCATTTGAATCGTAGAGTCTGTATGTAGCATTTTCAGGTTGGTTTTTTCACTTAGCGATGCACTTGAGTGACCTGCGTATCTTTTCAAGGCTTGATAATTCATTTCTTTTAATCACTGAATAAGACTCATCTGATGTATCACAGTTTATCCATTCACTCACTGAAGGTATAGTGGTTGCTTCTGAGTTATGATAATTTTGAATAAAATGGCTATCAACGCTCATATGCTGGTTTTTGTATGGTCTTAACATTTCATATCCTTTGGGCAAATATCGAGGAGTATGATGGCTGGACTGTTTGACAAGAGAGTATTAGTTTTGTAAGAAACTGCTGAAATGCCTTCCAAAAGGGCAACACCATTGTGCACCTCCACCAGGATGAGGATGCTTCACATCCTCATTATCAGAATATGGTGTTATCAGAGTTTTGGATTGTGTCCATTCAAATGAATGTAAAGTAGGATCACATTTTTTTTAAATTTTCATTTCCATGGTGACATATGATGTGCAACATTTTTCTATACACTCATTTTCCATTTGTATGAGAGTTTTTTTTTGTGTGTGTGTGTGAGAGAGAGAGAGAGAGAGAGAGAGAGAGAGAGAGAGAGAGAGAGCTGTTAAGACATTGGCCTATTTTTAAATTGGGTTGTTTCTTATCATTGAGTTTTCAGAGTTTTCAATGTATTTTGAGTAACAGTCCTTTATGAGATGTGCCTTTTGCAAATATTTTTCACATTCTGTCTCTTACTCTTTTATACTATATAATTTTAATATATTTTCTTAGTTGTAGATGGACACAATACCTTTATTTATTTTTATGTGGTGCTGAGGATCAAACCCAGTGCATCATACATGCGTGGCAAGCACTCTACCACTGAGCCACAACCCCAGCCCCTTGATATTGTATGCTCACCTTCAGTGAGCATAAGTTTTAAGGTTTATTCATCTTTACTTTCATGGATTGTTTATTTGATGTTGGGTCTAAAAGTCATTAACATACCCCAAATTGTGTAGATTTTTCTCTTATATAATCTTCTAGGAATTTTATAGTTTTGCATTATATATTTTGTCCTAGGAACGAACCATTTTGTGTTAGTTTTTATGAAATGTGTAGTCTTTATATTCACTATTTTGCATGTGAATGCCTGGTTGTTCCAATATTACTTATGAAAAGGCATTTGTTCCAATGTATTGCCTTTTTTTCATTTGTCAAAGATGAGTTGACTCTATTATGTGGGTCTATTTCTGGAGTACATATTATGTTCCATAGATCTATATATCTATTAATTTGTCAATTTCATATTGATTACTGTAGCTTTATCATTGCTGTCAGGTAGTGTCAATCCTCTAATTTGTTCTTCTCCTTGTGCTCACTATTCTGGGTCTTTTGCCTCTCCATAAAAACTTTAGAATTAGTTGACAAAGTCTTGCTGGGATTTTGATTGGGGTTGCATTGAATCTGTACATCAAGTTGAGAAAAACTGAAAGCTTGATAATATTATGCATTCACATCTATGAACATGAACTACCCATTTATTTAGTTCTTTGATTTCTTTTATCAGAGTTTTGTATTTTTCTTCATGTAGAATATATATATATATATATATATATATATATATATTATGTGTGTGTGTGTATAAAATTTATGTATTTATTTATTTATTTTTGGTATTAGGGATGGAACTCAGGGGCACTCAACCACTGAGCCAGATTCCCATCCCTATTTTGTACTTTATTTAGAGACAGGGTCTCACTGAGTTGCTTAGTGCCTCACTTTTGCTGAGGCTGGCTTTGAACTCAGGATCCTCCTGCTGCAGCCTCCCAAGCCCCTGGCAGGCATGAGCCACCACTTCCAGCATTACACATATTTTGTTAGTTTTAAATGTAAGTATTTTATTTTGGTGGTGCTAATGTAAATACTATTATGCTTTAATCTTAAATTCCACTTGTTCATTGCTGGGGTATAGAAAAGGGATTTGTCAATATTAATC
The DNA here is from genome assembly GCF_045843805.1 of Urocitellus parryii. Lineage (NCBI taxonomy): Eukaryota > Metazoa > Chordata > Mammalia > Rodentia > Sciuridae > Urocitellus > Urocitellus parryii. The sequence goes on from NC_135537.1 coordinate 39,664,262, forward strand.
TTATCCTACAACTTTACTATAATTATTTACTAATTCAAGGAGGCTTTTTGTTGTTGATGTTTTTTCAGATTTTCTTTATACACAATCATGTCACCTAAGAACAAAGATGCTTTATTTCTTCTTCCCAATATGAGTATATTTTCTTTTCTTTTCTTATGTTGTCACATTTCTTAATTTGCTAGGACTTCCATATGATTCCAAAAGTAGTAGTAAGAGGGAATTTCTCTGCCTTGTTCCTGACTTTAGTGGGAAAGCTTTGAATTGATTACCAGTAATTATTATGTACTAGCTCTTGGTTTTTTTAAAAAATATTTTTTAATTGTAGATGGTTTCAATACCTTTATCTTATTTATTTATCTTTATGTAGTGCTGAGGATCAAACCCAGTGCCTCACACATGCTAGGAAATTGTTCTGCCCCTGAGCCACAACTCCAGCCCTAGTTATTGGGTTTTTAAAGATATATTTTTTTCCAGTTGAAGAAGTTCCCTTCTATTTTTAGTTTCCATTAATGAGTGTTATGTTGTCAAATGCTTTTTCTGAATCTATGGATATGATCACGTGGTTTCTCTCTTTTATCCTTTTGATTTAATGATTACACTAGTTGATTTTCCCAGATGTTGCATATCTGGGATAAATCCCACTTGGGTATAGTATATAATTCTTTTCATACACTGTTGTATTTGATGTGCAAATATTTTATTAAGGACATTTGTATCTATAGATACTGGTCTGCAGTTTTCTTATAATGTTGTCCTCTGGTTTGATGATAGGGTAATGCTAACCTCATACTTTCACATTATCTATCACCTTTCACCAGAGTATAGGCTGTTTGAGGGCAGAGTTTTTTCCAGACTTGTTCATTGCTATATGCACAGTAAAAATGACAGTTCTGGGAGGGTCATCATAATCATATGTTGAGTGGAAAGAAATACTTGAATGTGCTTTTAACCAAGTTTATTCTGTTGCTTATTTTAGATTTTTAAAGTGCATGCCAGCTACCATCTGACTTGGACACATAACAGTCTTACTTTTCAAACTATTAAGGAGGATATGCATAAGTATAAAAGAACTCTGTGGCTTTTAAGCTTTTCTTACCCCCCACCATGAAGCTGCTCTGGTCAATGAGGACATGACCTCTGCTGCCTTGCCCACCATCACACACCATTGGATTAGCATGGTGCCTGACACATGCTAAGAGTATAAGAAAGAGGCTCAAAGACAGATGGAGTTCTTAGTGGTCCCTATATATTATTCAGGAGTAGAATTTTAGAGGAAGGAATAAAGGGATTAGAAATGAATGAGAACACTGCCTGCCTTTATCTTTCTTCCCTAAGTGCCTTCTTTTCTCTTCCATTTCATGATGAAGTTGTGAAAAATGATGTTGGAGCAGGGAGGTGCTTTTGGATTTAAGTCTAGATAAAGCCAGTGCGGAGCTCAGAAATAGGAAACTTGGTGCAAACCTCTTTGTTCTGACTCTGATAAAGGAGAAATGGTAACAAAACAAGGAGGTACTTGAGAATCCCTCATGGTAGGAAACCAAAGATATCTGGAAACGAAGCTCCCATTGGTATGGATTCTCAGAGTGTCTTTGAATGTATGGTTTCAAAATCCTTTAAGAGAATGTTGGTGTGAAATAATCAAAATACTTTTTCTCATGGACCTATATGCTAGTTTAATAAATAACATAGGTAGAAAAATAAAAAAAACCCCAAAAATATAAATGGGAAATTGAATGAGTTATCAACTTTTCAATATGGGAAAAGAGTTGTTTTGGGGAAAGAAAATTAAGTAAGCTTTCAAAATCTACTGTTTTTACTTTTAAAATTAGATAAAATTTATGACTATATGCATTTTAAAAACTTAGGAATAGATATTTTATTTATCAAATTTGTTTTATTGTTAAAGATTATATGTTCGTGTGAAGAAGAGGAGCTGAGCTCTAAATGGATTTTGACTGGAATAATTAAATTTTAAAAACCTGGGCGAATTATATAAAAGTACTGGGATGAATTTCCTTATAAACACAGCATTAGTTTTATTGTGCTTGAGTATTAGGAGTAAGATCAAAAAGATCCAAATTAACAATATTTTTCACCTAATATAGTGTATATAACAGAGTAATAAGTTTTCAACAAATAAAAAAATTGTTTAATTAGAAAATGTAGAAGATAAAAATATTAATACAAAAGCTAAAGATAAATGAGCAATATCAGTCATTTAAAAAGGTAGTCTTAATATAACATGCTATTTTTTCTAGATATTAAAATGGATTTTTCACAATATTGTGGAGGTTTTCTCTCTAATAGTCTCATATTGTAAGTATATACTTCAATGGGAACATACCATAGTGGTTGATTATTCTGGTTTTGTTCGCTAAACATTTGGGATGAATCTCTAAAGTATTCATGATGATCCAATTGAAGTAGTAACTTGAGAAGTGACAGGAGGGTGATTTTGCATTTCTGGACATACAGGTAAAAATTAAAGTACACACATCAAGGCAGAATGAACCACTGTGGTATATCTTGAATGGTGGATGGTTTCTACAACTTTGTGGATGATGCATTCATTATTCTGACTATTTGATATCATGACAATTTGTTCTACAGCATTGTCTAGTAGCTGAACATGATATTGGTAGAATTATTCTAGTCTCCAAAACTCTCATCCTGTTGACTCTTTCAATGTAGGCCAAAAAAAAAAAAAAAAAACAATCTTGAAAAAGAAGAAAAAAGTTGGAGGACTCACTCTTCTGGATTTCCAAATGTAAAGTTATAGTGGTAAGAACAATATGGTACTGGCATAAGCATAGACATTTAGAAAAATAAAATAAAATTTAGAGTCCAGAAATGAACCTATATGTCTATGACCAATTGATTTTTGACAAGAATGCCCAGTCTATTCAAATAGGTAAAGAATAGTTTCTTTGAAAGATGGGGCTGAGATAATGAACTATCAGAGCAAAGGAATAAATTGAATCACTATTCATAATATATTAATTTTTTTACTCAAAATGGATCAATAGAATAAATATTAGAATTAAAATCATAAGCTTCTTATAACAAAACATAAATATAAATCTTGATGATCTTGGATTTGCCATTGGATTTGTATATATGACACCAAAAACATAATGAACAAAAGAGGAAATAGATAAATTGGACTTCATCAGGCTCAGACTTCAGGGGATAGGGGCCAGATTGCAAACAGTAGAGAGAAAAAATATTTTATGGTTGTATAAAAGAGCATGGAGTAAAAAAATGAAACCTTATGAAAGGGAACAGGTGTAAAGGAGATGGGGGGAACAGAAGGAGATGACAGAGGATAGCCCAGTATAAGCTAATTAGTTTTGAAGGTCAATGCATAATGGCTAACACAGGTTAAAATTTAGAGGATAATTTCAGTGTTTATTTTGACTCTGAGTGCATATACTTCTGTTTAATTCTGACTGATTTTTGTTATTTATACCTTCTATTAGGGGAAAAAAAGAGAAGGCTCAGTGTTTCTTTGAGCTGGTCTCTGCATCCAGACATTTGCCTAGCTTCCTGGCCCATTATCTATTGCAAAAAAAAAAAAAAATAGACTAATTGTAATAATTAACTGGGGAGGTTAAAATGAGCACATTCTTTTGTATTTGACTAGAAGACATTTTGTTTTCTGATCAACCCACCAGGAACATCACATTTACAATTCTAAATATTTCCATGAATCACAAATATAAAAAGCATCCAGTCTGACCCTGGGGTGTTCTACTTCTGCCTTTTCCCCCTAATTGTGTCTTTTATGCTGTTGTAGGCTTGGCTTCTATCTAATAAGGTACTTTACCCACCGTCCAAGGTCTGAGCTAATGATCTCTGAGATGTTACCAAAACTGTTCTGGAATACCCAGTATATAATGTCAGTCTTTCCATGGTCACTATGGAAACTATATCCTAGAAAAATCCAGTCACTTATTTCAGTATGACCTATCCCTTATAAAATTAAATTGGCCATTTCTAATAAACTTAAGCTTTTAAAATTGTTCCCTTGCTAAATCTTTGGTAATTGTATTCATTAATATTCTTACCATGACCAATAGTACAATTAATCTGAAACCAAATCAGAATATCAAGACGGCTCTGATTTAGTGCAAAAACCTTTGGACTTTGAAATTGGGACACCTGGTATTACAATAGATTCTGCCATTTACTCTGTGGACTTATTCAAGTCACATTACTTTTCTAAACTTCAATTTCTTCAAATGAATACAGTATAATAGTGCCTATCTAAACAAAGCCATTGTTAAGATCTAACAAAATGAGGAACAATCAGTCCCTGGAGGCTACAAAACACATGTTCACATAATCATGATTGTAATTATGGTTCTCAATAATTTTCTGCCATTATGAGTAATTTGTGATAAGGAAGGTTACAGTTAGGTAAAGAAAATCAATAGATAATTTCTTAAAATTCAATTTAACTATAGCTTTTAAACACTTCTTCTCTCAAAAGATTTTAGTCAAATTTCTTTTAATTGGAAATTAAAAGCTAGATTTTGATTTCCTCTATTTTTCTCTTAGCAAGTTTCCTTTTGGGAATTGATACTGACCTGCAGGTATGTACAGAATGGAGACAGGGGTACAGAGATATTTTACAAACTGCATTCTCAGTCTTGGGTATTTGAAAATTAAATGGATTTGAATTTCTTATTTTCATTTTTTTTCACTACAAATCCAGAAACATCAAATAAGAATTTGGAACAATTTGTTGTAGTATAATGATGACAGCACTCATCTGTCCAGGAAGGGGAGAGAACATACTCTGGGGAAGAAATTCAGCTCACCAGATCACCCATCCAACATCCTCTCTGCAAATATCATCTCTCAAAACTGCTATCAGATTATTGACATAATATTTTAATATCCTGCTTAAACTGGATCTTCCTGAATTACTACATTTATCCCCCTTCAATTACATATTTATAGGACATCTTAACTACTTTGGTATAAAAATGGCAACCCCCATAAATGCGAACAATCAAGTCTAAGTCTAATTCGTATTTCTATGATTTCAATTGATGAAGCAACTGAATTCTGATATGGAGAGTTTTATCCATCCATTGTAAGGTACCAGTACTTCCCTGTCCTGAGTCCAGGTTAAGCATTTGGTTCCGGCAGTTTGGAGTTGGTGAAACTCCAATGGAATGGCGTTCTCTCACACTGACCCACTTCTTTATAATCATTATCTGTATCATGTTAGGCTGGGAAGTAGAAAAAAGAAAAAAAAATCAACTCCTCATATCTCTGGTTGAGTAAGATGCCAGACCCAAGGACTACATCCCATACAACTTCCCAGGCCTCAGTGATCATTTGGAGACTTTCAGACTCTCTTTTGGTGGCTCTATGACATTATGTACAGGTTTTTTGTATATTATGCTGGTGCCTAACAAACTGTAGCCCCCAGTCCTCTATGATTCCAACTCTGGTGACTGCAGGAAGGGATAAGGCACGTGATGACAAGTGTACAGCAACTTGCTCTCTACAGGAACAAAAAAGCTGTGGTTGGAAATGAATGCTGATTTCCATGATGTATACTACCCACTACTTACTACCTCCTGCTACCCACCATAAACAACTGGAAGTGGAGTTTGGAAAGAGAGACACATTCCAGTAACTCTGGAAGAAAAATAACAGACTAATAATTTTATAGAAATCAATTGTATTTAAATACAGTTCTTATTTGGAAAGATTTCAAGAGACGGATTGAACTGACAGTTATGATAGGGCTGTGGCATTTTCTATTGAAAATTCCTTAATGGCTCACCGTTTTTGCTATAGGAAATCATATATATGAAATATATGCATATATATATGAAATCATAGCAGATGAGTGAGTGAATTTGGGATCTAAATCTGTCCAATCACTTCTACCCCCTTTTCCATGTCATTTCTCATTGCCCTTCCACCATCAATCTGTACTAAAAGTATACCAATGGATTCAGAATATCTGATATGATTCAGATTTAACAGCTGGGCTTGTCCTGAGCAGCCCCCAGGGTTTGTAGTATCTTCTTTGCCTGAGGAATGAATGAACTTTAAAACTAGGACACCAGATGCTTTGTGACACCTTGTTCACACCCACGTATCCACTATACAGATAATCATTGAGTTCCCATCATGTCAAAGAACTGACTTTCCGTTTCATCAAGGATTCTCTAGCTTCTGTAAGAACAATTAAACTGGAAAATAAATACAAGGACCCAAGCTTTTACCGTACACGTCAAAACAAGATACAGATAGTGAAGTGTCCATGTCAGTAAAAAATAATTGATTTGCCTTTTTCTTTGATAAAATTTTCTATATTCTGAGAATATGCCTTTAATATTTTTATAGCTACGTGTATTTTCTGAATTCTCCATGTAGTAGATTATAGCAGGTTCAACAATTGGAAAAGGTCAGGTATGTTTTTAAAATCATGTTTTTAAAAAGTCTCAGAGAAATGTGGAACCAATAAGGATTGATGAACTGAAATTCAAAAGCAGAGCCCATTTCTAGATGGTCTGGGGAGCTTTGTGCTCATGACTGGTATTTGTCTAGAGAATGAATCTCTTCGGGGGCGGGGGGAAGAGGAACTTGAAAAAGTTCTAGTGTTCTTCCAAGAGTGGATTAACAAATTGAAACTCCCTCTCACCTAGGCACTTTGTCCATAATGAGACAGAGATGTATGTGACTAGAGGCTAGGAAGTCTGAAATTTATTGGGCAGGCCCACATGCTGAAAACTCAGCAGAAGTTGATGTAGTCTCCAGGCAGAGATTTTTCTTCTCTGGAAAACTTCAGATTTTGCTCTTAAAAAGTGTTTGATTGAACAAGGCCCACCTACATGATTGAGGGTATTCTCCTTGGTTTAAAGCCATCTGACTGAAGTTGTTAATCATATCTACAAAATACTTTTCCGACAACACCTAGATTAGTGTTTGACTAAGTAACTGGGCGCCATTCTAGTCAAAATGACATGGAAAATTAACCATCATAGTTGGCGACTTAAAAAACTTTAAAAAGGCAGAGTGAAATCCCACGGAACTGCCCAGTGCTTTGAAAAAGGACCTACCTGGGAACAGGATCATATGTACCCCCCAAAAAACATTTGTTATGTTTTGAAGATGCTCAGGCAATTAGGCTGGACAGCGGGGCTGGGAACTGCTGAATGGAAAAGCTCTGTATTCGACAGTCTTTTAGGGATGAGGTGATAGACATCTGTCAGAACTCCAGTCAAGAGCCTGCAGGGCCACACAGGTAACCAGAGGTGGTCTGAATCTAAAACTGCAATCCAGCATCATCCTAGCTCAATTCTCACGTGGACTGCAATGACCAGCCCTTCCTCCTTCTTGTCTAATGAAAGAGAGGGCCCTCTTTGGCAGAAGGTAGTATCATCTGGAGCCTCTGCCATGTTTTCACACACAGAGTCTGGCAAAATTTAAAGTATTCATTGTGAACAAATAAGAAAATGTGGCTGGCCTCAGGAGAAAAATCAAACAGTAGAGACAATTCTAAAGATATTCCAGTTATTGGAATTAGCAGATAAAGAATACAGATTAGTATGTTAAAGAAAACAGAAAATGGAAAAAAATAGAGAGAGAATTTCAACAGAAAATTCAAATTTATAAAAAAGAATCAGTTTGATGTTTCCAAACAATTATTAATAATAAAGAGTTCAATCCATTTTGAAGATATCATGTCCCTAAATATGTTAACTGATATTTGATTACATCCAATGAGTCTTCAAAATATTTTAATAAAATATGATGAAACTAATATAAAAATAGACTAAAAATTAATAGGAGATTTTGACCTAGATAAGCCAATAGCTAATGGAACAAGCAAACCAAAAATCTCAGAATGATATGAAAAATGTGGACAACATAATTGTTGAACTTAGCTTATTTGATAAATTTGGAACATTGAAACAAAAATGATGTGTTTAGGTTCACATAAAATGTTTATGAAAATTGACCATATTCTGGCCATTCATACATAAGCTGACATGATGGAGATTTGGGCCTGCTTTTTTTTTTTTCTAATAGGTATAGGGTCTCTGGTCAAATGCCCAGGTGAGAATAAGGGACTCTTACAGATTATTGGTGGGAATGTAAATTAGTACATCCATTATGGAGAATAGTGTAAAGGTTCCTCAAAACACTAAAAATAAAACTACCATATGACTCATCTACCCTATTTCTCCGTATATATCTTAAGGAAATGAAGTCAGCATATCAAAGAGATGCCCATGTCTACTGCAGCACCATTCTCAATAGCTGAGATATGGAATTAAGCCAGGTGCCCACTAACAGATGAATGGTTCAAGAAAACGTGGTATATACATACAATACAATATTCCATCCTGTAGCAAAATGGATGGAGCCAGAGGAGAGTATACTAAGCAAAATAAGTCAGACAGAAAAAGACAAGTACTGCACATTCTCTTTCATATGTGAAAACTGAAAACAAGTCTCTCTGGATGCAGAACAGTGATTAATAGAAGTTGGGAAGCATGTAGGGGGTGGGGAAAAGGAAGTTTAGATTTTATCAGTGCGTGTGTGAAAATACAACACTGAACCCAATAATGCATTCAACTAATACCTGCTAGTCAAAAAACAAAAGGAAAATATTTGAAAATATTTGAATGTTTGACCACATTTGGAAAAATTGTTCAAGGTAGCAGCATTTGACAATTATTATTTCATCAACTCTTTATGTACTAATTTAAGGATATTGAATTTTCACAAATGATAAATAGTAAATAACAGATAAGAGATAACCAACATTTTAAAATATCTCTAATAAACATATAAAAATACTTATAAAAATTGAAAATATTTATAAAATAAATAAATCTTCAGAAAAACAGATCAGCAAATATAAATAAATTATCAGTAATCAGATTGAAAAGTGGCATATAGTGATCCTTTAGATATTAAATTATAGGAAGAGGATATAATAAAAAACTTCACACCAAGACATTTAGTAAATTGGATAAAAAATACAGATTTCACAAATAAATGTTATCTCTCCCAACTGACAAAAGAAGTTCTGAGTAGACCAAAATCTAATATATTTAAAAACTGACATTAATTATTGAATTTATCTATCAGCTTTCTCATAAACATAAATGCATTTTTTAACAAAAGGTCAGAAAATTAAAATTAATGTCATATAAAAATGATAATACAATATGGCCAATAGTTATTATTCTAAGTATGGAAGGTTAATTTAACATAAAAATCCATGTAATTTGCTATATTAGTAGGAAAGAAAGATCATCTGAATTGAATATGAGAAAGCATTGACAAAATTCATCTATTCATGATGAAATTTTATAGTAATTTAGAAATAGAAGGAAACTCCTTTAATCGATAAGGAATGTATACAAAAACTTTCATGGTACTTCACATTCAATGGCAAAATGTTAAAAATTTCTTCCTTGGGATCAAGAGTGTATATGTATAATTCTGTTTAAATAAGACATAGAGTAGTTGAAGTTAACTTATATGTGTTAGAATCCAAAACAGTGGTTACTCTCTAAACGAGGGACCAGTAGGGAGACTTCTGGGGTACTGGTAGTGTTCTGACTCTTGCTCTGGTATGGCTAGGTGGTTATGTTCACTTTCTGAAAATTTATTGATCTGTTCCTTTATAATACATGTAATTTTTTGCATATTTATGCTATATCAATAAGAAGTTCATTTAAAACACTCCAATAAAAAATTAAAACTTGTCTCATATTTCAAATAACTGGCAATTTTTCATCAGTTAATAGGTTGGATTCTTTAATGGTCAGGCAGTTGTTTCCCAGTATCTTGACCCGGTCTAAATAAGAACTGAATGATGGACATTTGGGGTTCTATTTAGAGAATTTGAGCTTCCCAGACCATGCTCAGACAGCAGACAAGCCTATCATCAGTTTCCCCATAACTAAGTGAGCTTTCCCAGCATCCTTTCCAGGCCTCAGATAATATAATTCTATTTCAGGAACCTTGCCTAGTATGTAGAGCTGCCCAGCAACTCTCAAAGGAGAGGCCAGCTGCACCATCACAAATTATTTCCTCTGTGCTGCTCTTGATGGAAAGCAAGGTGAAAAGGTCAAGTCTCTTAGGACTTCAACCATACTTTGGGTAGTGGCAGGACTGGAAGTGAGCAATAATCTTCCAGGGCCTCTCATCAAGAATATAATCTCAGGAACCTCCACACCAACAACAACAGCCATTGGTGACAACTCGCTATTATCCAAAAAGTATTCTCCAACTAAATTGCAAATCTGCTTTCTAAACCCAGACAAAAGAAACCCTCTCTGAATTTCAGTGTATTCTACCATGTTTTCAGGAGCACTCAGAGCTTCACCAATGCCATTGAACATGGCTTGGTGGCATATTTGCAATAGGTATGGTTGACTCCTTATTTTCTTAGAATGGAAGTCTGCTCAGTCAAGTGTAGCAAAAGAAACTGTCTGGCTTTTCACTCTCTTCCTATCAGGCAACATAAGTTTGATAAGCTAACTTCTTATTCTTCCCAGAAGTTTTCTTGGACTTACTCCAGTTTACCGTCTTCTCTTCCTCTCTGAACTCTGAAAGTATGTAGGAGTGATGCTCAGCTTATAAACTGCCTCTCCCTCTCTCTCTCCTTCTCTCTCTCTCTCTCTCTCTCACACACACACACACACACAAATACCCCAATGTGATATGTAAGTTTAAAGTTTGGAACACTGTGTTTTGTATAGATGTAATTTTTGTGTGGTATTAGTTTCTTAGGATGGTCCTCAAAAATCTGTTAAATGTAAGTGGATTCAAAAGCCTTGCGTATGTGATATGGTGGAATCCTTTGTCTTTCTACAGCAGCACATGCAAGTTTTCAGAGTTCTATCCTGATGTCATAGACCTCTATCTTTGGAAATGGAGAATGGTCTTTCTGATGGCTCTAAACTTCTTACTATAATGGTCAGTCTCCTTCCTAGTTGTCTAATATCCTGGCTACTTCTATTCCTTCTCTGTTTTGCTGTTTTTCAGCCACACTGGTCTTTTTTATTTTCTCAAATATGTCACAGTAGTTCCTGTGTAACCCCCTTGTATTTGATCTTCCCTCAACCTGGCAGGCTCTTCCTTGAGACCTTCTTCATTTAACCAGCTGTCTCATCATTTGTTTGTCAGATTAATATTATCTCCCAGATTAATATTATCTTCCTGGACCACTCTGTATCAATCCGCAAGTCATTTACTTACTTTTAAATTAATTAGTTAGTTAATTTATTTTCTTGTTTGGGTGTAGTCCCACTTTAATGCAAGTTCCATGAATGCAAGGACCTTGTCTGTTATCCATTCTGTTCCCAGAATTGAGCCCAGTACCTGCTACTTAATAGGTAGTTGTGTCAGTCTGAGTCCTCTGAGAAGCAGATGCTAAGATGGGATTAGATATGCAGGAAATTTATTAAGGAATACACTTACGAAGTATAAAGGAGAGGGAGCAGGAATAGGCTGAGAGAGCTTTCCGACTGTGACACAGGTCACAGAAGATGGAGAAGGAAGGAAGTTTGAGTGGAAATAGCCTCAGGCCACAGTCAGTTCTGAGAAATTTTTGGCTAGGCTGAAAGGGAGAGGCCATACAAAGGTAACCCATGTTGGGCAAGCATGGCTAGGCTCCAGGACCCCACCATTCTTAGACAGTGGCTAAGAGTTATTCTGGAAAAGCTGGGTCCACAGTGAATCCAAAGGAATAGCTGTACAACTGCCCAACTGGTCCCATGAGTAGATGTTAAAGGCTGGCTCTTCTTGACCATTGTTTTTATGAATGGTCATGCACTAGTGGTGTTGTAGGTTAGGGTCTACTTCTTTGCTGGACACCTCGCAGTTAAGACCTTAATTGATCTGCAGATTAGCTATATTTTTGTTTTTGTTGTTGCTTCTTTTTCTAGTCAGATGATAACAAGAAAATTTTAGAGATGATTTATCCTTTTCCTCTTCCCTCATCCACCATGTTTTTTTTAGCACAATGCTGGGCACATTGAAGTTCCTAACTTCAAAGGCTACAAAAAGGAGAGCTGTTAAGGACACAAGTAAACATGACTTGGTCGAGAATGGTAGGCATGATAGAGAGCTGGACTGGATTTGCCCCATCTAGAAGGGGTGACTATTACGTAGCTGCAGCAGATTACTGCCAAGTAGGAACGCAGGCTCTGAGCTACCAAACCAAATGATGCCAGAAATCTGGATTTTTACGTGAAATCTCCTGATTTTTAAATGTTAGGAACTAATTAAGTATTTTTTAAAACATTCTGCAGGCCAACACTAGCATGGCCAAGCAAAACATGCCTGTAGAATGATTTGGCCACCAGTTTATAGTCTCATTCTAGACCAGTTGATGGACAACATTCTAGATCTTTAAAACTCATAGTTGTGTTAAAAGTTTTGTAGCAGTTATTCTTGGAAGTCTTCTCAGAACCGGCTGATGACTGGCCATTTATGTCATTCCCCAGTATCCTGGATCCAGAGAGCATGAAAGAGAATAAACCATAAATTTCTGAGTCACAAAGGTCATGGACTCAGGAGCCTGGGATGAAGTCCTCCATGAAATGTAAGGTGACAGACATCTCTTTGCCAGTCTGTGAGTGGGTCTGTCAGCAAGGACGAGGCTAAAGTTAAACAGATGGATCTCAGTCCCTGCCCAGAGGGAGCACAGGGTGGCCTCAGGGGAGAAGGAGTGAATTCTAAGGCAGAGTTCACTTTCTAGGGCAAACCTTTTGCCCTAGAGCTGAAACCCTAAGATTTGTCTTTTGTCTGTGGTGGAAAACCACAGGATTAGAAATCCCAAGGGCTAAAGGTAAGAACAACAATGTAAAAGCTCATTAGTGATCCCAGCAACAAAAAGTTCTTCCAAATAATAGTTTTAGTTTTATTCCTGCATGCATAGAGTTCATGCCCAAATATATCTATGGAGCATTTTTAACAAGTTAATGAGAATTCTGATGTTTAAAATAAAGAATCATTTCCAATTTTCAATAAGAACTCACTTCCTATTTCAGACTTCAGGTTTGCAGCACCTTGATGATTCTCTGCTTGGATTTTCAGAAACACAAAGAGTCACAATGCACTTAACAGACCCAGGGGTATTTGACACAGAGCAGGAATATCAGACTGTGATATTCCTGAGTTATTAACAGAGTTACTAACAAAATTATTGGTGGGTACTGTTTTGCCTTAAAAGGCCTATAAAAGCTCTTCAATTGTGCTACCATTTCAGAGCACATCCCTGTTCAGTCTCTGAGCTTGTGATTCTAATTCAACAAAGCCTATGATTTGCTTCTGAAGTTGTGACTGTCTCATCAATAGTGTTCAATCCCTAGTTTTTTGCCTTCTTAAAAATATATCCATCCAATTTTAACTGAAAACTCCTGATATTATCAGTGATGTTCTGTGTATTTTAAATCTCTCTTGAAACTGTGTGTTCAGTGTATTTGTATTTGTCACAATCATAAGCAGCAGCATCATGTGAACAGCAAGCACTCTGACAAGCTGTGTTCTCAGTCCTTCAATTCCCAAAACTCCTTGATCTGAGAAGACAGCTCAGTAAACCTTGTCGATTTCCCCCACCTGATGGCATAAACATAAATGGCATCTGCCTGCGCTGCTTTAACAGTTTCCAAATAGCTAATAAACTGGCAGTGACTGTGGGGACTGGCTTGAAGAATAGACACAATTGGAATAATTTGCTGCATCATATCACATAAGGGACCTGCCCATAGGGGTCATAGGCCCAACCTTTGCAGGATGAGGCAATGGTAGCCTGCATGCCAGCCTTGCTACTAACTGCCATGAACTGTCAAAGCCACGTCATCTGCTTTTTGACCGCAGGTGCCCATTGGTGAGTGAAATCATCTTTTCCATGTTTAGACCAAAATTCTCAAATTAATTACCAGCATAAGTTAGTACTTATTAGCTCTTATATGTCAGATAATGACATATATTTGTGTGCATGTTGCATACCAATCTATACTCATCCCCTTGAAAAGCATATATAGCTCCTACCTACTGCACAGTCCAGAAAGGTGTCCTACAACCTAAATTCCTAGGCTCTCTTTATCCTTTCGTTCATTCAACAAAGTAGCCCAAATATCTACAGTTACCTTGTACTTGTTGAGCTTTCAATTGTCAACCCTAATCTCTTTCCAGTACCAGCAAAAAATGAGACAATAGGGTTTATTTTCAAATGGGCTTGGCAGAAATTGATGCAGCAATTAGCTTCTCTAGAAGAATCTCCTGCTATTTCATCAGTTTACTGACTTCTGTGCACTGAAATTGTAAGAGCTGCCAAATTCAGCATTCTTTTGGGGAAAAAAATAGTAAATCTAGTTTAAAATCCTCTTCATAATCATATTCTGCTTCACTTGGCAACTCTTAAATCTTTTGATTGAGACATCAATTGTGCTTTTTAAAACTCTCAAATAGTAAAACCTTACATTTAAAAATCCTTCTTGAAATTGTATTTACATATTTACCATCTAAGTATTTTTATAATCCTTTACTAAAATTTTTTGTGACCTGTCTGCATTTAGCTATCTGCAAACTACCTTTTATTCTACATCTGCTTGTGGCTAAGCAGCTTGCCTTTGCTGTAACTTTGGGTTAAACATGACAAGTTATTATCGTACTTGCTATTTGCTGCCATTTGCAATTGTCATCTTTTAAGACATGCCGTCTCCCTGGACCACTTTTGAGCATTTGTATGACATGAAAAGAAATGACTGCAAAATAAAAATTGCTTAAATGCTATGCCTGGTGTGGTTTTAAGTAAAACATCTGGGCTCATTCAAATTATTTCTTTCTGATGTGATTTTCTTTGCCATGACTAATGAAGGCAGGAGGTTTGGTCAGGTGGTTTTTTCCCAGGAGTTACTGGGAAAAGAGGAATTCGTCCCTTAGGGACTGTGTTTCTGGGTTCCTCAAGGTTTTTAGGAAGGCAGAGGGCACCTCATGTGATTCTCCTCAACTTGTCCTGGTCTATTGATATCTTTGAGAACAGTGTTTGGAACTTCCATTGCCAGGGAGTCTAGAGGAGGGTCACTCAGGGGCCAAGGCATAGTGGATACAAGTGGGGAAGCCAAGGGAAGATTGGCCACCATATTTGAAGACAGGCTTGTTCTGGATAACTTCATAGGATGGAATAGAGGGTGTAAGGGTGAAGGAGAAGATGCCACCTAAACAGAGTGATCGCTCTTACTGCAGGTCTCAGCATCAAGATCACTTCCTTGGAGAAGTGATCTCTGGTGCCCAAATGGATACAGGTTCCCTTCCCTCTCTGTTCTTAATCATGTCCCCTGCTATTGCCTCAAAGAAGATATGAGACAGTGAGTGTTTCTTGTCCATTATTTTGTATTGTTTACCCCAATGGAAAGTAAGCTCCATGACAATAGGGACCTCGCCTGTCCTTGTTTTGTTCATTCACCTGGTCATCTCCAGGACAGGTTGGCTACATAGTTTGAGGGGCCCAGTGCAAAATGAAAATGTGAGGTTCCTTGTTCAGAGAAAAGTGCTGCTCAAGGAACTACCATGTTAAACTTCCTTTCTTAAATACTTTCTCTCTCCTTGCCATTGTGTTTTTTGCTATCTAATGGCATTCTATATTTTAAAAATAGGAATTTTAAATCATGATTTATTATTATGGAATCTACTGTTGGTCTTTATATCATAAAATGCTAGTTTTAAATGTCAATGTAAGAACATTTAACTAGTATGCAAAATCCAAGATTACACAATTCATATTTTATATTTCACACACACATATGTATTTCATTCTTTCCAGAACCATGGAAATGCTGCATGAAACTAATGCAATCGTTTTTATTTCACTTTTTAGCACATTATACCAGCACTTCTTTCAGCTCACTGGTAGTAAAGAAGGACAAAAAGGAAAAGCAACAGTGCATTGCCTTATTGCTTTTGCTTTCTTTCTTTCTTTTAATTTTATTTATTTATTTATTTATTTGGCTTTAAGTGGGAAATGATATGCATAAGCAAGAAAGGGTCCCTAGGTTTTCCTTTTGGTTTGAACAAAAGAGCAGAGCCTCTAGGATAACTAAGATATTCTGAAAATGGTCCTAACACAACATTCCCTAACACCACTGCCATGTACTTGCTTTTAGTCTTGCTGAATGCCCGTGTATTCTTTTGGTGTCCATTGGTTACCAACTTCAATGCTCATGGGATATCTCAAAAATGCTGTAAGTGAATGGGAAGGCAAGGAACCGTGGACATCTCTGCTCATGTGCATGTTCCATCATTCCAATGGACTTCCTTAGAAAGCACAAGTTCAGCGAAATTATTCAGAATTGCAAGATGGTGACAACGGTGCTTTAAACCCAACATGGACCACTTTATTGCACAGGTCTGTGCTCACAAAGCCCGATGTGGTTTATGTTCTGCTATAATGGAGCACACAAATATCACACTGAACACAGAGGATGAGTATATATTCCTACTGAATCGTTGAATGAGTAAAGGAGTCAGAACTGTCTATCAATGAATTGAGCTGCAGAAATAAGTGACTTCATGGCCCAGAAAGAGAGAGGAAAGGTGGGTATAGCTCTGTGGGTTTTTTTTTTTAATTTGTTTAAATTAGTTATATGTGGCAGTAGAATGCCATTTGGACACATCATATATAAATGGACATGAGTAGGAACAGAGAGGGAAGAGAATCTGAATCCACTTGGGCACCAGAGATCACTTCTCCAAAGAAGTGATCTTTGAGCTGAGACCTGCAGTAAGAGTGATCACTGTTTACGTGGCATCTTCTCATTCTTCTGGTTGTACGTGATGTAGAATTACACTAGTCGTGTAATCATATATGCCTATAGGATATTAATGTCTGATTCATTTGACTATCCTTCTTCCCTCCCTTATCCTCTTGCCTCACTTCCCTCTGTCTAATCCAAAGTACCTCTATTCTTCCGTAGCACCCCCAGCCCTTATTGTGAATTGGCATCCACATATCAAAGAAAAAATTCAGCTTTTGGTCCTTTGGGATTGGCTTATTTCTCTTAGCATGATATTCTCCAGCTCTGTCCATTCCCTGGCAAATGCTATAATTTTATTCTTCTTTAAGAATGAGTAATAGTCATATTTATAATATTTTCTTTATCCATTCATCTGTTGAAGGGCTTCTAGGTTGATTCCATAGTTCAGCTATTGTGAATTGAACTACTATAAACATTGATGTGCCACAATACTATAGTATGCTGATTTTAAGTCCTTTGGGTATAAACTGAGGAGTGGGATAACTGGATAAAATGGTGGTTCCATTCCAAGTTTTCTGAGAAATCTCCATACTGATTTCCATAGTGTTTGTATCACTTTGCAATCCCACTAGCAATGTATGAGTGTACCTTGTCCCCCACATCCCCCACAATCCTAGCCAACATTTATTGTTGCTTGTACTCTTGATAATTGCCATTCTGACTGGAGTGAGATAAAATCTCAGTGTAGTTTTGACTTGCATTTCTCTAATTACTAGAGATATTGTACATTTTTTATATATTTGCTGATCCATTCTATTTCTTCTTCTGCGAAATGTCTGTTCAGTTCCTTAGCCCATTTATTGATTCAGTTAGTTGTTTTTTGCTGTTAAGTTTTTGAGTTCTATATATATCCTGGAGATTAATGCTCTATCTGAGGTGCAGGTGGTAAGGATTTCCTCCCATTCTGTAGGCTCTCTCTTCATGATTTTGATCATTTTCTTTGATGTGAAGAAGTGTTTAGTTTAATTCCATCCCATTTATTGATTCTTGATTTTACTTCTTGTGCTTTAGGAGTGTTGTTGAGGAAATCAGTTCCCAAGCCAATGTGGTGGAGATTTGGACCTAATTTTTCTTCTATTAGGCACAGGGTCTCTATTCTAGTGCCTAAGTCCTTGATCCACTTTGAGTTGACTTTTGTGCAGGGTGAGAGATAAGGGTTTAATTTCATTTTGCTACATAAGGATTTCCAGTTTTCCCACCACCATTTGTTGAAGAGGCTATCTTTTTTCCAATGTATGTTTTTGGTGCCTTTGTCTAATATGAGATAAATGTATTTCTGTGGGTTTGTCTCTGTGTTTTCTATTCTGTACCATTGGTCTATGTGTCTGTTTTGATGCCAATACCATGCTGTTTTTGTTACTATATCTCTGTAGTATAATTTAAGTTCTGCTATTGTGGTGCCTCCTGCTTCACTTTTCCTGCTAAATATTGTTTTGGCTACCCTAAGTCTCTTGTTTTTTCCAATTGAATTTCATGATTGCTTTTTTTAGTTCTACTGCAGAATAGAAATTATATTACATCTCTATAACACTTTTGGAAGTATGGCCATTTTGACAATGTTAATTCTGCCTATCCAAGAACATTCAAGATCTTTCCATTTTCTAAGGTCTTTTTCAATTTCTTTCTTTATAGTTCTATAGTTTTTATTGTAGAGGTCTTTCACCTCTTTTGTTAGATTGATTTCCAAATATTTTAGTGTTTTTTTGAGGCTATTATAAATGGGGTAGTTTTCCTCACGTCTCTTTAAGTGGATTCATCACTGATGTATAGTAATACATTTGATTTATGGATGTTAATTTTATATCCTGCTACTTTGTTGAATTTATTTATTTTATTATAAAAGTTTTCTGGTAGAATTTTTCTGGGTCTTCTAAATATAAAATCATGTTATCAGCCAATAATAGTAGCTTGAATTCTTCTTTTCCTATTTGTATCCCTTTAATTTCTCTCTTCTGTCTAATTGCTCTGGCTAGAGTTTGGAGGACAATGTTGAATAAAAATGGTGAAAGATGGCACCCATCTCTTGTTCCAGTTCTTAGAGGGAATGCTTCCAATTTTTCTCCATTTTGAATGATGTTGACCTTGGGCTTAGCATATATGGCTTTTATGATGTTGAGGTATGTTCCTACTATCTGTAGTTTTCTAGTATTTTGAACATGAAGGCATCCAGCTTCTCTTCTTGAGAGTATTACCTTTCCTAAGCCTACCTGAAACTCTTCTCCTTGGTTCAATGAAATATTTCTATCTCCTTATAATCAATTTCCCCTGATTTATGCAATTCAGAAAATATCAGGTTTTTGCAGCTGCTGAACAACAAAAAATTATTTGTGCCCTGTCCCATGCACAGTTTTCTGTGTATACCCAGCTTTGCGGTCCTCTGAACATACCATGATTTTTACATCACCATGCTTTTGCTCATCAGATCCATTCTTGTAATGTCTGTGTCCTTCTTTCTCATAACCTCACTACCTTCCTCTTCAATACCAGTCCTCCTGTGGCAGTGTCTTTAGTTCCATTTCAGGTGGACACTTAAAGGTCATTGTATTGCGAAAGCCATTGACATTTCTGTTCCTGAGTGCTTATTGGGAGCAGGGTAAAGCCATGTTATCTTTTATTTTTCCCTCTAAGATCTCATATAGTGCTTGACCCTTAGGAGAAGTCACTGTTCATTGCATGAGAGTTTGTTGTTGACTTACCAAACTACCCTATATGTTTAGGCCTGGGGAATGCTGTATTAGGACTATTTTCAGAATACTTTAGTTATAAATCAGTCACCACAATCCAGTCCTTATTACTCTTGTTCAAAGATCTTTCTTTGTTGAAAGCTCTTTTTTTATGATTGTAGGGATTATTCAAGGCAGTATTAGTAGAAACGATTATGGGTAATAAAAAGATGCATATTGAAATGGACCTGGGATTAAGCCATGCATGGAATCATCTGAGCTCAGCTGTGCCTAGTATACTTTTGGACCAAGCTATTTATGAAGTTATAGACCACAGATTACTATGACACCCACGTTCATTCTTGAAAAAGATGACTCAGTTGCAAGTCCTGCACTTCACAGGAGCAGGAATCTGAGGGGGAAGAAATATCCATCTTCTGCAGATGCCATTCATAAAGGTCCCTAGTATGGCTCCTATGTGGGCTGCATTGTCTGCTCTGCTTCCTATTGGGAAATAACTCAAGGTGTTTAATATTTTCACTGAATATGGTGGTCTGCCTCCCTTGGCATGCTGATTTGGAGGGGCCTTCCCTAGGGGGCATTGTTTATCACGTTTCTCATCTCAAATGAGAAATAAGAAATGAATCCTAATTTCACCCAGGACACAGGTTTATTAAAATAATATCTGAAGTACCGCAGATATTCTCATAATTTTGTGAAACACAAAAACAGAAAAGCCTTATCCTCACGAGGTGGGAATGCTTAATAAGCAAATGACAATACTTAGTTGGATTTTTTTTTCTCATTCTTATCAGGAGTTGGCAAGAGGGATAGCTCATTAGGTCACGTGGTGACTACAAAGACTCAAGTAAAAAAGGCAAAAGACAAAAATTCCAAGGGAAACAGAAGCAAGCCCTGAGATTTCCATCTTCCTTGTTTGTTTCACCTTTACATACATGACGTGATTCTCTACTAAACGACCAGAAAGGCAGGTAAAACTTGCTTTCCTTTAAATGGTGGGTGGAAGTACCTTTGCTGCATTTGAAGATCCAAACTATAATGTTCATGTGAAGCAGAGGGAGGGAAGGATCAAATAGTCTCCTCCTGTCATATATAAATAAATGGGGGATCAGTCCAACATGCCATGTCCAATTTGAGTATGAACATTATTATCCCAATCGTGAGCCTGTGTAACTCCTGGCTCAATTTCACTAGCTCTGGGCATATAGTTCTCTGTCATATCACTCTGTCTCTGACTGAATGTGTTCATGTCAAACAATGGTTAAACCCTCCACTGTTCCCCAAAAGTCTGAGCAGCAGCTGGATGCAGATGTGCACCAACACCAGCAGTCATGTGAAACCCACCATTTGGGTACATGACATGTCTATGCCAAAGGGATGGCCATGCCTCACAATGTCTTCAGAACATGAAATAACTTTTTTTTTTTTTTTTTTTTTTTTTTTTTTTAAAGGCAAAAGAAAATACTTGGCTAAAGGCAAGATTGCTTTTCGGAAGGGAAACTCTTTTCCCAGGGTGTCCTGTGCAGACAAAACTTACTGCATCCCTTCTAAAAATGTGTCTGGAGCTGTCTTCCAAGATGATTAATGGAGCAAGTATTTCTCACAAGGGTCTGACCTTTGGGAGCATAGCAGACAGAAGGCACAAATGACTGGATATGGATAAAGAGGACAGGCTCACAGGACATGCAAATCCACAACCTGACTCTCATTCAGGATGCAGGCACGCTGCACCATCCCTTGGGGGAAACCCCCTAGGCAATGATACCTTTGAAAAACTTTTTATGTCATTATACATCTCTTTACCTGAGAAAGATTTTCTTTCAAGAGATGAAAGCACCTGTCGGTAAATTGGAAGTGCCGAGACTGTGAAGATAAAAACGATTAAACAGAAGGACCCTGCACCAATCATTCAGCTCAGAACCAAAGGTCACAACTTTAGGAACTTATTCCTAAATGCAGTGTGAAAGCTTCACAGCAAAGGGGAGGAAAAGAAGGTAGATATTTTAGGGGGAAATAAATTTGTTATTTAAAAATCTTTATAACAACTCTGTAAGGCAATGTTAATGTCCCCATTTGACAGGCAACCTGGAATTTGAAGAATTCAGTGAGGTCATGCAGGTAGAAAGTAGTGGCAATATGAGATTCCGGCCCCGGTGTGTATAATTTCAAACTCATTCTTGTTCCACTGTCTCCTATTATATAAATCTGGAGCATGAAGAACTGAACAGATTGGTTTTGGTAGAAATTCACTTGTTTAAAATTGAAAACCATTTTCAAGTTCACCTACATGGCATGATGAGGACCTCTGCTGAGTTGAGAAATATAAGCAATGCTGAGTTTTATTGTCCCAAATGCAGAAATGTTTTCTTTATAGTCTGTTTCTGTCCTTACCCCTTGGTTTTATAACAATTTCCATTAATTTATATTTTACTTTTTTTTTTTACTTATAATATTATTGAATTACTACTTTGCTCCATGAACTGGTCTAGACAATTAGTGTGCAGAGGTCCCACCCTGAGTTTCCCCAAAGACTGAGCCAGAGACTAGGATTTGTCTGGGAAGTGATCTTGGGAAGAAGTGAAGAATCAGAAAGAGTGAAACTGGGAAAGGGGGAGGAGCCAATATGCCTACACACTGCAAAGCTGGCCATCAACACAGGTGGCCAGTGCTCAGTCTCGTTGGCACCGGTAGAGGGGAGTATAAAAAGGATCAGAGGGAGAGGCATTTATCCATTATTTCCTGGACTGTTTTGGCTGAGAGTCAACCCTTGCTCACTTTTGGGCTATCCATGCATGAATACCAACAAGGCTCCAGCAGGCACTCCATCCAGGGGAGTCAGGGAAGCCTCTCTGCTAGAGCCACGAACTGAGGCTGAGAGAATATGAGATGGTAAGCACATTGTCTGTGATAGGGAGCTAAATGGATGCAGTCCTTGGTCTTAAGGAAAATCCCACAATTTAAATTGAGAGGTGCTTGTTAAATAAATTAATAAACTTCATAATTACAAATTTTGAGAACCATCATAAAGGAAGAAGACAGGTGATAGGAGGGAGACAAATAAGCATACCTACCTTAAACTGAAATGGCAAAGGAAGCTTCTGGGGTGAGGGTGACATTTAGACCAAGATGGCCAGGAGGGAGAAGTGAGGAAAGTCTGGGCTGGGAATGTGGCTCAAGCGGTAGCGCACTCGCCTGGCATGCGTGCGGCCCGGGTTCGATCCTCAGCACCACATACAAACAAAGATGCTGTGTCCTCTTCCTCTCTCTCTCTCTTTAAAAAAAAACCTGAAAGTCTAAGATTGTGTATTCTCTGGACAGAGAGAATTGTTCTGCTTGGACGTCAGAGGACATAGTAAATCTTTTCTGAGATGAATAGTATTATAGTGGATCATTGACAATGGTGGAAACACTAAAGGGAGTGTGTTGTTTTAAATCTAGGTATTTATTCTCTTTCAAAGTTATTGTATCAACAACACACCTTCCATTCAGCATCCTAGAAATTAGTGATATTCACTTGGTATCTACCAGACTGACCAAAAATCATAATGACAGTCTGAAGTCTTGATATGACCCTGGAATTCATTTTTCTTCTGAATTCAGAGAAGACAACATTGGTGGGTTTTAGTTCACTGTTCACAAATATACTTAGTACACACACACACATATATGAATATATGTGTAGGAGAGACAGGACTTGAGTCCCACTGCTCAAATGATGCTGAAGTTTAGTGAGAACAAATTTTAAGAAAAGGAAAGGAAAGCGGTGGAGAAAGGGTGTAGGCTCTTCCCCCATCATCCCTGTCCAAGGGTTCTTGCCTTGGAATGGACTCCTACATGTGGCTTGGCCAATCAGAGCACATCCTTCTTTAGGCACAGAATTTGGTTCAGAGTTGAGCAGATGCCCCCTTTCAGTCTGTCAGAGACTTCCATGGGCCTTGCTGGCCATTAAGAAAGGTAATTTCTCTTTATTGTTGATCTCAATCTGTGAGGCAGGTATAGGCTTAGAGATGTCAGTGGGACACCACTGGCTTCCACATGGTGGGAGAGAAAGAATAGGAGAGGAGAAGATGGGAAGGAGAGGACAGGACAGGAGAAGGGGGATTGGAGATACTGAGATCTGCAGGTAATAGCTGAAGCAATGGAGATAATGCTGCCAAAGAGAGCACTGAGTTACGGGACCAATGAAATCACATTTACTTGGTTTATATCTCTTAGAACTGAGGACTCCTGACACTACATAGTGCTCTAGGCCATTGCATTTTGGTAAAAATACAGGCCACCCTGGATGCCATAGGAAAGTGTTCCCATGTTATAAAACATTTACAGCCACAGAAAGTCAAGTTTTGGGCTGGGTGTGGTGGTGCACGCCTGTAATTCCAGCCTCTGGGGAGGCTGAGGCAGGAGGATCACGAGTTCAAAGCCACCCTCAGCAATGACGAGGTACTAAGCAACTCAGGGAGACCCTGTCTCCAAATAAAATACAAAATAGAGCTGGGGAGGTGGCTCAGTGGTCGAGTGCCCCTGAGTTCAATCCCCAGTACCCCCAAAAAAGTCAAGTTTTGGCACATACTTAATGACATGGGAAAATGTTCATGATTAAAATCAAGTTAAAATATCTAAAATGTTTATAGCACAGGATTCATTTTTTTTGTGAAATGTACATTTATATAATTATATAAAAAGTAGACTAGAAAGAAATATATTTGGATTTTAGAAGTAGTCACCTCCAGTGTTAGGATTAAAAATAATTTTATTTTAAAATAAAAATTATTTAATTATTTAAACTTCTTTATGCTTTCCCCCCAGATTTTCTACAGTACACATGAGCTGCTCACATAATCTGGAATAAACAACATGTTGATGAAAATATGAAAATTCATACTCTTAGATTAATTCAAGATGGCTTCCTGCAGTCCCCCGAGCAACCTAGAATGTATCAAAGATTAACTTTCAAAACACCTGGACAGTTGGGAATTTGACTTCCAAAAGCAATCTTTTGTGTCCTTGCACATTTTATTATAATGGATCTTTAGCTCTTTACCAACCAGCCCTGTTGCACTTTCAGTTAAAACTAGTAATGGAAACTGTAACTTCCACATGAAGCAAGAGAGCCCAGTTATGACTACAGATATTAAGATAAGGGACCAGTTCATGAACCCTCTACTGATAGGGCCGTTGTGTCATCTGGAGGACATTTCTCCTCAATTTGATCTGACAAAAAGCTGGATGTCAAATTCTTAGATAAACAATACCAAGTTCCTGTGGGGGAAGAGCCAAATAGGAGATACTTGTTCTTGGCATAAAAGTTTATACTTAAGAATTAGCTGATCGCGTTTCACAGCTCTCTGTAAACTAAGAGGGGTGGGGAGGAAAGGGTCAGAGACTGCTCTAATTACCCTCATTTGAGTCAGTAGAATGAAATGAGGTTTCCTAGGGTAATTAATCAAGTCACGATGAAAAGGGATTACATGCTGGACATTATTTTTGGTCAGGGATTTGGTGAAGACTGGACACTGTCATTGGTCTGATGGTTCTCACTTAGGAAAGAACGTATAGTAATGCAAGGCTCAGCATTGAAAATAAAGGCTTCAGGAAAACAGCAGCAATTATCTGGCATTGCTCTCTCCAAGTCTTGGCTTCAATTCTTGCTGGTAATAAGAGGCTTGCAAGTTTCTACGGTGTGTTGGGTGGAAACGGTCTATGCCTGGTGATTTTCACAAACAGATGAATATACTCCTATTTCCAAGCATGCGATTCAGCCACTTGGACTCCAGCAATAACTGCCACCCGTTTCAAAGGAACTGGTGTAATGCAGTCCTTATATCTGAGCTCAGATCTATTACGAAAATCAAGCTGCATGTTTTTCCAGGTGCTACCATCTTGGAAACAAGGCACAAGGGGACCAAAAAATGTGTTTCAGAACCTAATGTGAAAGCCTCCAATTAGGCTCTTTTTTAATCTAGTTATTGCAAGCTGTTTTGGCTAAAACCCGAATGCACTTAAATGTCTTCCAAGCCTGTATGTTTGCTGCTCTTACTACTGAAGTGTTATTTTGAAAATGTTCAAAAATGCCATCAAATTGAATGTATATTTGACATTGTAGTCTGCTTTGGTCTTTTTTTTTTTTAATTCATTTGAGTGTGAAATTAGGCAATGCCTGTTGATTGTCAGTAAAATGAGTACAGTAGAATGACTAAATAGCAAATAGTCCAACTGTCAGAGGATTTCTGAAACCAGACCAGGAAAAACAGCAAGATGGAATTAAATGCCAGTCAGGGACTTTGAATCTCTGTCTATCTGTCTCTTTCTGGTGTCCCATATTTCAGGTCAATCCTATTCTACCCCCTGCCTGAGCCCCCCCCCCCAAAAAAAAAACAACACGAAAAGCAAAGAGCAACTCTCCTGCTGAACACAGTTATTCTAAGCTATATTTTTTAAGCTTTTTGCCCAGTTAGTCATATGTCTGAAAATGCATAGAGTATCCTCTTAAGCAACAGTGTGACTCAAAGCCTCACTACATACTTGCAAAAGAACTTTGGCATGCCCCATCTCTGAGGAGGCTGGTGGGGTTGGGCCTGTACCAAATAGTGGCAGAATGCCTTCATGAACATGGAGGTCGCTCCTGAGATCAAGGCTGGATGGATCTGTAGGGTGGGGCAGCCCACTGGGCACCACATAAAACAGGAGGGGCTGTAATGTTGGGGAAAAATTGAATAGATGCTGAAGGAGTCAACCCATTTTTCTGCCAAGTATCTCCTTCTCTTCTTCTATGGTGAATTTGGAATCTGCCTTTATCTCTTTTACTCAACATCCCTAGTTTTTTTTTTTAACTGGAGTCTTTATTTGTTCTCTGCATGCATTTATATTCGATCTCTCAGACTTTCAACCAGCATCTTGGTCCTTAGTCTGGACACTTTCATCACATTGCAAGCATTCTACCTTAGGCAGGCCCCCTTATAATCTTACCATGATACCCAATTCCTTTCCCAAATATTTCATGAGCCCTTTATGAAAGGTTAATTTTCTTTCTCTCTTATTTTCAAATACCTTTCCTAGTCTTTCCACATTACTCATCAAAATGATCAATCCCAAATGAAAAAAATATATATATCTGTAGCTTTACCATGAAATAATGGGTTGGATCCTAAAAAGAAGATTTACTATCCCCATATGTTACAAACCCCCTTAAGTTGATAGCACTGAGATTTAAAAAAAAAAAAAACAATTAATGTGATAACTGCCATTACAGAAAGATTGAAGGTGAACTAATAGATACCTCAGAGTGGATGTTCAAATGGTATTCATTTTTTAAGAGCACCTTTACAAATTACTTCTGCTGTTTAATGATTCACAAGAAATAAATGATCATTGTGAAAAAAATTAGAATAATCAGATAAAATAAAAGAAGAAAAAATGACCTGTAACTTTACCACTGGAATACTGATGTTTTGGGTATACATTCTTCAGGACTTATTAGTAATATTTAATAAACTAACACACGTGAATATTATATGATTGTATACACAAACACATAAGATAAGATACCCTAAGCAAACACATAAGATAAGATACCCTAATCTCAATCTTAGATTGGTCTGTGTAAGCTATTATATGCCATCTCTGCCTTCCATCTACTCTCCCCAAAAGTACGTATGCTTCTACATGATTCACATCAAGATTGAGGAGCCTTATGAGAAATGAATTCAAAACATCTTCAAAATTGGGGTTCAGGCATATAGTTATGTCTGGTAAACTTTATGATAATGTTTAGGGTGATGTCCCCCCCACACACACAAAAAAAAAACAATATCAAAGAGAATCTATAGGGCTTCCAAGGAAAAATTCATCTTAAGTCAAGTTCAAGTTCATTGCAACAAAACTCAGAAACAAGAACTGAAGAAGAAAGTCTGGATTCTGTATTCAAGGTACAGTTATAATTCCAAGATCCTTCCTCTTCACTGGGGTACTCAGTCAAAGAAGACACTGAGAAAGAAAAAGAACTTAAAGTCAGGAATTCCAAACAACGTGTAGTAGTTCTCCTTGGCCTGAACATATAGAGAATCAATGAATTTGTGAAACCTAGGCATTATTGGTAGTTGTCCTTAACAAAACCTACCCAGACTGCTGATATTCCCCCTTCCACACAGGAAAATATGCACTTTATAGTTTGTTTTTAAAATCTAATAGAGTATGATCAACTGTTTGCACCCCTATACACATTTCTGTAATATAATTTGAAATGATTTCAGTAGATAAATTTTATCATAATTTAATCATAAATCATGATGTAGTGAACAACCTCATAGTTAAATTTTGGGTTATATGCTAAATAATTTCATTAAGATGAATCTCTGAAATTGGGGTTGTGGGTCAGTTGGTATGCACATAATTAAGACTTATGACATGTACTGTATGCATCTAAAGACACTGAATTGACTTGCTTTTACCAGTGCTGAATGAAAGTGACAGATAAAATGTTATTTTAAAAAAAATTCATTTAATACCTATCTCATATTCCTGGATAAAGCACACCTTCCCTTTTAAAAATCACTACCCACCCACTCACTGTACATAACATGTAGATATGAAACCAAAAGGACCTGTCCACAGTATGCAGCACTCAGGCCCATCTAAACCAATATGACAGACACCACATATGAGTCCCTGATCTTGGCTATCTTGTTCCTTTTTCACTCTGCCAGACCATATCTAACTTGGTTATTCCCTACTATGCATTTTTGAGTACTTCATTTTCCTCCTATTTAGTATTTTATTGGGACAATTTTTTTCCTGATATATTGTACTTTTATTTGGTATTTCCATCCCACATTTCCAATCTCTCTGAAAATGCCGAGTTCTATTGTAAATTCACTCATATCAGAGTCACTTTAAATTAATGTGCCAAACAAAAACCCAAGAGGCACTACTGTTACCAATCGTGCCCCAACACTGAATCTTTTTTTCTTCCTTGCTCCCTCTTTCTCTTTGTGAACTCATTTCTGGTTTCATCAACGTTCTGTATTCTTGCTGTCCCTGTTTTACTCAATTTTAGAAAAAGATTTTTAAGCAACACAAATTTTTAAAAGGAGGCTGAAGAAACAAAATGGACTAAAGAATACACTGTGAATATGAACGTTTTCTCTTACTTTGCAAAAGTTGTAAGAAGTCCTTGTGCACTGTGGATATAAATTGATAGTGTTTCTGGAAGGTTGATTGGAAATAAATACATCAAAAGCCATAAGAATGCTTATGCATGCAATTCTATCTTTATGAATTCATCTGGAGATGAATAACAAATATACAAACACTAATGTGAGAGTATGTTTATTGAAGCATTATTTATAAGTAAAAATTGAAATAAACAGAATGTTCAATAATAGTGAATTGTTTCAATAAAATAGGGTCCTTTGTGCCTTGGTAAATGTATGCAGCTATTAAAAATGACTTAAATTGTGTTTACAATAATGGAAGAACATTGCTGTTATAATCTTAAATAAAATAACAGGTTATAGAGTACTCAATGCAGAACGATCCCACCTTGATAATAAAGATATTTGCATTTATGTAATCAGAGTAGAAAAAGCTGGATCTCATTTCTACTGGCATGCATCCTTAGCATGGAGGAAAACATCAGAGAGGAGTGCGATGGACACTTGTGGCTTGGGAAAGGAAAAAGAAAATGCTAGAGGGGAGACCTCGGTCAGTCCATGTTAGTCTTGACCCCTGTAGAGATCAGACAGCCTCTCTGGTTCCAACCCTAAGTATCACATGTCTCTGAACTCCTGACCCGATGAGAGTGGAGGGACTCTGCTCATGCCAAGGAGGGGCAGCTCTGGAGAGATGCCACTAGGAGACAGAATCCAGGTAGGGCAGGCAAGCCAGGCCCGGGCAGTGCCCCTGAAGAGCACTGACAGCAGGCATCTCGTTACAGAGTGAGGAAAGGGATCATATGAAACTGGCATAATGTCTCTTCTTCCTTTTACTATCAGCTTAAGCAAGCCACATGGCCATAACTCAGCAGGAGGAGGGATAATCCACTACACTTTTTAAATGCAGATGGGGCAGGTAAAACCATATGACAAAGGACAAAGGACACAAATTTACAGAAGGGTAAAGTATTGAGATCATTACTGTAAGCTATCACCTTTGTATTTTCTCATACTTTGGACAATAATAACATAATATTTGTGTATGATGCCCAGAAAAATAGATGGTGTGGTAGATTGTTACACTAATGGTTCCCAAGGAAGCATTTATCCCAGTGTTCATGCCTCTATTAATTTCCTAGGGCTGTGGTAACAAAGTACCACTCAGTAGAAAGCTTAAAATAAAATTTTAATCCCTCCCTGTTCTGGAGGCCAGAAGTCTAAAAGCAAGGTGTTGGCAGGGACATGCTCCCTCTGAAAGCTCCAGGGGAGGATTCTCCCTAGTTTCTTTCAGATTCTTGTTCTAGGCCTCCCTTGGCTCACAGCAAGAGAACTCCAACCTCTGCCTCCATCTTCACAAGGTCAGCTTCCGTCTCCTGTCTGTGAGTCTCCCTGGACACCAGTCATATTGGTGTAGGAGTCCACTTACTCTAGTTCAATGTCATATTCATTAGATTATATCTATAAAGACCTGTTTCCAAATAAGCTCAGATTTTGAGATACTCGGGGCAGGATCTCAACTTCTCTTTGGGGGGACACAATTGAGCCCATAACCATGCCCTTGTGCCATTCCCTTCTTCATTGAGTCTGGGTTATGTGACTCGCTTTGGCTAACAAGAGAGAAATAGGCTCCATATAGGAAAGGTCTGACCAGCACTTGAGCTCTGGGGTTTGCCTCTCGGAGTACTGTTCCCACTGAGTGTGGAAGCCTCATGTGTTGGTCAGTTTTCCATATCATCACAAATACCTGAGCAAAACCACTCACCCCATGGCTGAGAAGTGAAAGGGACAAAGCAGAAAAGACCGAGTTCCTACATTTTCCTTTGAGAGTATGCCTCTCAGTGACCCAAAGACCTTCCACCAGGTCTCATTTTTTTTTTCTAAAGTTTCCACAATCTCCCAGTAGTATGAATCTGAAAACCAAGTCTATACCACATGAGACTTTGTGGGACACCTAGTATCTAAATTATAGCAACTGGGGTGGCTTCTGTAACCAAGAAAAAAACCACAGAACAGGGGATGCCAGGCAATCACAGATGTCCCAGCCAAGCCCAATGCCCAATCCATCCTTGTACTGAATTCACTCGCCTGAGTAATCCTAGGTGAAGCCACAGAGCTGCCCAGGCAAGTCACGAAATTGTGAGAAACCATAAATTATTGTTTTGAAAGAGCCATTGAGTCTCCGGAGAGGGGGTGGTAATAGAACACAGCTACAGACAATTGGTTTTCATAAACCCAGTTGGATTTGAGGTTCCCTATCCTACCGGTTCTGGAATCATAGGTTTTATTGGAATTGAAAAGAGCTTTACCGATAATGCAGTCTGACTTCATCATCCCACAGATAAGAAAACTGAGACTGGGGCCTGGAACCATGCCATGGTGGAGGCAGGCATCAGTCTACGGACCTTTGGTTCTGTGCTCTTTCAACATTTCCACCAGGTCATGTGCTCTCATATGAAACTACTGCCCCGGGGATGGAGCTACATCATGGTCACACAGTTATTCAGTGTCAATATCAGGGCTAGAAATCAGGTTTCCTAACTCCTCATCTAGAATTCTCTTCCTTTGAGGGGACAGTGAGTACACAGTGTGTGTGTCTTTTACTCACACGTTTAGCTGAGTATTGTCCTGTGAAGGGTTATCTTTGTCCCAGAATGGGGTTCAGGAGGAAAAAAGATACCATCCCTTATCTTTCCTAGCTCTGAAACCTCTTTCTCTTTCTTTTCTACTCTCCCTTCCTAAATCCCCCAGCCTTGGAAACATGAGTAAGAATTCCTACCCCTCCCCATCAGCCACCACTTCATGCAGGATGGATTAATGAGGTTATGTCTCCAAAGAACTTTGAGTTCCTTGGAAGAAAGGCATCAACATGCAAAGTGGTGGTTGTTATTGCGATTACTTCACTGAGTAGGGTTTCACAGCTGTCCTGATGGAAAAGGGGCCAACAAAACAGAATGCCAGTTTCCCCCAGCAGAGGAGCAGCTGGAATGGATTATAAATGAGACCTGTGTGCCCGGTTCTCTTTTTCGTCAAAGCCCCATCAGCCTTTCTCAATGCCCAGCTCTCCTCCTGACAGTCCAGCAAGTTCTCTGAGCCAGACAGGTGTGGGCAAAGGCACCATCTAAGCTCCACGTGCATAAGCCTGCTTGGCAGGGGCAGCAAAACCCTAGATTCTGAACCAGGGCCAACCCATTACCAGTGCTCAGTAATGCAATGGATTTCTCCAGTGGTGATTTGGGGTAAGTAAAACATTCTCATTGCTCAAACTTCCCTTCACTTTATAGGGCAGGAGGGACGGGGGAGGGAGAGGGAAGAGGCTGTGCAGACTCAGACAAATGTCACATTGCCAGGACCAGAGTACCTCTACCCACCCTTTCAGCCTCCTTTCTCCTTCCTCTACCCCTCTCTCCTTTCCTCCCTCTTTTCCTTCCCTTCCCTTCCCTTCCTTCCTTTCTTCCTTCCTTAACTTCCACTTGACACATACGTATTAGAATATTAAGTCCCACACCATGTTAGATTCTCAAGAAATAACAAAAAAAAAAAATGAGATGTGGTCCTGGCCCTTTCAAGGCAATCATGGGGATAGTGAATGAGGCAGAGACAGACAAATGGACAGAAAAATCACATCCCATAACACCCTCCCCAAACCACATTGCTGTGGCAGACACAGAATGCCACAGAGATACCCCAAAGAGTCACTCATCTGGTTTTGAAAAGACATTGGAAGGCTCCAAGGGATTGTCAGATTAAGTATAGGGAAAAAGGAAGGGATATTTTAAGCAGGTATAGTTCTGCAGTAATATGAAAATGATCCATGTTTTCTAGGTGTGTATAGAAAGAAAAACAGACTATGAGCTTTGTAATCATATTAACTATGCTGTTATAAAAATATTATTTCCTAATTTAATGAACACTTCCTATGTGCCATGCACACCTAAAAACTTGGAATACATTTTCTTGTTTTATCATCACCATAATTTCATAAAGCAGTTTTCATTACTAGGCTTATTTTACTGAATGAAACCAAGGCCCAGAAAGGTCAAGAGACTTGCTCAAAATCACAGACGTAGTGAGTGAGCGTATCACATTTACTCCACGCGGCCCAACTCCAGAGTCCATGCCAGGAACCAACTCAGCAGCCCCCTGGTATAGAGATCCAACACTTCCACGTCGGTGAGCTTTGTCCTGATCTGACTTTTAAAAAAATAGGTCTATAATAACAAGGCATGGCACTCACAGTGGGTTCTCAATAAACATTTATTAACTAAAAGAATTATTTCCCTAAGGCCAGGAAGTACAGGTTTTCTAGTGCATTAGGAAGAATAGGTATGAAAATGATATTTTCTTTTGATTCAATAACTCATTCTAGAGATAGGCTTTTGTTTTTAAGAATCAAGTCTTCCATAACACATGTTTTTCCTACTTTACTGAGATGCAATTGACAAATATAATATGTTAAATTTGCTTACATAAATTTAAAGCACACAATGTGATATTTTGGTGTACATAGGCATCACAAGATGATTACCATAATCAAACTAATTAGCATATCCATCACCTCACATAGTTATGTGTGCACATGTGTGCCTTGGGAATGAAATAGCACTTTTAAACAACATAAAATTATAAGCACCAATGTATTGACAAATAGAGCAACTGAAGGAGAAAGTTAAATATATGCCCTGGGAAAACTTGGTCCTTTTTAGTTAGAAGTTGCCTTTAGGTTGTCAAACTTTTCCTAACTCTTTTATGCTTCTAGCCAGATTGCAAGCCCCTGGAGGACAACGACTTGTCTGTTGTGTTTTTCTGTCCTTGTCAGTACCAATACTAGTGTCTCCTGTGCTGCAAGGGTTATCACGCTATGTCTTTATTAAAGAATGCATTGGCAGCATGCCGCATGGTTATTTGTATCCCAAACTCACATGAACTTTTGAGGACACTTATGAGGGGTCCATAACAGACTTACAGTGAAAACAGAAGACATATAATAAAAGCTCAGAACTTTGGTCAAAAAACCAAACCCAAATCAAAAGCTTTCCACCAGTTCCTGGACTTTCTTTACCCTCCTATGCACTTAGTCTTTCTGCCTCTTCATACTCCTCCTCCACTCCTAGATCCCGTTCGGCATTCCCCAGCTTCACACCAACCATGACATTGTGTATTCTCTTGACCTTGACACTATTATATATTTCCTTTCCTTTAAGTATCACCCAATTAGAGGATTTTTCCCCCCTTAATACGATGAGCCTTTCAAATAGTAATAAAAATGCATTGCTTTGTTTTTAGATTTTGTGTGTATGTGTTTGTCTGTGTTAATGCCAGGTGTCCTGTTCAATATATTTTAATAATCTGGCTTGCATGTCCTCTTATGTGTTTCCTACTTAGACAAAAACTCTTTGCTGATACAGACAATAAAGAAGACTTATTTAATCATAAAAGTAAATGAATGTTGATCCCTTATTTCTAGTATGGCATTGGGCTCAGCATTTTGAATCACTGTTTCTTTTGAACTTGACAACAACAGTATGAGGTTGACACTATTATCATGTCCATGGTACAGATGAGGAATGAGACTTGGGGGTTATATAGGATACATAAACAAAATGCTGAGATTCAGATAGATCTGATTCCCTAGTACTCAGATAATTAACTCTTTTGGTTCTTCTTATTTACCTAAAATCATTGTTCTGTGAAAGCACCCTAGAGTCGATCTCATTCACCTCCCATGTACATGGGCAGGGGGAATGGTGGGACATAGATTCAGGTTTGTTCGTGACACTCTGCTCTTCCTGCCTGTTTTGAATAATGAGGTCAGAGAGGGTGAGGATCAAGTTGTTCCTCCTTGCTTTGTACAGACATGCGTCACATTTGAGTGACAGAAGTAAACAGACATTTAAGTATGTCTGGGCTCTGTAAAACTGAGCCTACTCACCAGGACGTAGGCCGGGTGAGAGGGCCGGCTCTTCTAAGTCACCCAGCTCACATCTTTCAGTGGTTAGTTTATACTGTCCCCCAGGCTATGTAACCAAATTGTCATCCCCCGGACCTTTCTTCTACGTGTGGCATTTCCTCTGAAGCAAATGGAGTTCCAGGAGGACAGGGACCTGGCAGATGGCCTGTGGGTTATTCAACCCCACAAAAATAAAGAAATACAGAGCAGGGACTTGGCATCTGGTTGGGAGCAGATGCCTCTGTCAGATTTTTCCAGATTCTGAGGCATGACTGTCCACCACAGGAGGACCAGTGCTCCCTTCTCTCAGGACCTCTGCATGTGGCCTTCCTTTGAAGTGAGTGTTGGTGATTGATTCTAAAGTCCAATGACTTTCTACAGGGTACTATGGGAAAAGAACCAAGAAAACTTATGCCCAGAAATGGCCCCACTTTTCCTGGCTGTCTTGAGCCTAAGGAGCTGGTCTCTGCTTGTTCTGCTCCACTGGCCCCTTCTGTTCTCTATCCACCTGTGGGTAGCTCTGAGGACATGTCCAGCTGCTGGCCACCTCCAGGTCTTTGCTGTTGCTGCTTGCTCTCTCTGCCTGGAAACCTCTTTTGCTCATAAGCAAACAGAAAATGAGTAAACTCTGAATATGTGAAGTCTCGATTAAGGCATTACCTATTTCGTGTGGATTTCCTGAATTTCTTTCTCAGCAACCAAAGGTCACCTTGATTATGACTTGGCTTCAGTGCCAGGACTCTGTGTGGAGTCCACTTTCATGGGTCGGGGAGCACCCCAACACTGCACGTTTCTTGTCACTGCGATGTCTGTATTCCATACGAACAAGAACACTCTGAGGAAGAAAATACATCTTAATAAGCCCATTTTCTCTCAAACTGAGCAAAATGCCTGACATGTAGTGAATGATCAATAAACACTTATTGAACAGATCAATGAAAAATGAATAAATAAATGAGGTTTAAATAATTCCTGGTCTTCATAAATCCTGGATGAAGAACCTAAAAGCAATTATTTTCATCACTGAACTATTTTGGCTAACTGGTGCTGAAAGAGAGGCTCAAATTCTTAGCTAAAATATTTTTGACAGATTTGTTATATCTCAACTGCTTGGTTTCTATGCCATAAAACACTTGGACCAGTATTTATCACATAATAGGTGTCTAAGACATTTTTGGTGAATAGATAGAAAGATCAAAGAGATTTCATTTTTCAGCTGCAGGTCTTGGGATGGGGGCAGGTGCCGTCTTATAATAAGATGAACTCCTGGTGTAGAGCCTGAATGGATAGTGACAATAGTTCTAAGGGATGGAATGGGGGCAGCTACCCCAAACACCCTGATGTCAATAGAAGCTTTAGTCATTCTGAGGTATAACTCATGGGACAAGGAACCCAGGGAGGACATCTGTATTATCTCAAGCTATCCCATTCCCAAAGGTTCGGTCTCATATAAAGAGCAAACTATTTTGAAAGAAAGGAATGGTATCACATCATGTCAGATTATCATACTGTTTTGAATGATGTTAATAATTTTTCTCTTTACTTTTTATGTATTCTCAATCAGCTTTTTAGTCAACACAAAGGAATATTGCTGCAATGTAATAAAAAAATAAGTAAAATGATTATTGGGTTTTTGACATTACAAAGAGGGCTTTGCAGCAAGACAATAGCCTTTAAAGCAAGCATTACCGAACAAGAATTTTCTAAATTGTTCCAGGGTTCGTTTAATAAATGAAGACTAGTCTTGGAGGAACTCAGTTTTATGTAAGGTAGAGAAGAAGGAAACATAAAAGAAAAGTTTGCCCCTCTCAGACCTAATTTTGAATTGTGCAGAGGAAATGATGGAGCTAAAGAGGTGAGAAAGAACATAGCTGAATATGTCCTCCCTGGGCCATCAAAGTCCCCCAGGATGAGGAACAATAGCAGGCAGGCTGGGAGCAGAGTGAGACCACAGGAACTTTGGTACCACCTCTGGTTTTCCTTGGAGATACCCAGCCCTGAAAGTGTGTGGGAGCTGTGGATGTCATGTTCAGGAGGAGAAAGGGACAGGCTGGGCACCTGAGTTCCATCGCTCCCACACAGTACCAATGCTGATATGAGAAGTCACACACCTGCCACTGGCTGCTGGGGTGGGGGCCGAGATGAACCTGCAGCCTCAGGACCAGGGTGGGCACCTCTGTATCAGTGGGGGCAGAAATTGCAGATGTGACAGAAACTCCAAAGAAGGGGTCCTCCCCAGCGACAAAGGAGTGGGGGAGAGGGCAAGTCTTCAGGGAGGGGCCCCTAGACAGAGCAAGCCAAGCAGAAATAGACCAAAAGTACATCAGCCACAGATGTCAGTTGACAGTGCCAGCTGTGGACGCCAGCCACAGGGTGGTGCCAAGCATTCCTCAGCAGACACCAGGCACCTCACACCCAAGCACAAGTGCAAGTCCAGGGGCTCCCTTCCCCCAGCGCCACGGGCCACGGGACCCAGAGAGAAGAGCAAGAAAGGGAGAAGAGAGTTCTGAAGAATGGAGCAGAAAATCAAGTCAGTCTAAAGTGTCTGCATAAATGATTCAGCTGAACTAAATTTAAACTGAACTGGACTAATTACTGTTCTCTTTTTTCTTGCTACCTCAGCAGGTGGAGGGCTATTTAAAACAAAACAAAACAAACAAAACAAGCAAAACAAATCAGGTATAAAGAAGGAAAGTAGCTGATTTTCTTTGTATACAGGAATGTTATGTGAGTAATTTGAGAACACTGGTACTCACAGGCAATGCTGATTCCTGTTAGCTTAGCCACAGAACTCAGGTGGGATATGGTTTGCAAGATAAAGCTAGAAGTGAGTCTATCTGGCATAAAACCATCACATCCAGGTTCTGGACTTTGGATGTGCTACTTCTATACTTTGGTCTCTTCCTTTTTCACCTCTGAGCCTTCTGTCTTCCTCCAATTTCTCTTATTTTGACTCTTGACGCTGTTCTTCCTCTCTCAAGACAGCAAATGTACCCAAATGGACAAACTATCAGGGCAGCTCTTCTGTGAGCTTTTTGGGGATTTAGAAAGGGAAGTCCAGCTGAACTACATAAAGCCCCAGGAAGTACCTTTTAGGCAGAGTTAGAGGTGCTCCTAAAGAACCCTACAACAATATTATCAATCAAGCAAATATTTCCACTTCAGAGCCTATGGAGAAATATGCAGGGGAACACAAGTGTCTTTAGAGGACTTCACTTTTAGCTGATGAATATGTTAGTGAATTGAAGAAACCCTCAACGAGTTTAGCAAGTGGAACATTCCTGATGTAGTACGTTAACTCAAGTAACCTAATATAATAACCATAAGGAAAAAACAAGTCATGTTCCCTAGAGACTATCTATAGTCATAGAAAGAAGATGTGGAACTTTAAGTAAATAACTAATTGCAATGATACAACGTGTTGCTTGGACTAAGACTGAGGTCTCCATTCGGAAATATGAACTGTCTTTGCTTTGAGGTCTTTCACACACAAAATAGTCCTTCTCTGGTGACATTTCTGAGTGTTTCGTAAGGGATAAAGTCTGCACAAATAGGAAGGGGGATTAAATTCAGGGCCCATCAGCAGGACAAAGACAAGAAGTTTGTAAAATGTCCCTGCTCTGCTTCTTCCTCGTCAGCCTCTCTTGGTTGGGTGAACTTTAATTCAAAAAGGTTAAATTTCAAATCAAATTCAGTTTGAAGCAATTTTGAGCCACACAAGAAGGCAGGATAGAAGGCTCTTTATTGGCAGATCTCTTTCCTTAGAGATGCCTTCTTGCCATGTCACAATAGATTGGTCAGTGGTAGAAAGAGCCTCAGCTGAGTTCCAGCTACGACACAGGCACTCCATTATCCCATACAGCTTATTTCATTTAATCTTCACCACAATTCTAGAACTTGAAGCGCCATCTTCAGTTTCCAGATAAGGAGTCATTTGGTCCAGCCCCTTAAGTGAATTTGCAAGGTATCCAGATAGAAGTTTGTCCTTTCTTCTCCCAAAGCCTCCAGAAAGAGATGTCTCTCAGGGGGGGGGGGGGTCCATGTTAGCGCCAGTATTCTGAAGATTTGGAACAGAAGTTCTCACTTGCAAACCAAGTCTTCCTTATACCACGGATCCCTGGCAATTAAACCAACAACCTCTGCAGAACACTGTGTGAGTTTTCTGAACTCCAAAAAAGGGAATGTTAGACACAGGAAGGTCAAAGGTCAAAGAACAGGGGAGTCTGAGTAGAATTCAGAGTGTTGGTTTCTGCCTTATAACTATGAAATACAAATTGTTTTCTTGTAAACATAAAAGAAGTATATGCTCCTTATTTTTTTAAAAAAG
This sequence comes from Urocitellus parryii, assembly GCF_045843805.1. Classification (NCBI taxonomy): domain Eukaryota; kingdom Metazoa; phylum Chordata; class Mammalia; order Rodentia; family Sciuridae; genus Urocitellus; species Urocitellus parryii. The sequence continues at coordinate 39,703,183 of NC_135537.1, forward strand.
TTAAACATTGTATTATATATGATAAAGAGTGTGAAATTCTTCTGAAATTTCACCCCCAGGGTATTATCATGAACCTACTGGTCTTTAATAAAGAGCTGCCTTGGGAGGAAGCCTGGTTCTGACCTTGGTCTTTGCCACTGTGAGGTCAAAACAGGACTTTAGTCCATTTGAAATAGTGAAAAGAGCACATTCAGCTGGATGTCACCCTCAGCTCTGACCTATGACCAAGTTACTTAAATTCTCTGAATCTCAGTTTCCTAGATATCAAATGTCATAATAGCACTAATTCATAATGTGATGGAGAGGCTTGCGTGTTATATAAGGCTCACAGCACAGAGCAAGGCACAAATAGGCATTTGATAACCGTGTCCAATTGACTATCACAGATGTTTCAGATATTAGGAACCTTTTGTCTGCAATGCAAAATTACCAGCTGCTGAGACAATTCCCCAATCTCCACAGTATTATCCACCCACCCCTTTGTTTTCATTGAGCTAATAGTTGGACCTCAGGCATACAGTTTACAGAAGAAGCTCTTGATTAAAGTTTGTTCATTTTTAATACACAGTGTCTATAGGAATTTTCTTGTGTTTCTGTGTTCTTTATGGAATGATGAAGTCACTTCATGATAAACATTCTAGAATTAACAAAGATTCTATGGTATAATTTTCAGACTCTCAAAATTTTCTTTTGTAATGAATATTGATCAGCCCCCACTTTTGAGAAAAGGAGACTTGGGGTTGCCCTCTTGGATTTTTGGGCGGGGGAGGGGTTGACGCAATGTGAGAGCCTGGTGCTGGGCGTGGGGGAGGCGTCTTTGCCTAATGAATGCCCAGCCATCCCAGTTGGTTTGGTTGAAAAGCAAGACTCAAAGTCACAGACTCTATGACTGCCAAGATCCTGTCACTCTTAATGTGCTCGTTTCCAGCTGTGGCCCATGATGCCTCTTCAAACAAATTATTCTGCAAGGATTGATTGTGCCCCACTCCCTTTCGATGGCCCATAACCACATTTGAGAGTTAGACAAAAATACGGCCTGACAGATGATCCTCGTTGGGGCCAGGAGGCTTAAAGTGCGACATCTCCCAACCGGACCAACTAGCCAGCAGGAGACGTGCGTGGGGCCCACACCTAACAACTGCGGGCCCGTGCGCTGAAACACAGACGCTTCCTGGGCGCCTATGACCTCAAGGTTTTAGAGCAAGGGTGTGCCTGGCTTTTCTCCCTAAGACCCAGGTGCCTCCCTCAAATTAATAAACAATTTTGTGAATTATCTTTCTCCATCTAGCTGGATTATAAGATCCATAAGGACAAGGAAATTTTGTCTGCTTTGTTTATTGCTAATGTCTTTCCTCAAGTTTTTGAGGATAGAGAAGTCCTAATACAAATAAGCAAAGAGTAACTATACCTCATAAAATGTACTGGAGATTGAACCTAAAGGTTCTTAAGCACTGAGCCACATTGACAGCCCTTTTTTTAAATTTTGGGACAGAGTCTTTTTAAGTTGCTTGGGGCCTCATAAGTTGCTGAGGATGTTGGATCCTCCTCCCTCAGACTCTAGAGTCACTGGGATTACAGGCATATGCCACCAAGCCTGGTCTATTATGACAATTTAAAATAAGAAAATAAACACACACTCACAGACGGACGCACGCACAAAATAAGCAGGTAATGAAAACGCTGATTATGGGAATTTATTTTATTAACACATGAGACCCAGCGGGATGTCTCAGGATACTGTCTGATCAGTTAAGAGGTGTTCTTCATTCTAAGGTTTAGTTACATTGTGGTAATCGATGCCACTCACAGATGATAAATGATCATTCTAAGTGATGAAAAATGTGCTCATTTTTATTTACTTGTACTATTCCTACTTAATAAAGGATTTGGAATGGTCACATGGATCATTTTAATAAAAACTGAATTTTAGTAATTGATTTGTCAAAAGAAATGTGGTTTAGATCATAAAATTCAGTGAGAGTTTATTGTTTAGATTTGGAAGCATAGGGTTTATTTAGGGGAGATTCTGGTAAGATTTTGCCCTGTGGTGAAGTCTGAGGACAAAAATAGTTTAATAATTCTTTCCTTGTTTCTTGTAATATCTAGCTGTGGCTGACTATGATGATGATAAAAGTCAGTTATTTTTCCTCATGGCTCTTGTCCCCACCTGGCATGTATTCCAATGGCTTCTGTTTAGCATGGGTTCACGTGTTAAATTGTTTTCCATCTTTCCCTTGGCCAGAGTGTAAACTGGGATTATTGTTGGTTGTGTTCATGCTGCATATCTGGTGCCTAGCATCATTCCTGGAATGTGATATGTTTTTAGTGAATATTTGCTGCATAAGTGGGCTAATTAAAAATTCACATTATAGCTCTCAATGTCTGTGCAAACATCTTAGAGAGGAAGTGATGATAATAACAGTGTTGGCCCTCAGGACATCCATCATGGAGAGTCTGGATTTGAACAGGCACGGAATCGGTCCAGGTCCACTCTTTTCTAGATGTTTTGTCATCAGGTACTTAATGTCCCCAAGGCTCAGTTTTGATATTTTGATATTTCCAAAAATGGAAATAACGATAAAAAAGTAAGGTTGTTGTGAAATTTATGTGAGATAAAGAATAATGCTAAGTGAGCCAATCCTCCAAAAACCAAATGCCAAATGTTTTCTTTGATATAAGAAGGCTGATTCATAGTGGGATAGGGAGAGAGAGAGCATGGGAGGAGTAGACGAATAGACTAACTCTAGATAGGGCAGACAGGGGTGGGAGGGAAGGGGAGGGGGCATGGGGTTAGAAATGATGGTGGAATGTGATGATCATTATTATCCAAAGTACAGGTATGAAGACATAAATTGGTGTGAATATACTTTGTATACAACCAGAGATATGAAAAAGTGTGCTCTATATGTGTAATAAGAATTGTAATGCATTCTGCTGTCATATATAAATTTTAAAAAAGAGAGAGAGACACAAAGGATATAAATGTACAATGTGAATGCTGCTAAGACAGAAGCACCAGACTCCAGTATGTGTTGGGTACACGTGTCTGTGAATGAAATAAGTGACTGAATTGCACTGTCAATTACTTAATTCAACTGCATTGCTGAAGAGGCTACTAATAGATACTCAGTTGTCATAGCAAGTACATAAAGGAAGAAATCTTTTCCATGAAATATCAGGGGACAGAGGATTTCATCAGAACCTGCTAAGGAGCTTTTTGAATTATATCTTGAGTGTACTGTTATAATACTTGTTCACAATTGTCTGTCTTGTTGCCCCCAAGCCTTCCACATATGCCTTCCTTTCCTGTAGATGGGGTTTAGTCTTCACCTCACAAACACTGGGCGTGCCCATAGTTTTGCTGGAGTTGATGAGTTATAAGTGGACATGATGCATGCCACACCAATGTAGAAACCTTAGATGTGTTGGCATGGTTTGGCTTGGCACCACTTGGGGCTTCTGCCCTCAGTTATGAGAACGGCATGCCCTACTTAGTGTATACTCCTTCAGCCTGGATTCTGGAATGAGACTACACATGCTTCTCAGTCAAGTTCAGGCAAGCCCAACAGAGCTGCAGCAGACCACAGCCCTCATGAAATGTGAGCACAGATGTTTGTGCAAGCCATGGAGATGTCCAGGTGGGATGTCACTTTAGCACAAAGTGACCAGTACACCAGGATCCACTTCGTGCCCACTGAAGTACCTGCTCTGAGATTCAGAAAAAAAACTGAGTTTTTTCAAAACTTTCCACACAATTCTGATAATGGATTTGGGAACCCTTCTCCTGGACTTTCTATATCCCCTTCTTTTCTTCCTGCCACCTGCCCATTAGAACAAGGCTTGACTAATGCTTCCACAATTCCTATAACTCAGCTGGTAGCATTCCTGGTTGTCAGGCCACTAGGAAGAGAAGAGAATGCCCCTCTGCTTTCGAGGTAGTGATAAAATGTGGAGCTGCGAGACCGAATTAAACCAGAGACTGCAGGGTCACCCGACCTCTCCTTTCCAGCACTTTACAGGGAATGTGATAGAATAATTTATTACTGAAAAAGCAAGATAAAACCTATGTAAGGACATACTCTGTATAGGCCAGATGGTTTGGATTTGTGTGTGGTAATTATTCTAGTTTTTGACAATCCCTAATAAGTCTGCCTACGTTAGCTACTAAATTACTGTTGTCTAATCGATGCCCAGCAGTTCTGCCTGCTGATGAGGTCTTGAGGCACCCACAGGGGACAAGAGCTCGGTCACGGTGGTCACGGGTGGAGACCAGGCCTGTGGTCCCAAGGATTGCTATTCATTTTACTCACTAGCATCTCAGTAACAAAACCAGAGCCCACATATTTGGTTTTTGAAGAATAATGGCCTCTTATTCACTGACTATTTGAAATTTGACCATATGCAAGATCATGGGCAAGATTAAAATCACTGTGTTTTATCTGAGTTTAAAAAATCCTTAAAATTTGTTAGATACTCTCATAGGCATGATTATTGCTTAATGAAATTTAGATAAGACTCCATGAAGGACTAGATCTGTAACAAATAGTCCTATATTTTTCAATGCCAGTGATACTTCAGTAAAGATGCCACATTTGGCTTGATTTTTTTTAATTAAAATTTTTCTACCCTATTGAGGTATAATTAGCAAATAAAATTTATATATACATTGTGCAGAATTGACATATGTATACATTGTGAAAGGATCCATCAAGATAATTACAATCAAACTAGTTAATATATCCATCACCTCGTGCAGTTAGCATTTTTGTGTGTAGATTGAGATCTACTCTCAGAAAATATTAAGTATACAATTTAAAGTTCTTGTCCTTATATATCTAGAACTGATTCTTCCTGTGTTGTGGGAACACAATACCTTTATACCCAGATCTTCCCATCCCCCACCCCAGCCCCTCATAACCACCATTCTGTACTCTGCTTTTACAAATTCAACTTTTTTAGATTCCACATATAAGTAAGATCATGCAATGTTTTCTCTTCTGTTCCTGGCTTATTTCACCTTGCATAACTCTCTGTAGGACTCTCTTCTTTTTTAAAGCCAAATGATATTCCATCATATATGTATACTACCTTTTCTTTATCCATTCACCCTCCAAAAAGAGTTAGGTTTACATGTCTTAGTTATTGTGACTAATACTACAATGAATATGGGTGTGCAAATATCTCTACAAGGTACTGTTTCACTTCCTTTGGATGAATGTCCCAAAGAGGTTGCTAGGTAATATCGTAGTTCTATTTCTTATTTTTTGAGGAATCTCCATACTGTTTTCCATCATAGAAATCTATATTCTTATCAGTGGGGCTGGAATGATCTTGCAGAGGGAAGTAAGAATTAGGGAACATTTTTATTATTATTTATGACATAAAAGTTGAACCTCAGTATTTTTTCCTATTTTGACTTTGCTGAATTGATTACGTTAAACTGTAACTAACTGTGTTCTTTGTGTTTTAAAAATAAAACTCCCAGGGCCTCAGAATTATAATTAATGGAATAGAAAAAAGCTATTTTATGTGCTCAGTTGTGCCCAAGAGGACTTTTTGAAAAGCACATTATTGCAGCGCTTGGGATGAATCAACTGGAATCCCCTAAGCCTTTCTTTTACCACACAGATATCTAGTAGATCCAGCAGTACAATCACCCATTTCAAGCAATGAATATACAGCAGGCTTCTAGAGATTTGGGAATATTCCACATTCAAATACACTGGAATGGAGATATTTAAAGCCAAAAGCTATGCAAATCCCCTTATCCCTTGAAAATGGAGTCTGCATTCCTTTGAGTGTAGATTTCTTAAACTTCTGCCCCCATGATTCCCAGAAGTTTGAAATTTGTAAATATCTAATTACACCTTGCAGAGGAGGTTTACCAACCAAAATTCATATTGGTTTCACTTATTTTTTAGAAAGTGTGAGTACCTTAAATATTACTTAGATAGTAAAACCTGAACTAAAAACACCAGGGGAGAGGCCCAGTATGTTCTAGCTGATGATCACTTATGTTTGGTTATCGTCCCTGCTGTAGATATTGGCCTCCAAGGAGCAGGCACAGAGCAAGTGTGATACTGATTTAAATAAAACCTGAGTATATGTGTGTTTGCCTGGTATTTTCCATTTCTTCTAAAACTAAAGGATAAAAATTTTTGGTAATTAAATTTTCTACTTATTTAGATACTGTTAACTTATTTTACAAAGGCATGCAATTCTTTCTTTTTTAAAATTTATAAAGATATTTGAAAATCTACTGAAAGCAATGGACTTCCTCCTTTCCAGAAATATAAATGTCAGGGGGTTTACCAGGGATTATGTAATCCTAGATAAGAATTTACAAGATAATAAAAACAGAGTGGTACCAAAACCTACAACTAACATCATACTCAATGGTGAGATATTTGAAGCTTTCCCTCTAAGATTAGGAATAGGGCAATGATGTCCCTTCTACCACTCCCTTTCAACAGTGTGCTGGAGGTTCTTGCTAACACAATAGGATAAGAAAATAAATTATATACTGACTGGGAATGAAAAAAAATATCTGTCTTTATTCACATGACATCATCATCTATGCAGAAAGACTGAATCAAAAAAACTTCTAGAACTAAAAAGCAATTATAATAAGTTTGCAGGATATAGGATTAATATACAAAAGTCAATCACTTTCCTATATACTAACAATGAAAAAGTGGATTCTGAAATAAAAGCAAATATAATTTACATTACAGCTCCCGAATGAAACCCTTAGGTATAAATCTAACAGATTATGTACAAAATCTATACGAGGAAAATTTTAAAATTCTGATGAAGAATTTTTCCATGTCTATGGATTGAAAGACTCAATATTGTCAGGATTTCAATTCTTCCAAATTTAATGCATAAAGTCAATGAAATAAAAATCAAAATTCCAGAAGTTATTTCACAGATTCCAACAAACTAATTCTAAAGTTTATATGGAAATGTTAAAAACATTCAAAATAGCCAACCTTCTTTGAAGGGGAAGAGAAAAATTAGAGGACTGATACAACCTGACATCAAGGCTTACTATAAAACTCAAGGAAACTATTGGTGAAAGAATAAATAAATAGATCAATAGAAGAGAACAGAGAGTCCAGAAATACAGCAATTTAATACAGTCAACTTACTTTTTTACAAAGGAGAAAAGGTGATACTATGCAGCAAAGATAGTCTTTCCACAAATGATTTTGGAACAACTAGACATCCACATGCAAAACAACAAATCTAGGGGTAAACTGTTTACCCTTCATAAAAAGTAACTCAAGTAGGGTGTGTTGGCATACACATATAATCCAAGGAACTTTGGAGGCTCAGTGGGAGGATTTCAAGTTCAAGTCCAGCCTGGACATCTTAGTGAGACTCTGTCCAAAATAAAAGTAAAAAAGGAGTGGGGATATAGCTCAGTGGTAGAGTGCCCCTGGGTCCAATCCTCTGTGCTGAAAAAAAAAAATTAACTCAAAATGGATCATAGATCTAAATATAAAATGCAAAAATATAAAACTCTTAGAAGAGAAAACCTAGATAACTTTGGGCATGGCGATGATATTTTACTACAACACCAAAATCATAATGCATGAAAGGAAAAATGGACAAGCTGGATTTAATAAACTTGAAAACCTCTGCTGTGCAAGACAATGTCTAGAGAGTGAGAGGACAGCCATAGGTTATGTGAAAATATCTGTACATGACACATCTGATAAAGGACTCATCAAAAAACTCTTAAAACTCAACAACAACAACAAAACAAAACCAAAATAAGTGAACAGTGTAATTAAAAAATATCCAATTTTCTATTTATGGGTAAATGGACAAATTAGAAAATATTATGCTAAGTGATGTAAGCCAGTCCCAAATACCAAAGGCCAAATGTTTTCTGTGATAAGTGGATTCTGATCCATAGTGGGTGGGGGCAAGGGAAGAATGGAGGAGCTTTGGATGGAGCAGAAGTGAGAGAGGTAAGGGAAGAGAGGGGAGAGGGAGTACGAGGGTAGTAGAATGGTAGGATGAGATAGACATTATTACCCCTAGGTATGGGTATAATTGCATGAATGGTGTGACTTTATATCATGTACAACCAGAGAAATGGAAAGTTGTGCTCCATTTGTGTAAAAAAATAAAATAAAAATTCATAAAAAAGCCAATTTTATAATTATGTCAAAATGCATTCTACTATATGACTAAAAAGAACCAAACACTTTTTAAAAAGCTCTTCACAAGGTGGGGGACTGGGATTGTGGCTCAGCGGTAGTACGCTTGCCTTCCACGGGTGGGACCCAGGTTCGATCCTCAGTACCATATAAAAATAAAGACAATGTATTATGTCCATCTACACCTAAGAAATAAATATTTTTTAAAAAAAGCTCTTCACAAGAAAAATAAATTAAAAATAGCTAATATCTTAACAGACCCCTCACCAAAGAAGATATACAGATGGCATATAAGCACATATAAAGATGTTCCCCACCATTTGTCAAGGAAACACAAAGGAAAACAACAATGAGGCACCACTACACATAGATTAGAATGACCCAAATCTGGAATACCAACAATACCAAATCCTGGCAAGGATGTGGAACAATCAGAGCCCCATTTACTGCTAGTAAGAAAGAAAAATGGTTCAATTACTTTGAAGACAACTTGCAGTTTCGTTTTTATTTTAAAATATTCATTTGGCAAATAAAAATCCCATACAGCCAAGGTGTACAACATAATGATTTGATATGTGTGTGTGTGTGTGTGTGTGTGTGATTACCACAAATTATTTAGCACATCTATCAGCATCTATACTTATTTGAGTGAGTGTGTGTATGTGAAGACACATTAAAATCTATTCTGTCATCAAATTTCAAATAAACAATGCAGTATAATTAACTTTAATCATCATGCTATACATTAGAACCTCAGAATGCATTCATCTTAACACAGAAAGTTGTAAACTTTGACCAATATCTATTTCCTCTAGCTCCAACTCCTGGGGGAAAAAAAACTCATTTCTCTTTGCTTCTATGAGCTCAACTTTTAGAATTTTTGTAAGGTTTGGGTTAAATCTATAGAGCACTTTGGTTAACATTGCCATCTTAATAATATTAAATCTTTCAATCTGTGAGCAAAGGATGCTTTTCTTTTATTCGGGTCTTTACTTTTTTAAACAATGATTTATCCTCTTTAATATGTCTTTCACTTTCTTGGTTAAATCTATTCACAATATCTTATTCTTCTCATCACTACTGTAGATAGAATTATTTTATTAATTTTCTTTTTCAAATTGTTCGTTTTGGTGTACAGAAACATCACTGGTGTTGATCTTGTACCCTGAAACTTTGCTGAATTCATTTATTAGGTCCAGTAGCTTTCTGATGGAGTCTTTGAGCTTTTATACATACCATATCATCTCATCTGTAAATAGAGATAATTCAACTTCTTTCTTTCCAATTTAAATGTTTCTTTTTATTTTTTGCCTAATTTCTCTGGCTAGAACTTCCAGTCTAATATTAAATGATATTGGTGATAAGAGATCTCCTGATCTTGGAAAGCTTTTAGTCTGTCACCATTGAGTATGATATTGGCTGTGGGATTTTCATAAATGCTCTTTTCCATGTTTGGGAAATTCCTTTCCATAGTTTTCTGAGAGTTTTTGTCATGGAAAGATGTAGATTTTGTCAAATACTTTTTTTTGCATCAGTTGAGTAGATGATGTGTTTTTTTCCCTTTTTTCCTAGAAATATGATAGATTACATTGATTGCTTTGTTGAACTATCCTTAGATTACCAAGACCAATCTCATATAGCCATAAAGGATAATCCTTTGAATATGCTGCTGAGTTTGATTTTTCTATATTTTTTGAAGTGAGCCATGTTCATTTCATTTCTTTTTGTTTGTTTATTTTTGATCTGTGAATCAAGAAATGTGAATTCATAGTTCAGTAAGGTGATTAAATAGTCAGTACAAAGAAAGCTGATTAGTGGAGCCACGTTAAGTAAGGGGGTCTTTAACAGTGTGTTCCTGGGTCCTGGGATTCCGGCTGGTTCTCTTCAACATTTTATCAATGGCTTGAAGACAAAGATATGCTTATCACACTTGCAGCTGACAAAGCTGAGAGGGAAATCTAATGTTTGAAGGAGCAAAATGAAGCTTCCTAAAACTTCCAAAACATTCGGACAGCCTGGACTATTCAGGCCCAACTAACAAGATGCACTTAAAACCTGGGTTCAATATTTGGGTTCAACAAAAGGGTTAGGGAAGGGGAGGGTTGCTGGATTAGCAGGCATTCTTATTAAGAGACTAGGGATGAGATGGAGTAGAAATCTGATGTGAGCTGAGCATTTCGAGGCTCCAGATGAGGAGCACAAGCTGGGATCTGCTGACACCATGTCGTGTCCACTGTGTATGTGTGCACATGTGTGTGGTGTGCAAAGCTTGCTTAGTGCTGCTCTTGGCTCTGGAGGCCCAGGCACATCTGGAACATTTATTGCCTGCAGTTCTGGGTGCCAATTTTTAAGTGACAAACTGGAACCCTTCCAGAAGAGAGTGACCAGGACAAAGAAAGGGCTCAAAATCATGTCAGGCCAGGAAGTGTTGAAGGAACCAGGGCTGTTTAGCCTGAGGGGGAGAAGATTAAGTGTGGGATTTGATAGTTGTTTTCCCATCACGTGAAAGGAGAAATAGATTGCCTGCATATTTCCAGAGTGGAGAAAATGTCATAGAGGTAGACACTATACAAAGGGAGAAGTCAGCCATTTGCAAGGGAAATATTTCCAATGGTCAGTGAGATCTGAAACGTCTGTGAATTGGACACCTTGTGGGTACCAGAAACTGTGTGCTAGCAGTTTTCTCTTCTCCACTCCTACTTCTAAGGATTCGCTTTCATGCCTCCAAGGTTATCACAGGAATACATAAGAGGTTGCACCTAAGGCAAGTCAGGCCAATGAGTGTTCCTCTGGGATTTTGGAAATTGGAAGTGAAGAAGAGTCAGGCTGCCTATGACTAACCTTGAAGAGGTAGAACTAGGGAAGAGTTTCTTATCAGGAGGAAAAGAAAGCAGAGAGAGGGAAAACAGAAAGGCGGGTATCTGAGTCCTGAATCCCAGATGTTCCTGAGGCTCACGAGCCTCTTATCCTCCCTCAACTTGGTTGCTCAACTCTTTCTTGGATTTTATGAAGTATCCTTGTATCCTTCCAAAGCGGGGAGCATCTCTTGTTCTTCAATTAGAGTTGAGTTTTTGTCTCTTTCAATTTAAAGGACTCTAACTAATACCAGCTATCTCAGGAAGTAGTGAAGTCTCCATCTCTGGAGGTGTTTAAAAGAAAGAGGGTTGCCATCACCTGCTAAGTAAGAATTTTATAAAGTGAGTGGGGGTAAAAATGAAATTGGATTGGTCATGTTTGATGGTTTTTGAAACTGGGTGAGGGTTTATTATTTTACATTTTCTACTTTTATTTTTGTACATTTGACTTTTTTTTTGTTAAGAAAAATGAAATAGAAAGGATACCAGTACAAAAAGAAATTAAAATAAATCAGCAGTTCTCAAACACATCAAACTCTTCAGGGTAGATTTCAAAAATAAGAATCCAGAGCCTTGTCCTTGTAAATTTTTACCCAACTGATCTGGGAGGAAACCTAGGATTCTATACCTTTTCAAAGATTTCCAGATGGTTCTGACAATCATCTAGGCAAGGTTGTTGTTGGATTAGATGATATTTAAAGTATTGTTTTAGTCAGCTTTTGTATAGCTGTGACCAAAAGACCTGAGAAGAACCATGTGGAGGAGGAAAAGCTTATTTGGGGTTCACAGGTCTCTGTCCAGGGTTGGCCAACTCCATAGCTCTGGCCCCATGGCGAGGCAGAACAACTTGGTGAAAAGGCATGGCAGAGGAAAGCAGCTCAGAATCTGGTAATCCGCAAGCAAAGAGAGTTCCCCTCACCAGGAACAAAATATAAACCCCAATGGCACACTCCCAGAGACCTGTCTCCTCCAGCCACACCCTACCGGGGTACAGTTACCTCCCAGTTAATCCATATCAGTGGATTAATGAACTGATTATGTTACTCCCTCATAATGTAGTCATTTCACCTCTGAAAATTCTTGTATTGTCTCACACATGAGCTTTTTGGGGCCATCTCATGCCTAAACTGTAACCAGTATCTTCTAAATCTAAGATTCATAGGGAATCAAAGGCTGGAAATGACCAATATCTTTAATTCTGAAATGTGGAAAAATATCGAAAGAGGTCAAGTAAATAAGTTGTTAGTTGAATGCCAAGAGAGAAAAGTCTAATGTCCAGGCAATCATGCTCTCTCTGTCCTGTTCTCGCTTATTTCATAAAATTATGAAAACTTTCTTGATCAATAAAGTGATATAAAGAAAGCCAACTTTGGATCTAGAATGCTTAGTTCAAATTCTGGTTCTGTCACTTACTTAACTAACTCTGTGTCTCAGTTTCCTCATCGGTATCCACTTCACAGAATTGGTGTTGTAAATAATAAATGAATATATGTGCCATGCTTAAAATGATTAGAAAATATTAAACATGTATTTGCTACAGTTATATTTATTACTTGCATCGTGCTACTCAGGAAACTCACTGAAGACCTTCAAGAGAACTTTGGATGGTTGGTTATTCATTGTTGACAGTTGAGAACATGGTAGAATACTTCCAACCCATACCTAGTATCTGGCTTGTTGCTTTATGCCATGCTGTTCCTTATAAGAGGCTATTGCTCATGCCACAGAGCCTGAATCATAATTCAACCCTGGTGGGCTGCCATGCTGGCTATATTCTAAGAAGACCAGGAGCCAGAATACCAATAAGAGTAATTTACCCATTGCAAAACAATAGAAAATGTTTAACCTGTTTAATCCAGCAGTTTTCTTGATCTATAATATAATAATAATAATAATAATAATAGCAATTATTGTTGATGTTATTATTACTTCTTTACCCAATCACCAAATGAGCAAAATACATCCAACTTTAATTAATTAAAAAAAAACAACTAAGAGAGATTTGGTAGCTTTGAAGGCAAATGTTAGATATTAGAATTAGACATTCCTAAATTCCTAGTGAATAAAGACAGGAAAAAAAAAAAAGAACAGAGCAACAAGATGACACAGTTTTTGTCTGCTTTGTTGCTTTGTTCAGGGTCCTGTTCCTGGAAACCAGTGCAGCATCTGGCACATGGTGGGTGTTCAATGAATATGTGTTTGATGGATGATCTTTTAGGGAATTGATCATAAATCTAAGAGACAGTTCAGATAGTTTCAACTTCAAAGTATAAATCTACAACTTTAGATATTCCTTCAAACATAAAATTTTAAAATTTAAAGAAAAAGTATTCTAAAAGGAAAATTCAAGTTTAAACACAAAAGAATAGTAGACATTTCCAATGGCCTAAATAGCTATTTTTAACTAAATGGAGAATAATTTTCAGGACAATCACAAGAAAGCAATAGAGGGAGTAAAACTCATCCACCCTCACATCACTCCAGGTTTCTCTTTTCTCTTTTCATGTTTTGTCCTCTTTATTTAAACTTCTCCCCCAGCTCTTTTCTCTCCCTTGTTTTTAAAAGACCATTCCATCTCTTTCCTTCCTTTTCCTTTTCTTTTCTTTCTCTTTTTCCTATTCCTTCTCTAACCCAGTCTTTTTTCTTTTGGTGAAAATGTGAGGCTGACTTTTAATGAATGAATGAATTTTTTAACCTGTATTTAGGAAACTCATACTGTGTGCCACACATATTTTTGCTATCATAATTTTTTCCTAACACATAGTTTAAAAACATCAAAGTGCCTGAATCTTAGGTGTCTAGGTGTCTATCTTAAAGAATTTTCCCATATACAAAACCTGTGTAATTAACACCAGATCAAGACAAAAGACATTTCTGGTCTCCCTTCAGGCTCTCTCTTGCACTTTCCAGGCAATATCCTTTCCAAAGTTAACCACTATTGTGACCTTTATTACCAAAGATTAGTTAGAACCACATGTGATTAGAACCACGCAGGTACTCTTTGGATCTAACTCTTTTTTGTTCAACGTGATGTTTGTGGGAATTATCTACACTGTTGCATGCAGCAAATACTTTTTTTATTTTTCAAATTAAAATTTATGTCCCTCAGAAAGAATATTTTTTCTTTCTAAAATTATAAGCCAAAATAAATAGCATTGTGCAGAAGGTTGGTTCCCAGTGATTTCCCCCCATCTACCCCTGAACTCCTATCCTAGAATCTTCTCTACATCCGTGCTACTTACATGGGGGTGGGGGAGGGCAGGTTTCCTCTGCTAGGTTTTTACCTCCACCTCTCAATGGAGCTAGGGGTTGTAACACATGATGTCCCTTAGACTGGGGTTCTCACAGGTTATCTATTTGTTGTGTGTTACTAGTTTCCCAGAAACTACGTAGACCCACACTGACCACAGGGAACCTGTCTTGGTTAGGATTTCACTGATAATACCCCATTATTTTTCTTGCTAATTCTTTCCTGCCACTAGAGGTCAGGGTTCAGTTATTACTACAGAGGGCTCAACCAGTGTGCAGGCCCAATGAGCACTAATCAGAAAGACCCTCTTTTATGTAGTTTTTTATAATGATATGTCAAGAGCTTTGTAAGGTTTTGAACAACCAATAAAAAAAAATATATTAAAAAAAAAAGAAAGACCCTAGAAGGGGCTGTGTGCGGATGCCATGGGTCGTCCATCAAGGTCAGACCCGAGATGAAAAGGCTGACATCCATAGACAAATAGGTTGTTGCTTCAGCATGAGGAAAATTGATCTCAAACTCCAAAAACTTCTATTTTTCTTTCTTGCTTTCTTTAACATGAAGTCAACATTTCACTGAATTTCCTTTAGGTGGAAAAATGCCTCAAGTTCCAGAAAAAAATCAAAGCATGCTCACTTGGAAGTACCTGAAATGCTTAGTTTCCAGATTTAACAACAAGAAAAAATGTTCACTCAGGAGATTTAGGGGAACTTCTTGAGTAGATGAAAAATTGTTTTTTTTCCACAATTAAAAATATTTAGTTAGACAAACATCACTATTTTATGAACCACATTTATTTGAGGATTCTCAAACCAATTCTTGAGGGTTTCCTGATTCTCTACTCCATCTGAATTCCTCCTGGCCTTACAGGGCCTATACCAATGAGGTAAAATGAAGACTGTAATTTTAATCAGTCTCTTGAAAATGTAAGGCAAGAGGGAAAATTTTAGAGATATTGTAGGTGAGTCATTTTCAAAGATATATTAAAGTTATGAAGCACGTGGTTTTGTTAAATTTAACCCAGAAGCTACAGGAATAAAACAGATAAGAATAGATTTCTTCTGGGTAAAATAGAGGTTAGGTATGTGACTCCTGCCCACTGGGTTCCCCCAGATGCCTTTATTTTACTCTTTGGCCACTGAGGATATGCTTGTGAAATCATATAGCTCCAGGAACATTGTCGAAACCACTGCCCTAGTCCAAACCCTCATCTTATGAATGAGGGGAACCAAGATTCAGTATCCACCTAGCTAACATTATACACTAACATAGATATCTGACAAGACATATGGCTAGAGACTAATTATTCTTTGTGTAAATTTTAGTTTAGTTTTTTTTTCAGAAAAATAATCTCTATTTCTTATCCCAGCACATACACGTATGGCAGATAATATCTGTATGAAACTAGATAACAAAGTTAGCTCAGTTTTGCCAGACATTTGGGTTGGTAGAACAGCAACCTTGTCAATTTCAGATTTGATGGGCTAATTCATGTTCTGATACGTTTGAAATTGCCCTGAGGAAAGGGATTGGATCCCTTCAAAAAAGAAAGCAGTTTGTATCTTGGTGATGAACTAGAACTAGTCACTGTGGACATCACCCGCTTATAATACCAGATACTGGAGACCAAGAGTAAACACAGAGGTGCCACTTCTGAGTGACAGTGAGGTTTGTTGCTGCCTGCACCTGACATGCCAGTGGCTTCTTCAGATGCCAGCGAGGACGGAAAAGCAATGACAACCTGAGAGCAACTTTCTGCAAAGGCTTCAACCTCAAATTGTCCTCACATCTTCCAGACCTGTCTGTTTGAACCGGTAACCACCTACTTAAATGTTAGAGGGTTTCATTGAGATGAACAATGTTATACTCAAGTTTCGGAGAAACTAGGACAATTAATACCAGATAAAAATTAGTGAATAAAGAACTTGCTTATACCCAGGTATTGTACTTCTTTAGGTCTTGCTCTAGATTGCTTCTTCTTTAATTTAAAACATATTAGTAATTATGTTTTATTCATTTAACATATAAAGTTGTGATATTTACATATTTTTTAAACCAGGCAGTGGTACACTCCTATAATCCCAGAGCCTTGGAAGGCTGAGGCAGAAGCCAGCGCAAGTTCAAAGCCAGCCTCAGCAATGGCAAGGCAGTAAGCAACTCAGTGAGACCCTGTCTCTAAATAAAATACAAAATGGGGCTGGATTTGTGGCTTAGTGATAGAGTGCCCCTGAGTTGGTACCCACCCTCACCTCCCAAAATCTAGGATTCCTGTGATGCCAGAAGCAAAAATATTTGCCATTATTTTCCTCTTATGTTACTAAATCTGGGGACAGTCTACCGTTTTAGAGTACATAGGCAAAATAGAGTACTCTGTGACAATGTACACTAATATCTGCTCTTGGGCCTGGAAGGGAGTTGTAGACCTGGTCTAGTTCTTCCACTTGCATCTAATCTAACATCATACTCCTCCATTCTATGGGCGGAACTGCATGAAGTCTTGAGAATTTGGCTCCTCCTAAGGTCGCATATTTTTGTGGAGCTATGGGTTTAGAGATGGTGAGTCGCCTGGTGTGGTATGTTGGGATGTGTGCATTGGATAAGAGATGAAGATAATTGCTAGGCAGTGGAGATATTAGCAACATGTGTTCAACTCCTAACATTTTGTTGGGTTGGGATGGCAGGCGATGCTCATACTGAAGATACATTGCCTAGTGTGCTCACCAAACAAATGACGTAAGGTTCTACTTTTTCACTTTGACTGTGAGGTATTTTGCAAAGTTTGAAGCCAAGAATCAGAGGACTGGTCAATGAAAAGCCCTCAACTCTAAGGAACTTAACTTAAGATGCTGCTCTGAGCATTCTGCATTGCCAGTGTCTTGGTAATTTCTATCAGAGCAAGAAGTTTTCCTTAATAGACACAAACTTAGGATGGCTAGGCAATCAGAATAGAAAGCTAAAGGTTAACACAAACTTAGAGACAGAGAATCAATTAAAAGCCTGTCCCTCTGTCCATGGATTGTAATAGAAACATCCATTTCCTCTTTTCTTTTTTGGAATATCTATCTTTAAAATGGCTTGTCATTGAGTGGAAACACTGTCTGGTAGACATATGAATATTCAGTATGATTGTGATGCTGAGATATTCCTCTTCATGACCTTAATAATTGAGCAAGCTAAGCCAAACCATTAGTCTGACTTCTGACCTCCTTGGTTTCTTGACATTCCCAGACAAGCCCTGAGTTTCAGCTCCCTGTTGTGGAATGAGGAAGGTCTAATGTGTGATGCTCCTGAAAAGATCTTCTGAGGCCTTCAGAGAAGACCCTGCCACCAACTTCCCTTCTCCTGACATAGAAAAATACAAAGGGACATGTGAGATTATGACCAGGATCAAATAGATAGGAACTAAATCCTAGGTTTACAAACTGATGAAGAACATGAGCTGTTGACAAGTGTTGGCACTACATCTATAGTCAAGACTATTTAGGGAGGCCAGGAGTCTGACCTTATGCTCTGGGACTCTCAGTGAGCCCAAGAGGTGAACCTTGAGCTTCTGTTGAACCAAGCCTGCAGGCACACCAAATTTGCACATTGATGAGAAACAGCCATTCAGAGAGCCAAGGACAAGGGATGGGATAGTCCAGGAGTGAAGAGGAAAGGTTTGACAAAAGCTTGAGCTCCAGCATAGTTGGGATCAGATGTCCTTCCGAGAGGAGAGGTGGAGTTGACATGGGTGGAACTCAGACTGGGAGAGCAGACTCCAGGTGGTCAGAACCATTCAGCAGCCAGTATAAAATAGCAGAGACCTGAATCAACGTCACCAAGTTTGCTCCCTGTTCACATCTA
This sequence comes from Urocitellus parryii, assembly GCF_045843805.1. Taxonomy (NCBI): domain Eukaryota; kingdom Metazoa; phylum Chordata; class Mammalia; order Rodentia; family Sciuridae; genus Urocitellus; species Urocitellus parryii. The sequence goes on from NC_135537.1 coordinate 39,721,302, forward strand.
CTGGCAGAGTTGCCTCTATAAAGAAATGGAAGTTAATTCCAGTGGTCAGTTATTCACGTATGCAACTTATATTCAGAAAAGTACACATCGAGTGCCTACTGTGCGATAGATACTATTCTAGGCATGAGCAATACAATAATGGGCAGGGAAGATTCTCTGCCCTCATGAACTATAAATTATAAGCCAATAGAAATCCAGTTAATGCATCAACACATCATGAAAAGTTCTTGATGAGCAGAAATCCTTTCAATTTGTGTCCCTGCAAAAGGGCCTTCTCTGATCACACATCTGATGCGTCTGCCTTCCCTGCCCATCCCAACCTCCTGGATCAGCCTTCTGCTTTTCCTTCTCTGCTTTTTGCCCTGTTGGTGCTTACATAGAAACTGGTTTTCGTCAGATAAGGGCAAGGATTATCCATCTAAATTCAGTGAAACAAAGTCTTTTGCTTCAGATGACCATGGGCTGAGAGCTCTCCATTTCATTTTAGACTATATACCAGCAACTAAATACAGAGGAACTGAAAAATTGCTCTGACCTGTGGCAGGGCACAAATGGGAAGACTGAGATGGAAAGACATTATAAGAGTTATTGTATGAAGGCCTCAGAGTTAGTCATTGGTACCAAATTCCAGAAAAATTGGATTGAAGCTCTAACCCAGCTGGAGCACATGAAGAGTTGGCAGGAGATTTCAAGCTTCTCTGGGGAAGCAAAGATACATGGATCAGTTTTTGAGACTGGGTTGTCTCCCAAACAGTAATCAGATTCCTGTCTCGCATCCCACAATCCCACAGGTGTAAACCACATGAACAAATATGTGCTTGGGGGGTGAGGGTAGGGGTGGTGGGGAGGTGATGACAGTTCTGAATTCATAATGTATCATCTCAGGTGGCAGCTGTGCATCTGTTACATATTTTGAAACCTTCCTCCCATACCAGTACAGCTATTTCAGCAGATAATATCTAGGATGGACTAAGGAAAAGTCATACGTTACCCAGTGTCCTGAAATGGCTCAAGAAGATGGATAAGGGCAAGGTGTTGGGGTTGAGACATGTATTTTACCTCCTGACTTTCAAAATCACTTGGATGGCAGCTGTGATTCAGTCTTGGAAACTGGACTTAATTAGTGGGAACCAGCCCTCTATGTGGGAGCTCTCGGACAGGCACTTTGGGTCCCTGCTTCCCTAAGCTCCCTCCCAAGGATAGGGATTTGAACAGTCATAGCCCGTGGGGGCTCCTACAAAGTACTTCCAGCCCATATGTGGCTAACAGCGATAATCCCAACACGTTTTGCAAGAAGAAAAATTGCAATGGGAACAGCCAGTCAAGCATTTGCTGAGTTTTAGTAGGAGGTGTGAAAAATATGGAACTCTACTCAGGGTCATCCCCGCTGGCCTCACTGCTAGCCACAGCGTGTGGGAAGGGGGGTGGAGGCAGCGCCAAGCTAACATCCATCTTTCTGTGGCCCCATTAATCTCTCCCCTTCCTGAAAACGGACTTATCTTGCAATTGGTTTAAAAAAAAAAAAAACTCCCAGGGCTGCAAATAGGGCGGCCTCTGTGCTAATTAGAAAAAGACGGTTCTTCTGGGTGGGAGTTTTGCAAAAAGACGTCCCCTCTGGGCAGACCAATTAATGAAGAGGAGGCTTCCTTTGGGCAGATTCAGGCCAGTGCCAGGATTCACTGTTCCGCTGTTAGAGGAAAGGGTGGATTTGGGCCCCCTGAAGCTCCCTCAGCCTGATCTCACTGTACCCAGTGGTCAGGTGACAGCTCTGTGGCTCACAGAACTGACATTAACCAATTTCTTTAGTGGGATGCACTTTCTTCTAAACAAGTCCCCTCCCGGATGCTGCATTCTTAACCCTCTATACTTAACAAACAAGGTACACTGAAAATCCCCTTAGAGACAAGGAGGATCATCAAAATGGAACAGATGGACAAACAGAAACAACACTGATTTCAGTTGCATCGTCCTATTCAGGGAGGTCATTACTAGCTCTATGATACACATTTTAGACAAATATACTTGCTTACATTCCCATACTCCTGTGACATTTTTCTCCCAACATTTTCTTTCCCTCTGTGGAGTGGTCTGCAGGTTTCGTTTTATGTTTTTTTTTCTGCTATTGGGGACAATTTTCTGTCTTATATATATCTTTTGACATTAATTTGAGGTTGTTTCTGATCCTCATAAACCATTTTATCCTTTTTTGTTTGTTTGTTTTGGCTTTTCAGTATGCTTGCTGTCTTGAGTTCACCTATCCATAGTAACAGCTACAATATCAATTATGGCAGAACCTGTTGAGCAGTTCCCACATGCCATGTGCTATTCTATGTGCTTTCTATGGATCAGTGGTTTGATTGTCACGGAGGTCCTATGAGGTTGGCATTATTACTGTTCTTATTTTAAGATGTGCTAGCTGAGCTTTTAAAAGTTAAGCAGTTTTCCCAGAGCTCCAGCAGGTAAGCAATGGAGCCATGATTTGAGCTGAAGAGTCAATTTCGATTGCTAACAAGCTTAACCCCTATGCTATATGGTCTCCTGCTATTCATTCATAAATACCCTGTTCACCCTCTACCTATCTCCATTTGCATTTCTCTATCTACTCATTTGTCCTATGAATATATGTTGCAAATCCATACACCAAGCTCATGATAGGCACTGAGAATAAGCATACAGACACTTAAATACTTGGATGGACAGACAAAGACACAGGCATTAGGCTTGATAAGGTTTCACGGTAGACTTGTCTTGGATGTCTGTCTTGCCAATAATGTCCTAGTCTGAGAATTATCCTTTCCTTTGGTTCTGTTAAAAGGACAAACCTAGGTGCCATATTCATAGTACATGATTACCTACTGGCCACAGATGATCAGAACAGAGTGTATATATGACCTACAAATAACAATGCAATGGGTATAAAACCTCCAATTAACCCTCTAGGGAATCTGAACTAGATAAATAGTGGAGCAAGGTCTTGACCATGAAGAGAAAAGCTGGAGCTGGCACTTGAGTAAATACACAAGATGAGTAAGCTCTGACATGGTGTTACCAGGAAAGTCCGTTGACCATGAAGAACCTGTCTTGTTCCTGGGGAGACAGCCTCTGGGCCGAGAGTAACGAGACAGGAAGTTGTTAGTTATAGCTCAAAGAATTAAAAATAAGTCCCATAAGCCACAAAGAAATAATAGTCAATACTTTAGTACTACTAATTTGAGAAAGGGCTCTGACAAGGGAGAGTTTTGAGCGCCACATGAAGATGCCTGCATACTGTGCATAAGGCCACTGCCTTCAAACATTTCTCAGAGAGTAGCCCAATATACAAAGCAGATAAAACAAAAAGGCATCCTATAAGCAAGGGTCAAGGACATGGTGTCTTCCTTTCCCCATCCATAAAAGGTGGTTGGTGTCCACTGGAGTTGTGTTACTTCAAGGTTTTGCTTGGGGAGTTTTTGATCAGAAGAGCATAGGTTAATAGGAAGGTTTTCACCAAAGACTGTCTGGCTCAGAAGTCCCGGGGGCCCAGGCTGTGGACAGGGGTGAGAGGAGGAGAGCAGAGGAAGGGCAGGAAAGAGCAAAGCTGTAGGCTACTTTAAAAGGTAGGCAGCCAAGTTTGTTATCTGAATGTAGTTATGCTCAGGGACTCGTGTGAACTTTGGGGCTTTACCATTCAGTTGGATGGTCTTCTGAGCATTCCAGATGGCACAGTTAGCCTTAACCATTATGTAGCATGATGTCAGCTATGCAGTCTCAACTAATGAGCTTTAAGGTCATTCTTAGCCTTGTTTTGATTCAGAGTTTCCACACTGGAAATAAATGTCTAGTGTTTAATGAAATATTGAACTGAATTGAAATAATTTAATGAAGTAATTGGTTATTTCAAAATTATGTACATAAGATCAAAATGTTGCTAGATATTAGAAAGAAGCCCCAGTCCTCTACTACAAGAAATTTTAGGCACCACATTTATTTAAATAAAGGGATGAATTTAAAAAATACAACCATATTTCTTCTTTTCTAGAGTTAGACAAACATGGGTTACATGAATTTTGGAATTCTAGAATCATAGCTTACTATGGTTAATAACCATGGTCATGATATTTAAATTCCTTCAGTGTCAATTTCTGAAGTATAATAAAACCCACCTCCTAGGATGGTTCTGAAAATCAGGGAAGAAACATGTGGTAGGCAATGAGATTAGTGCAGTGCCATGCATACAGTAGGCACAGCATGTATGTCTAATTAAATAAATGAATACAAGTTACTTTACTTCCTCTCTTAGTTTTCTTATCTGAAAATGTCTATAACTACACTATTTGAGAGGTTTCTGAGGGACCAAATGAAATAATGCACTCAAGAGTTCTTACAATATTGGTACTAAATGTGGTAAGTGCCTTGGAATGGATGACCTGACGTGTAAAAAAAGGGACAAAGCCAAAAATCTGAGAGACAGTTAAAAATAGCATTTTCTACCACTTTTAAATTTAATAAACAAGATCAAAACCTAATTTCACAGTACAATGTTTTAGTCAGCTTTTTTGCTGCTGTGGCTAAAAGACCCAACTAGAACAACTGTAGAGAAGGAAAAGTTGATTGATGGTTTTAGAGGTCTCAATCCACAGACAGAAGCCTCCATTCCTCAGGGCTCACAGTGAGGCTGAACATCATGGCGGAAGAGTGTGGCAGAGGCAAGCAGCTCACATCATGATCAGAAAGCAGAGCAAGAGACTCCACTTGCCAGATACAAATATATACACCAAAATATATATGCCCCAATGCCTCACCTCCTCCAGCCACACCGTATTTGCCTTCTGTTAGCACTCAATTAATCCCTATCAGGGAATTAATTCACTGATTGGGTTAAGACTCTCACAACCCAATCATTTCTCTTCATGTGTTCATGGTCTCGCCTGTGAGCTTTTGGGGGACTCCTCATATCCAAACCATAACAGTCACTGTTTAGGGGAGCTCAGTGGCTAACATAAAGTGGGAAGCTGTGCATTTGGGGCTTCCAGGGCCACTGGATCTCTGGCGCTGATCCATCCAGGTGCTTGGACAGCTTAATCAGTAGACATGGTTCCTCCCACGGGTGGCTGATTTAGAATTGTCTCTCTCCCTCCCTCCCTTTCCCTGCCCCAGTCAGTTTGTCCATTGGGACAACACAGACTTTGTATAATTTGTTCTCCACAGTAAATATTATTTTAGTACTGCCTACCAAAGCAAATTCGAGAGGGATTCATTCCAATATCTGATCTTACTATTTCTTCTTTTCTTTAATGAGCCTATTAGTCATTTTATTTGTAGGTTCATTTACTTATTTTGGTTGGCACGGGGTAGTTAGAGTTTGATTTTTTCCTCATGTACTTGAAGTTGCCTCATACTAAGATATCATAGGAAGAAATAAAGGTTAAAAATTGTTGGTGAATATGGAAATGGGTAGAGGATGTAAAAATGGTACTAAACGATTTAAAGTGTGTGACAGTGTCAGTCATCAATCACTATGCTAATACTGTTATTTGTCAAAAGCTACAATTATGCATTTTGGTCATGCACCATCACGTCATTTTGCATACCTTTCCTGAAACCATATTTTTATTTTAGGGAACATTTAAAGTTTATAGCTACAGCAGCAATGAACAAAGAAAGAAGGAAGGAAAGGATGGATAAATCACTATGAGAGAATGAAAATCCACAATGCAGCAGTAATTTACATATTGTTGTCTGATCTCAAATGAGGTATTGAAATAATGAGTTAGGAGGGGTGAAAATGTTTGTAGATTGTACTTATCAAATTCTATATATCAGAACATAGGGAAGATCTGGTAGCTTCAGTGCAATCAAACAGTGAGTAGACCCCAGGCACAGTGATCAAGGATATCTTGTCTAGTCTCAGAGCTATGCTGGATAAGGTGGCCATTCCACAGGTGGCTATTTAAATTTGAATTCATTAGCATTAAATAGCATCAAAAATTCAGTTACTTTCATTAGCCACTTTAGGCATTTATTACATGCAGAGAGCAGGATGCTAGAAACAGAAAAGGGGGGTTTGGGTTTTTTGTTATTGTTATTGTTTTTATCTTTTTAATTATGAGAGGTAGTTTGGTAATGAAAAGACCATGAGTGGGCATATGAGGGAGATACCTGGATTTGATTATCTGCTCTGAAATTTACCATTTGTGTGAACTTGACTTCTTCAGGTTTGACCCTCTGAGCCTCAGTTTGCTCATCAGTACATCGCTAGTGAGGATTATGAATTACATGTTTGCATGTCACCTAGCAGATGGCTTGATGCATGCAGATGACGATGATGATGGTGGTGGTGGTGGTGATGGAGACAGAGGAAAGAATCTATTTCTGTTTTCAGAAAGCTTTTCGTGTGACTATTATGGCCTTTGGTCATGTCCCATGAAGTAAATGTGTTTTCAATAGTACCAGTCCTGTAGGAAACCTCCCCTTTTCGTCACCTTCCTACCATCTCCGTAACAAATGTCATCCCTCCGTGATACAAATTGCCTGGCCAACTGTCTGGTCTTAGGCCATTGTCTCACTTTTCCCCATTTTTCAGGAAGAATCTGAAGACTAATTGAATAACTTCTATGATTTGAAGGTACTGCAGCCTAAGAAATAAAATGGTATGGATTTAAGTTGAATGATCATTAGATTTGGGAAGAAAACTTTGAAGGACAGAGAGCCCCATCTCCAGCTGGAACTTCAAGAACCAGCGTGCAAACACTGGGAATGATTTGGGGGTTTAAGCAAAGCTGTTCCTCCTGAGACTATCTCTGATCACATTTTTTTCTTTTCTTTCTTTTTCTTTTTTTTTTAAATTTCTTTCAGACAAGACACTGCTTAAAATCCCCCTTGCTGTTAGAAGGCCGAAGCAGCCACTCCTTCAGAGACCAACACACCTGCAATTGTTCTGTTTTTTCTGTTGCAACCAACCATTTTTGCAACATCTGGATAAGTAGCTACAACACAGCGTCTTTTCCTGTCTTGGGGCTCAGCCTCCCGTGGACCACAGGGTCAAGTGTTTTGCTTCATTCCATGGCCCACTCCTCTGTCTCTTCCATCAGTGCTGTCATTTTCCCCACTGGAGGGTCAGTTGGCCAGTCTGGACAATAGGTCTGCTATAAGCGAGTCTTTGCCTGGGGTATAGGTGACTCATAAATCATATCTTTATAACAGTAATAACATTCCCTGTCGTCTAGCAGGTGCGTTGCCTAGTGGTTTGTGATCTGTCTGGACAGTCAGGCTTCTGCCAAATGCATATTTGTGGAACTCTCGTAGTGCACATATCACTGCCAATATTTTTTTTCTTGCTTGCTCAAGCAGACTTTTTTTTTTTTTTTAATTCCAGCCAAAGCCAGCATCAGAGATGTGCAAGTGATAACTGGCTAATCCAGTTGCTTGCTGAGAATCACATTATAGTTCCCCATGACCTTGTACATTATTGGACAGTTATTTCAGTAGTGCCAAAGAACTTTCAATGGCAGATGAAAGGAACTCACATTTATAAGCACATGCAATATGCCAAAGCACTGTGCTAGTTGCCTCATCCATGATATTTTATATCATCCTCCCAACAACCTCACTAGGTAGGTACTGTCTTTAACTCTACTTCATAGAGAAGGAAACTGAGGCTGTTAAGAACTTTAGGAACAATACTAGCTAGTAGTTATTAAATCCTGGTGACATTATCTCACTTAGACAATAGAATTGTCCAAAAAGATTAAATAAGATAAACTCCAGTTACCTCTATTTAAATTTTTTATGAATTCAAATGCAATTAAATTTAAAATTCAGCTTGTCCATCCCAGTAGCAACATTCCCAGTTCTCAGTGGCTACGTGTGGCTAGTGGCTACTGTCTTGGATCGTGCAGAAGCAGGACATTATCATCATCATCACTGAAGCTCTATGGATCAGTGCTACCCTAGAGCACTACTTATGAGGTGGGTGCAGGTATTATGATACCCTTACTATGGAAGAGAAAATGGAGGCTCTGATTGGTTATGTAACTTGCTGAGTGAAGGTAACAGAGCTAGTGAGGTAGGTTCAGGCTTGAATCCAGCTCTGAAGTCTTGCTCTTAACTACAACCTGTTCTGTACACTCAGTGACTTATATGAGGTTCCTTCCTGGTAATGGTGGCTCCTAGGTGGAGATCTCCTTGAGAATTCAGGAACAGTCATTATAGTCTAGTCTCTGAGTAGATCCGTTCCAATAAGCCTTATGTCTAGTGTGAGGCATGAAATCCACCTTCCTTTTTTTCCTCTATGCTGTCACTCCTTACCTCCACTGGTTATGTGCATGAACTTCCCTAAGGGTCTCTTTCCTCTGTGGGAGCCCATCCCGCATTCACTCTCACTATGTTATTCTCTTGCATGGGGTTGGGGTTGGCTTCCCCATTTTCTCTGGTTATCTGTCAGGACTGGTGTGCTTACTCCTGGAGAATCCCCCAAAATCTTTATTGTTTACTTTGAATGATCCTGGAACCTGACTCAATCCCAAATAGTAGTCTGAGTCTGAGACTCTGGCATGCCCCTTGGGAGCATGAAGGATGCAGACCAAAATGGTTTTTCGTGTGCTAGTGTGCAAAACTCTTTCACTGGCTCAGAACCTAAGACCTCCTCTGTGGCCCAGAAGAGGAGGCATGGAAGGTAGCCAGTTTTCTCCTCTAATTCCAGCCTTGGGCCTCTGCTCCTTTTCTCAGCACACTGAATGGAACCAGAACCTCCAAGAGCTCAATACTCACCATAATGTAAGAATGTCTCTGCTACTTCTTAGAGTTGAAGAGGGTGACCAACCAGAGCCAGTTTGTGGAGTGGTCCTGACCAATCATGGGTCTATACTAGGCAGTTCAGGGGAACTAACTTTTAGGCCTGCTTCCCCTTAATCTCCAGCCCTGACATTTCTTCTTCATCCTTACATTTCAGTGTTCTCCAGGATTCTCCAGTCTTTTCTTTTTTCTTCTCACCCAATCCACTCTCCCTTGTCTATCTTATCCACACACATCTATAGCTGGATTATATCTGTTGTGCTTCAGACTCCTACATGAAGTTTCACAGATCTGGTAAAATAATATACCTAAATAAAAACCTATCCCTTTCTCCACAAAATGTACTTATTTTTCAATATTCTCAATTTCAAACAGCTACTCCATCACCCTACTCAGTGGTCTAGTTCTGAAACACGTGAATCATTTGAGACTCCTTCCTTTTCTTCTCCAACCCTGTTCCTTTGTCCTATTTGGTTAGAAAAACCTCTTTCTTCTCTCTTCGTATGTCCAAGGCCTCACCATTTATATCTATATAAATATAATAAATTTTGGTCTTAGCATTCTCTAATCTTTCCCCTATAAAAAACTTTTTAAAATTATAAATTTTTATTAACAGCAGTAAAAATAATAGCAAAAATAATCACAGCCATTTATTTTACCCATTGGGTGTGTCTTATATTTATAATATTCAGTACTCACAACAAACCTGCCATGTATTTATTGTTTTACCCATTTTACAGATGTAGAAACCAAGCCTTAGAGAGGCTAAGCAGTATGTCTGAAACCACCAAGCTAATAAGTAGCAGAGACAAGACCTGAATTCTGTTTTCTGTAGCTTCAGACCCTTTTGTGTTTTAAGACTTTTCTTGTCCTGCCACTTGTTCTTCTCTTAGTGCCTTCAAGATGGAGTGTCAGCCTTCTCATCATGATGTACATGGGCCATGGCAGTCCACACACTTCTTCTCTTGCTACATACACTGCCTGTACCAAATTCATTCAGAACTATTGTCTTTCATGATCTTTCTCTGCCCTTTAGCATCTTCAGCTTTTGAAATGTTCCTCTTGCTTGGAAATGTCTTTCTCCACCGGTCACACTCCCCTGAATCCAAACATTCCAATTCAAATATTCAGATGTCACCTTCACTTCAAATCCTGTCTGACCTTCCAAATTTGTTGCTTCCGCTGTTCACTGAGCTAACCTCTGTCATAACATTTCATTACCCCAACTTTTCATTGTTTCTCCTCTCCTCCATATAGCAAGAACTTATTTTTTGCCCTCTCTATATTTCTCTTAAATTTCATACAATTGTGCCTAAAACAGTTTATGCTTAATAAATGATGGTGTTCATGAAAATGTTCATAATGATGACAAAAATAAAATTGATGGTAGCATAGCCAAGAGCAAGGAACTTGCCCCAGAACTCAATCTTGTCTTTCCATAGACTCTTCCTAAGTCATCTGACCCATCGCATGTTTTGTTTTGTTTTTATACTGACTTTATATTGACAACTCCAAATATTTCTCTGAAGGCCTGCCTTCTTTCTTGATCTTCAGATGATCCTATCCCACAGTTTATTTAGCACTTTTATTGGTAAATCTAATAGACACAGATTTATCTTAACATAGCTAGACCTAACCAAGGAGTAAACATTATGGGACATGGAAGAAAGAAATTGAAGACTCTAGAAGATGGAAAGACTTCTTATGTTCTTGGATAGGCAAAATTAATATTTTTAAAATGGCTCTTATAGTTTAGATATGAGGTGTCCTCCAAAAATTAATGCGTGAGAAAAGGAAAGAATTTTTAAAGGTGAAATAATTAAATTATGAGAGTTGTAACCTAATAAGTGGATTAATTCACTGATATGGATTAACTGGGTTGTAACTATAGGCAGGAAGTATGTGGTTGGAGGAAGTGAGTCAGTCACTGGGAGGGGTGCCTTTGGAGTTTATATTTTGTCCTCAATGAGTGGAACTCTCTTTCTGCTTCCTGGTTGCTATGTCTTGAGCTGCCTTCCTCTGCTGTGCCCTTCCACCATAATGATTTGCCTTACCTCAGGTCCAGAGCTATGAATTTGACTGAGCCTGGACTGAACCTCTGAAACCAAGAGTCAAAATAAACTTTTCCTCCTCTACATTGTTTTTTTTTTTTTTTTTTTTTTTTTTTTTTTGGTCAGGTATATTGATCACAGTGACACAAAAGCTGACTAAAACAAAGATCATAGCACCAAAAAGCAATATACAGATTCAAAGCAATCTCCAGAAAGATACCAATGACATCCTTCACAGGGTTAGAAAAAAATAGTCTTAAAATTCATATGGAAGAATTACAGACCTAGAAGAGCTAAAGCAGTTCTGTGCAGTAAGAGTGATGTTGGAGGCATCCCAATCCCCAATTTCAAATTATGTACAGAATTATAGTAACAAAACCAGCATGGGACTGGAATAAAAACAGACATATAAAGCAATGGAAAAGAATAGAAGATAGAAAAAAGCCCACACAAATATAGTCACCTGATCTTGGATAAGATGCCAAAAACATACATTGAAAAAAGACAAGCTTTTAACAAATGGTGCTGGGAAAACTGGACATTCACATGTAGAAGAATAAGACTAGATCTCTCTCTCTCTCTCTCATCCTGCACAAAAGTTAGCACAAAGTAGATCAACAACCTAACAATTAGACCATAAACTCTACAACTGATAGAAGAAAACATGGGTCAACAATCCAACCTATAGGCACAGGCATTAACTTCCTCAATAAGACTAGTAAAACTCAGGAAATAAAACCAGAATTAATAAGTGGCACAGTATCAAGTTAAAAAGTTTCTGTACAGCAAGAGAAACAAGTAAAAGCATGAAAAAAAAGCTCCAGGAAATGGATGAAAAATTTTTCCAGCTACTCTTCTGACAGGGGATTAATATCCAGAATGTATAAATAACTCAAAAAACTCACCACCAAAAAAACCCAAAAAACACAATCAATAAATGGGCAAATAAAAAGTTCTGAATAGAAGAAATGTAAAAGGCCAACAAATATATGACAAGATGTTCAACATTTTTAGCAATTAGGGAAATGTAAATCAAAACTATGCCAATATTTCACTTCATTGCGGTTAGTATGACAATCATTAAGAACAACAACAGCAAAATAATAATAATAAATGCTGGAGAGTATATGGAGAAGAAAGGAATACTCATACACTTTTCTTGGGATTGCAAATTAGTACAACCCTTAAGGAGATCAATATGGAGGTTCCTCTAAAGACTATGAATGAAACCACCATGTGACCCAGCTATACCACTCCTTAATACTTCTGCAAAAGAATAAAAATCAGCATACTATAGTGGTACATGCATATCCATGTTTATAACAGGACATTTCACAAAGGGCAAATTATGGAAACAGCCTAGGTGTTTGTTAACAGATAAATAGATAAAGAAAATGTGTGGTATATGCACAAAATGGAGTTTTACTGGGCCATAAAGAAGAACAAATTATGCAGTTTTCAGGAAAATGGATGAAACTGGCAAGCATCACGCTAAGTGAGATAAGCCAGACTCACATTGCCAAGGGCTGTATAAGTTCTCTCGTGTGGGGAGGCTAGAGAGAAAAAAAGAAAAAAAAAGTGGAAAACAAACTCATGAAAATTGAAGCAAAACTGGGAGAACAGAGAAAGAGGATGGGAGAGACAGGAGGAAAGGAGAATCACAGGGGAAATGAAATAGAGCCATATATGCTACATGTATATATAAATATATCATAATGAATTCCACTAGTACATATAATTATAATGCACCAAAAATATTTTAATAAAAATAAAAGATTTTGAACTCCTAACTGGTCTCTCTGTTTCTATTCTTTTTACTCTACCATTCATTCTCCACACAACAGCCAGAATGAATTTCAATTAAAAAAAAAAAAAAATCAGATCTCTTCAATGCTTGTGCTTAACAATCTCCCAATGGCATCACATCACACTTGAAACTACCAGAATCTACAAGACCCTGCTACCTACTCCCTGCCCTGATCTCCTCTTCTTGTTGTTTCTTTTCTTTTGTTTTTGATACTGAAGATTGAACCCAGGGTGCTTAACCACTGAGCCACAACCTCAGCTCTTTTTGTTTTTTATTTTGAGGCAGGATCTCACTAAGTTGCTTAGGGCCTCTCTAAGTTGCTGAGACTGACTTTGAACTTGCCATCCTCCTGCCTTAGCCTCCAGAGCTGCTGAGATTACAGGCATGCACCACCCTGATTTCTACTCTGTCTCCTTCCACCAGGCTCTGACACACTGACCGTTTTTCTGTCCCTTGACCAGATCAGCCTGCTTCTGCTTCAGGCCTGGGAATTTGTTAATCCTTGACCTAGAATTCATCCCTCAGATTACTGCATGATGAATACCTTCTTCCTTCTGCTCAGATACCCTCTAATCCATGTGGCCTCGCCTGAGTGCCCTACCTAAACAGCCCCAATTTCACCATCACTCTTTTCCTCACTACTTTCTAAATTAACTTGTTAGCATTGATTACTATCTGAAATAATTATTCATTTGCTTTTTAGTGCCACCCTCTCTTTGTGAGAATAGTGATATGCATTGTGTCTTATTTACTGCAGAGGGCACATTGCCTACAACAATCTTTGACCCACAGATGGTACTCAACAAATATTTATCAACTAGATAAATGTCTTTAGAATGAATGATTGAACAAATTTAATAGGACCTCTAGCCTATGCTAGTTTTTTAATTGCAATGAAACTCAGAGTAATAAGCCAGTGGTAACAAGTTTGCAACAACCTTGCCCATAATGAATGTACCCAGAATAATTTCAAAATTCTTTTAGTACATGCTTCTTGGTAGACTGGGTAGCTCACATCCTAATACTTAAGCCTATCATTTTTATTAGGTCTAAGAAGAATTTTTACACATGTAGCCCTGTGAACTCTACTAAATAGTTCTGAATTTAATTTTAGTGATAAATTACTTGGATGTGTTTTATATATACACATATTTGTATATATGTAAATAAATCTATACTTAGATTTTAGATGTGTACATGTGAATGCATGTAAAATCTCCATTGAACTTCTTTATAGTACCACTGTAAGGTCAACAAATATAAGAAGAAATCTTTATTTTATTTTGTTTTCTTTATACTTTGGTGTAATCTTCAAACCCCTGTCTTCAGAAAATCCATTGCATTTCAACAATTATTCTCCAAAATAATAAGATATCTAAAAAGAGAGTGATATAATACAGAAACAAGAAGGGTAAAACTTAAAAATACCACTTTGAGTCAAAGAAGTGAGTCAGAAAAGAACGTGTATCATATGTTCTATTGATATAAAATTTGAAAACTTTTAGACTTGACAAAGCCAATTTATGGTAATAGAAAATAGAAGAGAGGTTATTTTTGAGGGATTTGACTGAGAGAAACTGCTGGTATTAAAGTGTCTTGTTCTGGGGCAGAGGTAAATGGGTATAACCATGAGTACACAAATATATGCATGCATGCACAGAAAACCATCAAGCCTACACTTAGGAATTGTGAAACCTATTATTTGCAAGTTATACTTCAAGTTATCAACCAATAAATCGAGTAGCAGTAACCACTTAACCACACCAAAACTGAAACCTGAAGGGAGCTAATATAAAGTTTTAGTTAAAAAAAAAAAAAAAATATATATATATATATATATATATATACACACACACACACACACACACACATACGTATCTGTATATAAATGTATATGTATAAATATATAAATATAATATATATATTAGTATTTAGTGTAGGCTTCACTCTAGACAAAAGTCCCTGAAAACATAAGGAGATGTCAGGCAGCACATCAAGCAGTGCCCTTCCTGTTAAAAGGAAAAGTCTACTTAAGCCTTTACATTTACTCACTCCCTTCCCTGTGGCTCTCAAGTACAATGGTGAATGTAAGCTACAATAAAAAGTTCATTTTCTTCTTTCAACAACAGTAACACAAGTGGCTACATTTCCTGATTCTGGATTAAGTTCAAGATTTCAAATACAACTGGACTCGTTTCTGATTAGAAAGTTTGATATTTATCATAGACTTCCCTGTCTTCCATAACCAGTGTGAGAGAGATTGCAAAACAGTAAACTGAAAGGGACCATTCTTTTATTTAACAATTAACCCCATCTGGGTAAATAATACGGCGCGGTGCACTTGAGCCATTGCTGTCAGGCTCTGAGTTCAGAACTCAACACGGCTTCAAAGCGGCATCCATGAAACGATGACAAGATGCTACAGAAATGGCTTTTTATGTGGAATATAATGCGCATCTAGGGTTACATAGTACAGTAATGAGGAGAAGAGGGTTGTAAAGGCAGAGAGGATAGAGTGTCTGGAAGTACTTACCTGAGGGAAACACAATCTTGGTTTAGTTCAGGCCCTTAGGCCTAGAAACACAGTATATGGTCTAAAAACTTGAATATTCAAAAACAGTTTCAGCAAGGGTTGTAAGGTTTCCATCACAGACAAATAAAAACAAAATTCCCTGGCAGTTACCAGAGCAGCCAAGAGTTGAGATGCTTCTGAAAACCTGAGCTTCCTTTTCTCTTTTATCAGATAATTTCATTATACAAAGGGGCATATGTCTTTTAAAAGTATCAAACAGCACATTAGAACCGTGAAAGCCCGTCAGTCAACAAATCCTTTTGATAAAGATCGATTGCTGCCTGAATAAGGGGAAAACATAGTCCAGGTCGATCTGTCAGCAAACGCATTCAAAAATCTATACCCTGAATTGAGACAAGGAACTCTAATAAACTGGGATTACTTTCCAAGAAAATATTTGGGTATCCCTACAAGCCGGGCCCCACACCTGACTGCATTCGGCATCCCCAGGAAGAAAAGGCCGAGTGCATGCAAAGGTGTGCGAGCATCTTTGGTTACTTCTGAGAAGCGGGCCTCACCTGATTTCCACCCATCTATATCACTTTTAGTAAATGGCACAGGGATGGAAATTAGTGGGTGAACCAGCTAGAGACTTGGCCAGCTCCAATTTCTTAAGTGGATTTTGTATTGTAATACAGGTAGTCTGAAAACCACATGAGAAACCCAGAGCCTGGAATCTTCAACAGCAAACTGCAAAGTCCCTCTGGAACAAAAAGACTTTTGCATCCAATTTATGTTAGTCACAGATGTCTTTAGAGAGATGCATGAGGAGAATATAACATGGAGAAAATGGATTTGAATCATCTTTATGATCTAGGAAAAATAATTATTTTTGTCAGTTAATTGAGTTGCTGGCTTCCTCTCCCAGGGAACACTGAGAGGTTGAGATGCTATTGCTGATTAAACTCCTACTATGTGGGCTTTTTAGTTTTCAATCATTATCTTATCTAATACTAGGCCAATATTGCCAGGCAAGCATCATTATAACCTCCAGTTATAGGTGGTATAGTAGTGGTGGGGAGCAGGGTTTCTTACTCAGGACATTTAGCTAATGTCAATGGTGGCACACGGACCCAGTGTGTCTGATGTGTTGGACTTCTCCACCAGAGTGACTGCCAGCCTCTGGGTTTCCTCTAAACTTCATGATCCAGGGTCACCCACTCATCAGATCGATGTCCTTCTCAGTGGTGGGGCTGACCTCTGGATCTTTTTGCCATATAATAAAATGAGCCAACTCAAGTTGTCATTCAGGTAAGGAAGGACTAGGGAAGGAGAAGAGAGGTCCATTTAAGCTCTATAGGTGGGAAAACTATTGACCTAACCCCAGATACCAGCTTGGAAGCAGAGGAGCAGAATATTCTCCCTTCAGATAGCCAGAGGGGTCTGCTAGGAGGATACACGATCAGAAGCCTGGAGTGAAGAGACGAGTGGGAAGCAGAGAGTCTGTGCTCAAGCCAATAGATGAACCACTCTAGTTTGCCATCCACCCTCCACCTGTCTTTACTGTAGGGGAAAGAGTTGGCTTAGATTTTGAAAACAACAAAACCCTAGAAAAACTGGCTTCAAAAAGAGCTCAGCCTCAAATGCAACTGTGGGACTTGGGGCAAAGTGATCTACCCCACAGAGTGCCAGTTCCATCATCTATAAATTCAGGATAATGGCACCACCTGATGGAAGAAAAGTGAAGATTAAAGGAGACTTGCAGAGGAATCACCCAGCCAAGTGCCATAACATGGCACGTCCTCAGAAATATTGGGTGTCTTTTTTCCTTTTTTTATCCTCTTCATCAAGAACCAGTTCCACAATGGCATTGACCCTGAGGCTTAGTATGAACAAATAGATATTGATCAGCTGGACGGAGGAATTTGTCCACAGGTGTGACGCTGCCTACGATGGAGGCAGTTCTGAGGAATTGTCACTTGAGCAAAGCACTGCATATCATCATAATTGTGGCAACCAGGACTGGTGGATTTACCTCCCCACTATGGCTTTGTGCAACAGCATAGAGAAGGGCTCTGTTATTTATCTTGGGCAGAAGCCTCCTGAGGTCTTTGCCTGGGCTCCAACCTTAAACTCAGCAGTCAGACTCTTCATCTACTGTCTTCCCATCCCTAAGGACAGCCACTGTTCCTGATCCCCACTCACTAGCCCCTCATCTGGTGCCCCCAGGTCATCTCCCCTTGGTGTCAGCCAGTTTTTTCAATCGGCTTTTCAATGGCTTAGTCCATATTTGAGTATAGGCATTGAGCTCATGAACTTAAGAATAAAGAATGAAGGGGTGAGGTGGGTGGGTGAGCACGTGACAACAGAAAAGAGAGCCCCATCTTGTGCATGGAAAATGTAATCATGTTACCCTTTTTCTTCTGGTTTTATAGAAAAGTGATTGAATCTGGAGTCCTAAATCTACCCTTCGACTTAGGTGGTTATGGTAGATATGAGACATCCATGTCCTGTTAGTAAAATCTGGAGGTTTGAGATACCATCTCTGAAGTTCCTTCTACCCAAGCATTCTATGTGTCTATCCTTCTGTTTCCTAAGGTTGGGAGGCTGCATATGAAGGAGCACTGGACTTGGAGCCCTGGGCTCAAGATTAAGGGCTGTCATTAACCTGATATGCTCTTAAGTGAGATACTTCCCCCTTTTGAGACCCCTCTCCTCAACTGTAAAAAGGAGATTTGTTATCAGCTAACTATTAAGGATTCTTCAAACTCCAATATTTTGGAATGGATTCAGCAAACCCTGATTCTAAGGCATACCTGTATCTCCAATGTTTTGCCAAGTATAGAAAAACCTTCATACAGAGTGCTCCAGATACCCTTGGCATGTGCTGCTCTTTTCTTTTTTGGAGGGAGAGAAATTAGAGTTTACTATAAAGGTTCTGTCCCTCTGGTCTGCCTCTTCCTTACTCAGCCATATGTAATCTCCTCTAGCTGACCTTGAGTTCTTTTTCCATTAATTTATTAAATTCTGATATATATATATATATATAATATATATATATATATTATATATATATATATATATATATTATATATATATATATATATATATATATATATCTCAGGAACTGATCTGAGATCTCTTCTGTTTTCAAATTATCAAGCCAATATCTACATAGATCTGATGTCCACATCTCTACTCCTTCCTCCACCCTAAGCATATGTTCAATCTCTCTCTTAATTTTACCAGGGTCAATAGTATTTTATCAAGTGAAAACAGAAATTTTAAATCCATACACCTTAGAAAATTCCAAGTTTGATCTTGTTGCAGATTGTTTGCTGAAGGATTCTTTGAGGGAATAAAATGAGATAACGTGTGTGAAAGAGTTTTAGGGAGAGACAAGGAAAGAAATTGTGATTGCTACATGAATACCCCTTAAATCATCATTATTGTGGCTATATTTTTAGGAATGACTTTACCACAGGGAAATTTTTCTCTCTCAAAAGTTCAATCCTTAACTATGGAACATTATGGAAATTCTTATCGACTACAAATCTCGAAATGATTGATAAAGGAATATGTATGGTCTTTCATGGCAGTTTGGAAATTTGGGGAGCAACAGGATTCAGAAGTGTGGGCCTATTCAGGGTTAGCAGCACATATTTCTTAAATCTTGTCCTTACCTGGTACCATCTGCTCAATGACTGAGGCAAAGCCAGTCAAGTCTTCTGGCCTCAGCTGAATCACTGAAGCCTCAGTTGTTTCAGGTCTAAACCGATGGGCCCCACTCCCCTGCGCATCTAGGAAGCCACAGAATTGACTAGCTGCCTACTTTAGGGGAGGGGTGTGTCTTTGAAGTGGAAAAGAGAGAAATGTGAATTTCTGCTTTGCAATTAACATCAAGCCTGGGTAATGCTGCCTTCTGTCTCTAGTGTGTTTTCATGTCTTCACCATGGGAATAAACTCACTTATCTTTTGAGTTTTTCCTAGGATCTAACGAGCTAGCCTCTGAAGGGCCAAGCACCCGTGGGAAGTGTACAGTAAACGTTAGCTCTCACCCTGGCTCCCTGTTTTGTCTCCAGCTTTGGTCTTCCCCTCCTGCATGTTCTAGCAGAACTATCTGTTCATCCTACCTGGGATTCACCTGGGTGCAGTCAAGGTGCAGGCACAAGCAATGTCGTCCTGACTTTAAAATCTAATATCCTGGGTTTCTCTAGAGTAGAATTGTGTGGGGGTTTTGAAGATTCAATTCAGAAGCTGGAGCCTTTGATGATGGAACAGGAGACAGAAGCCATTGCTCAGCCGCTTTCGGTGTTCTGCTCAGGGCTGATCTAACATCCCAACCTGTTTTGCTTTTTGAATCCCTTTGGATTTAGAGTAGGGGACAGATTCAGGGAGTTAAAACCTGAAAGTAGATTCCAGCAGTTTTAAGGGCACCCCAACTTGACATGCAAATTGCGTTTGTTTAGAGCATTTCACTTGGCCTCTAAAATAATATACCTAAATTATAGGCATAATGCATCAGAAGAAACGACTAAGAAATTAAGTGCTTTTTGAAGTTAATAGATGGAATCTGCCTGACCTGCTGGGCCGTTCGCTTTGAACTTGTGAAAAAGACAAGAACCTGCAAGGGAAAATAACTTACTAAGTTTTGAAATATTTATCTCGGAAGCAGCAACACAGCCCCTTTTATGTACAGATCTTGTGATCTAATAAACATACCATGTGATTGTCCAGGGTGGCTGCCGTAGCCCATAGGTGTTTTGCTTTCTATTGAGTCTTGATTTTTCCCTAGAACTAGAATGAATGGCACTTTGACTCAGTCACTTACAGGTGAAAATACACTTGACTGACGAAATATAATGAAATACTTTGGACAAGCAATTTCAGCTGTGTCTTCTAGAGTGCATTAAGAAGAAAAAAAGCTTTGACAAATTCAGCATTGCTTTAAACAAAGCAGTGTGGCAAATCCAGTCAGGGTTACAATGAAGTTAAAAGGCAGCAGCATTCAGAAGAAGTGTGGTGATAGGCCCCAACCAGGTGTCTTAAGGCACCAGACAGAAATTCAATGATCTTTTTCATTTTTTGAGGTTGATATGTTCCTAGTAATTTTTTCTCTGTGATTCCAAGAGGAAATGCTTATAATTATTGGCCCTCCATGTAATGATTATCACATTTTTTATTTCAGAGCAAACACCCCTGGAAACACATTCCTCGTGGTAACCTGAAACCCCCCATTTGGGCAAGATTCTGATTGATTCTAGCAGAACAAAGGAACAATTGCATCTCATTTGAAACCCAGATGAAGCACTCCATATTTTGTTTTAAATTGGGAGTGATAATGGTTGGGTGGTCAATACTTCAAGGGAAGAGGGGGATAAAAAACCCAATATTGAACAGAGCTAGTGTACAGTGGCTATTTTTTCTGGGCTGGAACTGGTTAACTAAGAATTGAAAAGTCATCCTTTGGTAGCCTGAACAGGAATCTACAGTCTGCAAACACTTATTCCCATCAACACTGCTCCAAGGAGGTGCCGAAATGCAGGGTCCCTCATTCTGATCTGTGTCTGTCCTGGTATGAATTAGCAGAGGGGAACAGGAAATGGATCAACACTGTTCATAAGTAAGGAGGCCAGGCCAGGGGTAAAGGGGGTCCTTCTGCTTTCAATCAAGAGAGAGGGTGCAATCTGAGGCGTCATCAGTGCATCTCCACCCTGTGTAAACCCAGGCTTCTGCAGGGAGCTGGGATTCTTTATGGATGGAATTACACACTTTGTGAGTGAGAACTATTTCTTGTGGAGAATACCTGTTAGCTTACAGCAAAAATGTGGGTGGAAGGAAACACATGGGACTGGTGAATGAGGCACTAGACCTGACAGAGAAATCATTATCATCATCATTACTATATTCTTCTTAATATCATATTTTTAATATTAATATTACTAAGAATGATATTTTCCCTGTTCCCAATATGGAATGTCCAGATCGTTGTCTTTCATGGAGGCCTTCAGAATCTAGGAATTTGGAAGCCCAATGGCCATTGCGTTATTCCCCTTGTAGTAAGCATTGCTAGCTTTACTTGTAATACGGATGCTGATTCCTGCTCTGTTGACATGTTGGGTAGCTACAATTAAGAACTGGAAACTAATTTGCTTAATCTCAATTTACTAATCCAATAAACTTCCCTGTCTACTTTGCTTGCAAAACAAGTCCTTGAAAACCACTTAAGTCACTTCATACTCCCAGGAAGATTTATCTGTGGTCCCTTGGTCTTAACCAGAGAGAGGAGGGTCTGGTCCCAGGATGGATATGGTTGGAGAAGCTGCTGAACAGAGGCAGGAGTAAGACCCTGGAGTACTGCTGGCCTCCTAACCCAGATCCTAAAGTGCAACTCCAGGATTCCATTTGAAATAAGTTCCCCCAAATGAAAGATCACCCATGTGTCAATGCCAGCACATAACCAGAAGGCACGTTCCTTTTGTTATTGTCATTTTATCTCAGTTTTTCTCCTTTTGTGAAAATCAGTGGCAGTTGCCTCTATTTTAAAGAACATGTTGGAAATGAGCTACGTCTTGGAACCTTGTTTTATATTCAGGAATTTAATGTTTTAGCATCAAAGTGACCAAGGTGTTGCCATCCCTTTGCTATAAATCAGGGGTAGTTGAAATTATATTGTTATTTTTCTTCAACACTGTGGTCATTGTTGAAAAGGATCTCATATTTTTCATTTAAAAATTGCAGCATGGTAAGTTGTTTAGAAACAACCTGTAAGTGCCCAGAGAATAGAGGGAGTCTGACTTTATAGAGATATTCCCCAGGCTCTGCCTAAAGTCCTTCCAACACATACAGGGAATTCAACAATATTTGACAAATGAATGATTTGTGAGTGCTGCAGAACAACACTCCAATCAGTTCAAAACATATGCTTCATGCCCTTAAAAAATATCACCATATCCGAGTGAAACCAAACCACATGTAGAAATCATTCCACCAATTCTTTGGCAATGTTTAAGAAAATCTGATGGGTTATTTGTTTCTCAACCAGGGCTCAGCCCCAGTTTCTAGTGTTGTGTGTCCATAACACAGGCCTCGGGCAGGTTCTCTGTCATTCCCTTACATTTTACTTATTTTTTTCTTCTTTTTTTAATGGAGCGTATAGCTCTTATGGTCCAAAGGAAGGGCTGTCCTTTCCATTTCAAATTTATCATAACATTATAATTGGAGGAAAATATCCACAGAAATTTTATTTTATTGGCCCAAAGATCAGTCCAACGTAAAGAGGAATTTTCTTGATTCTGGGACCACAAAGCTGTGGGGGAACTCTTGGATGAAAGTCATAACCCAGTAGAGGATGAAAGGAATTTAAAGGTGAATTTGGGGACTTGGGAAATTTAATACTGTGATTTGGTATCAGATTTAAATTCTTTCCAAAGCCACTGTGAAATCAAGGTGGGGGAGGCGTCACTTACCAAAGTTGAACGTTATTAAAATTATATCTAAAAGTATTTACCAGTCTCTTTTGCCCTCCATCCCCCATCAACACAATTTATAAAACAGGTCTCCATTTAAGTTGTTGTGTTTTATTGCACTACATGTTCTAATAAATTAGACAACCATTGTTTCTGCTGCTGAAGGTAAGAGTAAGTGTAAATATGCAAGTTACAAAGTTAAACTGAGATATTAAACCACAATTTTGTAAATCTGCAGATTCAGCACAATTCGACAAGATAAATTATCAATAAAGCTAAGAGATGTCTCAGTTCTTCCATGGTAGAGAAAAGACAAATAATCAGGAAAAAAATTCCAATCCCTAAATGAGCAGCTGAATTGATGGCTTTGACAGGGACATTCTGCCATAACTTGGGCAGTTCACACGTAGCAGAACTCAGAAGCAGAGAAAAAAAGGCACCTGGCTGCATTGTATAGAAACACCTTCAACAAAGTGGCAGATAAAGAGTGATCACTCTCCCAGGAACTAAGTAACATGGGAACATGTTTTTCTCCAGCATGCCCAGTTGGCCACGGCCATTACAGTGCTGACTGAAGTGGCTGGTTTCACTCAGAGCCCAGAGGTACTAAAAAATAACCCTGGCTTTCCTATAGTTCATGCCACCAGGGGGCATCCTTGCTAGATTAGCGGCTCTCCAGGTGGAGAGGTATTAAGCATACTGAGTATGCTGTAGTGGTGTTAAAACTGCACAAGCTTCAGAGTTGAACGGAGGTTTGAATCCTAGCTTGTACTTTCCCTTTCAGCCTTTATGTCTTTGTCTTAAAAACGAAGATTATATCGCCAATTTCATTGGTTCACTATAAAGAATAAGTAATGTAAGTATGGAGATTTTAATTGGTTCTTTTTAGTTATACACAACAGTAGAATTCATTTTGATATAATACAAACATGGAATATATCTTATTCTAATTAGGACCCCATTTTTTGTGGTTGTACATGATGGTGGAGGGTTTTTAGTATAGAAGTTGTTTTATGTAAGCATTCAATGCCTGACAACCCAATGTCATCATTGTAAATTCTCAGGATGGCAGAGATTTGACCTTAGTAGTTTGTTTGATAATACCCCCAATCAAATGGTTATCTAGTTTATGTTAAGTTGTGCTTGGAAAAGTTAAAACTAAAACAAACGAACAAAAATGTTAATGAAGTTTTCTAAATTCCTCCTCTTCCTCCTCCTCCTCCTCCTCCTCCTCCTCCTCCCTCCTTTCTCCTCCTCCTCCTCCCTCCTCCCTCCTCCTCTTTCTTCTTTTTTAGTTTTTGACATTTGCTGCAAATTCTTTTTATAAGTAGTTATTTATCTATGGAGATTCATACTTGCTCAAATGTTTTAATAATTATACCTTGACTGATTCATTTAGTGAGGCATTTTCTGTCAAAGGACTAGCTCACTTATTTAAAAATAAAAAGAATATCAGGATTTTGCACTAGCCAACACTAAAGTTAATAATTTTCAAAAGAAGAAATATACTTTTCTTCCACTTTTGATATGTTTTCCTGCTGAAGTTTTTGGTTTTCAGGGTGTTTAATTGTTTGTTTTTACTATGACTTCTCTCCAATTGTTCCAGTTTTTTCCTCTTAAAATACCTGTAAATCTGAGTTTAACTCTGTTTTCTGTCTTCTATATCTAACAGGTTCTTCTCAATCATTTCAGTCTTTATCCTTTTCCACGTAAGTCTTCTCTCCCTTGGTTTACCAATTTGGTTTTTTTTTTCCTTCAGATCAATCATCTTTTGTTCCTGCTTTGCCCATTTGTACAGGTCTTAAATCTACTTGTAAATATGCGTACATGCTTTCTGAATTGAATTAATTCTGAATTACAGTGGAACACAGATTGAAAGGATAAATATGCGCGAAACTTAAAGAATGAATTACTAAAACCTAACAAGAGTTTAGAATATGTATTTTCTTTTGTTTAACCTGAAACATCACTAAAACTGAGAGTGTCCCTAGACTAGTGATGAGTAGATGAGGAGTGGCAATCACAGAACCCTGGGACCAATGCCCCTGCCCATCCACACTCGCTGCTAATAATGGGTCCCAGCCTTTTTCCTCACAGATCCAGGGTGGCCTCACATGTCTTCATCTCAGCTCTCATGCTAGCTACAGTTCATCAACTGGGATCCATACATGCCTAGAAAATGTATTTGCCATTGCAAACCCACTGAAGCATTGTTTGGGTCAATAGTACCAAAATGTATGATGCAAGACTTTTTTCTTTAAGCTTCCCAGTAGAATTTTTGAGGATTTTTGTTCTGAAGAGACTCCATTTGCGAGAACTAAACTCTTACTTTTAATGTCTGTGGGCCACTTTTCCTGGGTTTCACTTTGAAGGATAGGCAATTTTCATTGTTCCCCAAATTGCTGTTCCTGATCATGTCCCTGTAATTATGATTGATTTATACCTGGCTGCTAATCCTATGCTTATAGTGGTTTTCTAGTTTTATCTGGGATCTTTTTTCCCCTGAGTAATTGTTTGCTGAGGCGATATAAGATAGTTTGGACACACATCATGAGTTTACTGAGTAACTAATATTATATAAATATGTGGAGAGATAAGAGAGGGATAGATTAAAAACTTGAGGAAAACACCACTCTGATTTGTGGATTTGGCATTTCCTAAGAACCTTTTGCTGATTATCAATTATGCACCAAACATTTCAACTAGACCATCTTATTTAATATTGATAACAACCCTATGAGTTAGATAGAGTTATTATCCCCATTTTACAGATGGGGGTATTGAGACTCAGGAAAACCTAAGCACATTGTCCAAGGTCATACAGCTGTTAGATACCAGAGTTTAGATGCAGCTTACACTGTCTGATTTCAGAACCTATTCTCCTGACAACCATGCTTTCCTGCTGAAGTTGTCAATAAAAGTACTTTCTTCAACAAAAACAAACTGCAATTTTTTTTTGTAAGGCATCCACCAATAATAATGTCCTTTCAAATAATAACCCTGCTACTTCTGCTGGGAAAACAGATAAGAATGGTGGACAGAACAAGACTTTGGGGAGAAAGAAAAAAAACAGGAAAGGGAGCCCTGTCATTCACTGAACAGGAACATAAAAAAAAAAAAAAAAAAAGAACAAAGAAAGCCTAGAGCAGGGTGGTTTCATACTTTACATTGAAAACAGATTACAAATGTGTGTGTGGTCAGGTAACCTCATGGCCCCTACCCCCAACTCTTTTGTCTGTTTCTTTGCCCCAGGAGGAGGGAATTTGGGGAATTCCCCCTGCCCCCACTCAACTGTTAGCTTCAGGAAGGTCAAGCCCATGTTTTTCCTAGGTGTCCTCAAGACCTAGCCAGTGCCTGTACACAGAAGGCGTTGAATAAATGTTTGCCGAAGGCACAAATGCTGAAATGCGAGGGATGGAAAGGGGAAGGAGAAAAGGAGAGAAGGACAGAGAAAGAAAAGAAAGAAAGGAAAGAAGTAGTGAGGAAAGGAGGTGATGCCCTGTAACAGCGGTGCCTGGTCCTGCTTCATGGCAGACCTTTCCACCTGTTGTTCTATCTCTCTGCTACTTGAGATTCATCTACTTGGACCTCAGTCCATTATGGTCTTGTCAAACACCCAAGA